>NC_056741.1:1534504531-1534699531 GCF_019279795.1 Protopterus annectens | reverse complement strand
GAAAGAACTGCCCAGGACACTTTTGCTGAATGGGCAGAAATATCTTTCTTCTCTTTTATGAGTGATCTGGTAGCCCTCTTTTTCATCATTTGCTAACCAGGTAGAGCACCAATCCACATGGATAATTGTAAGGCCAAACTTATAAAGGTATGATTTTCATCACTTTTCTTGACTTAACCTGCTATACTCTCCTCTGCTTGGACTGTCACTTTCTTACTTCTGTTTACTTTGATATAATCTTCCTCCTTATGTTTTTCTGTATATGTAGCATGATATTCCCAACCTTTAAAGCCTTTTTTTTTTGCTTTGCATACATACATACATACATACAAATATTTCAAGCTCGGGCATTAATATTCTTTTAGCCTGCCAATATACCAAAATACTTGTTCCCATAATAAGTGTCCAGGCTGTTCTTAAAAATATAAAAAAAAAAAAAAAAAAAAAAAAATAACTACACGAAGGAGCCAGGAAACTGCAAACATTTATGTCTTCTGGTACCTCGGCTATACAAGCCTTCACAGGAATAAATTAATGACAACAAGCAGCATATTTTATAACAGCAGTAATTAAGTAATCAATTAAAACATTACAAATTTTAAAGCAACATGACATTTCCAAGGTAACATTTTATAAAGTCAAATGCATTTCCAAATTTAAACCCCTAGGTGCAAGTGTGCCATAATTAAGAATGAACCTACTTTCTAAACTAAGGAGCCTTTGAGAAAAATTCCCAAGGCTCTTACCATCTGGTTTGGCTAAAACACATAAAAAGAGTGAATCACTGACTCCATTATGAATAGTATTAAAATGCTCAGAAATGGGACTACCCAATCTACAATTTCTAACATCCCCAATGTGCTCCAAGATACGTATTTTAATTTGACGTTTTGTTTGGCCAATATACCATTTGCAAGGCATACATCCACAACCCACAATATAAACTACTCCACAAGACAGACAATGAAATCTGTCAGTAGCTGTATATTTAACACCATTAATAAGCTCACCTGATAAGTTTTTAACCCTTGAACAAACCTTACATTTACCACATTTAAGCAGCACAACATTTTTAGTTGTGGATCCAGTATTATACCTCAATCTCAACAGTTCTTTCAAATTAGGGTATCTCCCATAAGAAAAAGTAACCTTCTTTGGAAATATATGGCCTACTTCATCACTGAAGGAAACAATAGGCAATAGATTATCCACAGCATTTTTTAACATTTGTGAGAAGGAAGAAAACTTTGTTACAAAAAATATTTTCTGATCAATAATATTATCATACTTAACAGAAGTACACCTACTAGCACACTGAGTGTACCCACTTCTAGTTTTGTAACTATTATTCATCACCTTATCTTCACTTCTATTAATCAAATTTTCAGAATACCCCCTCACCAACAGTCTAGCCTTGACTTCATTAAATTCCTGTGTCAAATAATCATTTTCTGAAGTATGTTCAAGAGTACGTTTAAACTCACCATAAGGGAGAGCCTCTATTAGATGATTAGGATGTGCACTGCTAGCATGTAAAAAATTATTGGTCGCTGTTTCCTTCTTAAAAGGTCTAAACTGCATCCTATTCTGAAGATCCAAATACAACTCAATGTCTAAATAATGTATGACACTAGAATTCACATCATAGGTACATTTCAAACCAAAGCTATTATTATTTAGTAGATCAATAAATTTACCAAAATCAGATGTATTTCCCTTACATATAAAAATTAAATCATCTATGTATCTCCGATAGAGAATAACTGACTTACGAAAAAATTCTAGAGTATACATAAAAGAAATCTCAAAATAAGACATAAACAGAATAGTATATGTTGGAGCAAAATTAGCCCCCATTGCTGTGCCCTCTTTCTGTAAAAAGATTTTCTTCTCACACACAAAATAATTATGGGTAAGAGCAAACTCCAATAGCAAAATAATAAAGGAAGAATGTGGTCATTCACCCAAAATTTTGCTAATAGCTTCTAAGCCACAAGACGTCTTAATGCTTGTGTAAAGAGACTTAACATCTACTGTGGCCCAATAATACCCTTTCTCCCATTGTAAATTCTTAACCAACCTACAAAAGTCATTATTATTTCAAATATATGAACTCACATTAACCAACTCCTTCTTCAAGAGGCTATCGAACAAAATCCCAACATTTTCTAAAAAAACATCCACAACTAGAAACAATAGGATGACCTAAGAAATTTTTTATGGATCTTGGGAAATGCATAAAAAATGGATCTCTTGGGGCAGGAATATACAAATTTCTCACATCTTTCTGAGTAAGGAAACCAAGTCTTTCTCCCCTTTCTAATAATTCAAGAAGGGCTGTGTTAAATTCAGAAACTGGATTATAACACAACTCCATATATACATGTTCGTCAGACACAGGTCAAAAACCATTTTTAAGTAATGGATTTTACTCATAATTACCCAGTTGCCCCCTTTATCAGCTTGACAGAACACATATTTCTCACTTTCCTTTCTCATGTCTCTAATAGCCAACCATTCAGATTTTGTTAAATGAAACCTTTTATGCAATTTCATAAATTCCACATATTCAGCCGCTATTTTCCTAGTCAACGCATTTTCAAAAATATTCAATGTCAAAGACTTCTTAGGTGGACAAAAGGAACTCATTCCAGAAAACATAGGCACAGCAAGTCTACCATAGCCAGTAGAAAAACGACCTGTATCAGAATCCGATAAAGCAACATCAGTGAAAGAAGAGTCAGCATTCAACAATTCACAATCAAAATTCTCAGCATCATGTTCATATTCATAAATAGAAAGATTCAGAAGAGAGTCATCTTCAAAACTACTACTAACACTAACATTGGTCACATCCAATGCCCCTCTATTTGGGACATTCTGTAAACTAAAAAATACTTTTAAATGTAATTTATGACAAAAACGCTTTACATCCAGCAAAATATCAGAAAGTGCTGGAATCTTAGTAGGAACAAATTTGCTACCTTTAAGCAGCACTTGTCGCATTTCAGATGTAACATTTAAATCACTTAAATTCACAATATGTAAATCAGTAGCATTATTATTAGCAATCACAGAAAGTCCCAACCTGTAATGAGAAACAGATGCATTAGAAACTGATGCATTCGAAACTGTCCATAATTCAAAATCTTCTGTTTCGTCCCTTTGTTCTACCCTTCCGTTTGTTATTCTGTCGAAAATGACCCCTGTTCTGTTCTTAAAAATATCTAAACTAGTACTTTCTTTAATGTAATTTGGTAGTCTGTTCCATACATCAGCTGCTGTCTTAGAGACTCAGTTAGTACACTTCTCATTTCTATAGAATTTTCTGCATAAGTTGTCTTATGTATGGTGGTGTCTTTTGTGGTAGCAGCCTCTTCGGCTCCAGTTGTTGTCTAATGTTTCTTGTAGACTCTGTCGTTATGTGTCCATTATTTTTTGAAGCTGCTTTTGATTGAGTGTAGAGTGAGATGCTGCTGTGATGTTGGATGGTGTCAGTGGATTGGCTGGATCAGTGGACTGTTCGGATTAGCTTGGGTAGCTTGGAGTGGCTGGAGTGGTTGGTCTGGTCATGGCTGTTTGGGCCTACATGTGGAGAGGTGCTCTGAGTGGAGTGGATGGTGGAGACCTGAGTGTCGGATGGTGTTGTGCTGGATCCAGACTTGATTTTAACAAAGAAAGCTGGGCTATTGCTGGTGTGAAGACAAGGTTGGTGGTGGAGTGGATGGTGGATTTGTGATAGTGTAGGATGATGGAGACTGTAATTGTTGATCTGGACGAGATGGTGGAGATCCAATTGTCTGGTGGATGTGGGATGATCTGGATTTATTTATTTTTGTATTTATTTATTTATTTTTGGGGTTGTTGGAACTGGACTAAGATTGCAGGTGTGGAGATGGAGCTTCGGTTGGCTTGAACTCTGTGTTGTGTGCATATGTATATTGCTTATGCATTTATTTGCTTATGTTTATTTGTTGAAATGGTTGTGTTATGTATATTCATGAGTTTGAAGAAACATAATTTCATTTAGCAGTGCACTTGTGGTTGTATGGTCTGAATGACAATAAAGTGTTACTTGACTTAACTTGATGACTCTCTACTACTTTTTGATAATCCCAAAAATTCCCAGGATTAGTTGTCTGTAAATGCCTTGTATACCTGAATGAGATATCCTCTTAGATGTTTAAAAGAGACACTGGAGAAGTGCAGATATTTTAGTCTTTCATAATAACTTAAATTTTCATATCCATGGATGCCCTTAGTATATTTCTACTGTACTGTTTCCAGTTTACTCATGCTTGTTTTTTAATAAGGTTTCCATATTGTTATTCCATACTGAGGTTTGGGACTAATGTAACTAACAAACAATGACTTCATCATTTTTGATTTCCTAGACTTTTATAAATATTTTTTTTTAACATATAGTTCTGTAATTGTCACTAAACTATTAGTTGATATGATTAGAAATACTCAAGGCTACCCATATAACCAGGTCATTAAATTAATCTACAGTTCCAATCACTATGTGCTGTATTAAATATTCACCTTTCAGTTTATGTCTCCCAAATCTCGTATGCTTAGTTTTTGGTGTATTTATCAGCATATTATTCTGCTGTGCCCAAATGGTCAATTTAGACAAGTTCTTGCGCAGACAAACCTTATCTGTAATACATGTGATTTCAGGTCATCTGCATATAGACTGTAGAACACCTCAGATGAAAAATTTAGGTCTGAAAGATACAATATAAACAAGTAAGGCCATAGGACAGAGACCTGTGGGACATCCTGACTGTAACCAAGAATTTCACCTGTCCAAATGCTGTATACTTGCCATGCCAATTTGTAAGTCATGTAACTATCCATCTTATGAAGAGTATATAATGCTGAAGTTAAATCTGTATAAACTGCATCACAGCACAATTTTTCATTCATATCTATTATTATATTGTTAAACAGCATCACTTTACAGGTAGTAATAGATCTTTTTTCAACATATACATGCTGATATATGGTTTTAAGTCCCAGCCTATCCAATTCTGACAGTAACGTATTAAATATTACCTTCTCTAGTAGACGTAAGGGTCTATATGACTCTGGGTTTGTCCTATTCCTCTCTCCCTTAAAGATGGGTTTAGTAAGCGCATGTGTCCATTCTGAAGGAATCACCCCATATTTATATGACCTAGTAAATTATAGATATAATGGTACTGTAAGTTCTTGCTGAATTATTCTCAGGTCATTATTACTAATTCAGTCTCCTTCCTGTGCTTTGTTTAGATCCAGTTTGCACAAATATAATCTAATCTGATTCCAGTACCTGAGGTAACCTGGATGTCACTAGGACAATTTATCACCCACTTTGTGGAGCCAAACTGTTTTGCATAAGATTTTGTAAATATATCTGTAATCTGTTGTGTCTGAGAATAAATTTTAGAGTCTACAGTTTATCAATTTGTAAGTCTTTCCTCCTTCCACATCTTCTGTATCCATAAAAAGGTTTCCTATTATGCTTGATATCTTTATATAAATTGTCTTCACATTTTTCTTGATCTTTTCTCACACTATGCTTAATTTGTTTGTCCAGCTTGTTTATTTCAGTTTTTAAAGTTGTTCAGTTTTACAGTTTGACTTCTCTTCCATTTCTTGTATTTTTTGTCTCTCACCTTCATGAGGTATCTTGTTCTTACGGAAATATATCCCCCTGATTTTGTATCCCTAGATCCTGATGTTAAACATTTTTTTTTTATTTTTTTGCACACAATTTCTCTTTCAAAACTTTTCACATTCCATCTGCTCTTTTTCCACTCAACACCTCACTCCAGTTAATTTTACTTAGTGACTGTTTTGCTTCTATATAATCTGCATTTCATTTTTTGTGCATTGGTTTAGATTTCAGTTTGGCAGAATTATCTAGCAACAAATGAACCTTTATTACCCCTTGATCACTGCACATTAACAGCCATCAGAGATGCATCAAATGTTGTTATCTGTGAAATGTTAAAATATCAACCTGGCAAAAATCCTGCCTAGTGTTTGTCAAATATTGAAAAATATCTGCTGCAAAATTTCTCTTCCCAGATCTTGACAAATTCACTCCATCTTGTCTGAACACAAGTGCCCAAAACTAGGTTTGGATGCTCTACACATTTTCATTTTTTTAAAATGGGACATTCTTTTCATGTAGGTATTTACCCCAAAAATATTTTCATTTATGGTGACTTGACTATCTTTTCTGTATGTGATTTGTGAAAAATACTTCCCAACACCAGTATAAGCTATACTATCTAAGAGGGATGCAAATTCCTTGCTATCTTGCGGATGAGATCATTTGTGTTGACGTGAATAAAAACAGATCTGTACTTCCTTACATTAAGGTGTTCTAAGCCTTGTCTCACATCTTCTATTTTTGCTCGTGGCAAGCATAACACTATTCAATATTCATTATCTTCTCTAATAATAGAATCTCTAATTACAAGAATATCTTTTCTGACCAGATCTGAAGAATTTTCAGCTTCTAATATAGTAATATCTGAGCTAGCAATTGTTACAAAGGAATAATCTTCATCGCCATTAGTCTTATTAATCCCACTGTTTTCATTGTGTATTAATTTTGCAAGCATAAAATTCTCAACATCTGTCTTTCTCTCTTCTTACAGTAATGTTCTTCAATCCTTCCATTTTCAGTTTAGATTTTTTTCCTTTTCACCTGCCCATGCATCTTTCTTCCACCTTCTCTTTTTTGGAAAAATGATGCCTTTTTTCTATAGACTGAAGGTTCTCTGATAGAAGAATATCATCATTCCCTGTAATCTGTGTGTTACATAAAGCAGTGTCCTTTCAGTATGCATTCTCTTTACTTTACAGGCATTTATCAATTTATTTTTCTTACTTATTTGTTGTGAACTTCTTCCTTTCTTTCTTTTGTTTCCTTCTAAACACTCTGAATCCTTTGCTTCACACTAGGGCAATTTGTTTCCAACTGCCCTTCTATAGCACATGCATGCTGATTGCAAAGTCTTTTCTGATACAGTGCTCATGGGCAGTGGTGCACATTTTGACCTTCATGTGTTATATTTTCTTCCCCTGAAGAAGTGCTTTGCATACAGTCCTTGTCTAGACTGTGCTTCAATGTCACATCTTCTCTGTGACCCCACTGCACTGTTTTCCCCATAGTTTTTGTTGCTGTGATCCCCTCCATTATATTGAGTGACATTTGCTCCTATTCTGCCCCTTTATTATGTTTACATGTCTTTCTCAGTGTCATCCCAGACGTTTTGTTTGGGTAAAGACTATAAGTAGCAGAAACTCAAGTTTAGGTGTTCTACTTCACAAGCATGGCAAACTGTATATAAAACATTAGATTGTACAATAAACATTATATGTTAATAACATTTGCACAAAATTACACTAAGAAAATAACAGCACTGGCATAACAGTGACATCACGAGAGCATGAAGAAAATGCATTCCATGACCATTATAGATATTAAAATATGGGTATGAAGGAGAAAATATATAGAAAATAATGTAGGGGTTGCATAAAACAACAAAAGATGGAAACAAAATCAGTAAACAAATATAGCAATGAAGAAGTTATGAAAATAAAATTGCCAAAGCTTCCAAAGACAACCACAAGGCATTTTATAACTATGTCAAGAATCCAAATGACAATGTTCAGATCTGCTCTGAGCTACAACAGAATGGCATTAAATATACTGATCACAATGATATTGCCAATATCCTGGCAGATCAAGTCAGTGCCAACTTTACCCCTATCACCCCCTAAATGGCCCATCTCAATACCGGAAGATTGACAAATTCTGGTAATAATGGCCACACAAGTAAAAAACACACTCTCCAAAGCTAAGAATACAGCATCCATGGGACCAGATGAAATCCTGGGCTGTGTATTACATGAACTACAAAATGAACTGGCACCTCGCCTAAGTGTCATGTTTAATCAGAGCCTCACATCAGGCTTCGTGCCCACTGAGTGGCGCACAGCTACAGTTATCCCACTCCACAAGGGGTGATCCACCTTGGATCCCGGGAACTACCGCCCCATCAGTGTGATGAGCCTGATCTGCAAGGCCATGGAGCGTATTATCATGGAACTTATAAACAAAGACATCGGCAACCTTCAAACACTGGACCCCAACCAGTTTGGGTTCGTGAAGGGCCGATCTTGTCTCCTGAACCTGATTAACTTCTTCAAATCAGTCTCCAGAGCTGTGGATGAGGGTAAAGGCGGTCCACACAGCTTATCTGGACCTCACCAAGGCCTTTGACACCATCCCCCACTCTGGAATCATAGATAGACTTACTAAGCTGGGCTTTAATCCCTACGTCACTCGATGGGTTGCCAACTGGCTTACTGACAGAACCCACACTGTAAAAGTAGCCGACTCCAAATCCAGCTCCAGACAAGTAACAAGTGGAGTACCTCTGGGTTCAGTCCTGGGGCTCTTGTTTGGCATCTACTTCTCTGACATACAGGCCAACATTAAGGGACTGTGGCTAACAAAGTTCGCAGATGGCTGCAAACTGGGAGCCATTATTGAATCCCCAAATGATGTGGATACTGTACAAAAGGGCCTTACAGAAACAGATGCTTGGTGCCAGAGCCATGGGCTCAATCACAATGCCAAAAAATGTATAGTTATCCCCTTTGAGGAAAAAACATGTACCCATGAATTACCATATAGGTGGCAGTACACTAAACACCGAAAGTGTGATAAGAGACTTAGGGACAAAGGGGGACAGTGGTCTCACCTTCGATAACCACATCTCCACAACAGTCAGGAAGTCCTTCTGTGTGGCACATCTCATCACTAAGGGCTTTTCATCCAGAAAAAAGGAGGTCATTGTCCCACTGTACTCATCCCTCATTAGACCCATTATAGAATACAACGCCCCATTTGGTATGGACCTCTCAAGACATATGCAACAACTGAAAAGGCCACAGAAATACCTCAATAAAAAAATCACAGGACTAAAGCAGATGCCCTATGCTGACCGTCTAAAAAAACTTCAGCTATACTCTGTCACATATAGTCTACTCAGAGGTGATCTCTGCTTAACATACAAGGCCATGTCAAACCCAGAGCTGTTGGACATGCTACACTTAAGGAAATCCCAATCCCTCAGAGCCACACGCTCCAGGGATCTAAACCTTCTCATCACAATAAACAAAACATGCTGGAGGGATAGGTTCCTGACACAGAGACTCCCCAGACTCTGGAATAGACTGCCCACACATGTCAAGCAGAGCACCTCTTTGACCTTCTTCAAAAGGAACCTTGACGATTGGATGGGAGAAAGGAGATTCACCCCGGGGATCACGTCAGTCACCCTGCTAGACAGGGGTCCAGGGAAGTAAATAGTGTGGGAAGAAATAGCCAGGGAATTGTTATGGGTAGTCTTGTATAGGCCCTAGGGCCGATAGCCTAGTACCAACCTATGAACCTAAGAATTGCATTGTGGACACTGATATAAAAGAGAACTTGGTAGTAAATATTCAAAAGTTTTAGAAAACAATACGAATTAAAAAGTATGAGATTTAGAACTAAAGTGAGATATGGAGTTTTAATGGGAGTGATAGGAAAAAATACAAACAGGCAATATATAACAGTACATAGGATATCCATATGGTGAGTAAATTTAACGTGGAAAAAGTTTTTAAGATTGGTCATTATACTGTTGATATATAAGGCAACAGAGGTTATTGGAGATTGGCGAGAAAAGGTAAAAAATAGTGGAGAAAGGGATAGAAGCTGAGGTTGAAAACTATAAAGAATAATATAGTTTTATTGGCCATTTTGAGTCAATTCCAAAACTCCTTCATCTTCCTCTCTTAAAACCCTCTTTTGTGCAGTTTTCGCGTTTTTGTGCATAGCGCAACAAAGGGCAGCGCCACCTAATTGGGTTTAAACTATTCCTGGCTCCACAAAGTCTGCTCTTCACTTTTTCCCTTAGAACTGCTCTATCTCTCAATTTAAACACCATATTCTCATTCTAAGGCCCTTCACTGGTCCAAGTAAGTAATCCTACAAGTTAGCACTATTAAACCAGAAGCACTACTTACTCTTATACTCTCTACGATTACCCTGTCCTCTATTGGTCCGTCTTACATTCAGTTTCCCTATTACTCTAGCATGTCCAAAGGTCAGTCAATGGTTTCCTCTCCAGTCCAGCTGGTGAATCTGGGAATTTTGAGGCAATGTTACAACTGTTTCATGTACACGGACAACCCTCTCCTCCTCCAAACAGGTTCAAATATATGTGAGAGATGCAACTATTTAGCCAAACTGGAGGCTGAGCTCTCTCATCTCAAAACTGGTGTAACCAGTCAGAAGGAGAAGGTAACCTCACACAACACAATTCCAGTATCACATAGTCCCACCACATCAGCGAACCAAACACATAAATACACAAAATCATACTCGGAGGCTCAAAATAAAAATCTACCTAAGCAACAGTGACCTCCAAAGCAGACATCCAAGCAAACGCTACCTCAAAACAAAACACACACAACACATAACCCACAAAGTCAGTGTGCCAAGCAGCCACAGCTCTTAAGGCTGAATAACACATCTGATACTCTTGTTATAGGTGACTCTATTGTCAGACACACTGATGTCCCGCTCACCAGGCTGAATAAAGAGAAGGTCACGGTGAGCTGCCTGTCGGGTGCTAGGATCTGACACATAACGCAAGTACTCAGGTCACTCCAAAGCAAATACAAATATGACTCAGTCATTGTACATGCTGGTGTGAATGACCTGAGACGTACCTCCCTGGACTACATGAAAAGAGACATAGAGGAGCTCTCTGATCATATAGCCCAGGCTGGTATGACCCTGACCTTGAGCAGCATCTTACCCTCACCTAGAATGATGCCACAGTACAAAGACAAAATGATCGATTTTAACAATTGGCTAAAATTTTGGTGTCATTCAAAGGGGATCCAGTGTCTGTCAGCCTGGGATGACATGCTCGACAAGCCACGTTGCTTCGCTAGGGACGGCTTGCACCTGTCACCATTGGGCTTTTGGATATTGGCAAAGGCTCTTGCCACCCCCATAGTGCCTTTTTTAGGCAAGGCTCAAAAGTCAAACCCACCCCCATAGACAGCACAAGGAACAAGAAACTAAGGGTAATGCTGCTAAACGCCAGAAGTCTTAACCTCAAGATGCATGCACTCGAAGCTCTCCTCAGTATGGAGAACATCGATATCTGTGCAGTGACAGAAACCTGGCTCAAGGCTCCAGAGAGCACCCCAGCACTACCAGGCTATGCCTCATATGCTTTTCGGCCCCAAAACCCGGACCAAACCACAAAAGGAGGGGGAGTTTCCATATTTATCAAGGATATCCACACCTCCAGGTTAGTGGCATTGCACAAAGTATCGGAGACCATCCATGTGCAACTAACAGTGGGCAAGACTGCTTTTCAGTTTATAGCATCCTACAGACCACCCTCTCAAAGTCAGGAATCCCACTCGGCTTTCCTGAAAACATTGGAGAACATGAAGATCTCTCCGAACACAATTATATTGGGCGACTTCAACTACCCAAACATTGACTGGGAGCACTACTCAAGCCCCAGCACCTTAGCCCAAAGATTCCTAGAAATTATAAACTCAAATGCTATGGAACAACTAGTCACCACTCCCACAAGAGGGGACAACATACTAGACCTGATCATTACCAACATGGGGACTCTATGCTCCACACCAGAAGTATATACCTCATTGGTAAGATCAGACCATAAATTAATTTCACTGGATGTCCACATCCCGACCCCACCCCCAGCCCAGAAAACCACAGTGAAAAACTTCTCAAAAGCGAACTTCTCACTTCTCAAAATCGAAGTGGAATCCTTCAAGGCCCCAGGGCCAGTGGAAACTACGGCCCAAACTGCAGAATCCTATATAAATGCATTCTACGGACATCTCCAGGAATGCATGGATCATGCTATCCCAAACAAAACCAAGACCCAATCATCTAAAGGCAGGCGTCCAGTCTGGTGGACCCCTGCCATAAATAAACCGTACAACCGAAGGAGGAAGCTACTACATGATAGAGCAAAATCCCTAATAGGGAAGGCATCTCTGATCAGTACTAGCAAAAAATTATGATCCCTCATAAAATCCTCCAAGGCCAGCTTCGAGAGAAAAATTGCACAGGACACCAAAGACAATCATAAGGCTTTTTTCAGTTATGTTAGAAACCTGGGATGCAACTCCCAGACTTGTTCTGAGTTGATTCTAAACGACAAAAAATACACTGAACCCACAGACATCGCCGATATCCGGGCAGACAGGTTCAGTGCAAACTTCTCCACCCCCTCCCCCCCAAAAGAGCAAGTATCTATCCCGGCAGAGGGCTGCCTTCCAAACATCTCAGATGCTCAGGTGAAGGCTGCCCTCTCCAAAGCAAAAAACACTGCTTCCATGGGACCAGATGGCGTCCCAGGTTGCGTCCTATATGAGCTCCAAGAGGAACTAATCCCTCAAATAAAACAGCTATACAATCTCAGCCTCACTACAGGATATGTGCCCACAGAATGGCGTACAGCAACAGTGGTCCCGCTCCACAAAGGTGGAGCCTCTACGGACCCTGGAAACTATCGCCCCATAAGCCTGACTAGCTTAGTCTACAAGGCTATGGAGAGGATCATCATGGAGCTCATAAACAAAGACATTGGGGACCTACAGACACTAGATCCTACCCAGTTCGGCTTTGTCAAGGGCAGATCCTGCCTTTTGAACCTGGTTGACTTCTTTGAAACAGTCACCAAAGCCATAGATGAAGGGAAGGTAGTCCACACAGCCTATCTGGACCTTGCAAAGGCATTTGACACAATACCCCACTCGGGCATCATAGATAAGCTATCCAGCTTAAATATAAACCCCTATGTCACAAGATGGGTTGCATACTGGCTCAAAGACAGAACCCACAGAGTGAGAGTTGCTGGAGCCATGTCAGACTCGAAACCGGTCACAAGTGGCATCCCACAAGGTTCTGTCCTGGGACCACTCTTGTTCAGTATATACTTTTCCGAGGTACAGGCAAACGTGGGAGGACTATGGCTCACCAAGTTCGCAGACGACTGCAAACTGGGTGCCATAATCAACTCTCCAGCTGACACAAACATCCTTCAAAAAGGTCTCACAGAAACAGATAACTGGTGTCAGCGCCATGGTTTAAAGCTAAATGCCAAAAAATGTATAGTCATACCCTTTGGCAAAAACAATGTGCCCACAAATTACCACATAGGCGGAAACCCATTAAGTACAGAGAAAGTTATTAGGGACCTGGGGACCCGAGTTGATAGCAATCTCTCCTTTGAAAACCACATTGCTAAAGTGGTTAGAAAGACCTTCTACATAGCCCACCTCATCACGAAGGGTTTCACTTCTAGATCAAGAGAGGTAATCGTGCCCCTTTATTCATCCCTCATCAGGCCCATCATAGAACACAATGCCCCTTTTGGGATGTACCTTACCCGACACCTGCAGCAATTAGAAAGACCCCAAAAGTATCTCACCAAGAGGATCAAGGGTCTCAAACAGATGCCATCTGCTGCTCGGTTAAAAAAACTCCAGCTCTACTCAGTTGCATACCGCCTACTTCGAGGTGATCTATGCCTGACATACAAAGCTATGTCAAATCCAGAATTAATGGACATGCTCCACCTCAGTAAATCTAAATCCCTTAGAGCCACACGCTCGAGGGACTTGAACCTCAGCACAGAAATAAATAGAACTTGCTGGAGGGACAGGTTCATAACCCAGAGGCTCCCTTCGCTCTGGAATAGAATTCCAGTTCATGTGAGGCAGAGCACCTCACTGAATCTCTTCAAGAAAAATCTCGATAAGTGGATGGGGGATCATAGGTTTGTCCCAGGGATTACTCCCGTGTCACTATTAGACAGAGGCACAGTAAACTAAACCTTAAAAAGGGCACAGTATACTCAAATCAAGGGGTGGCGTAAGCCATACAGAATCGGGCTAGGCTTACAATTGCCCCAGGGCAGATAGCCTAGTATGAACCTATGAACCTATGAACCTATGAATATAATGCAGATGTGTGACAGCTTAGTGAGAACACTACAACTGGTGTAAGAGAAAGGACAAACCACATTATGAGAAGGTTAAAGAAGTTTAGATGTTTATATGTTAGATTGAAATAAAGGCTAATCAAGTGAAAATGGTATCAATATGGTGAAGCAGTTGGCATTGTTGGTTCACAGCTCTTGCTCCTCTGGTTCAGTTCCCAGCTGGGGTACCGTCTGTAAAGCATGTACATGTCTTCCTTATGTCTGCACGTTTCACTGGGTACTTCAGTTCCTCCACAAATACTGAAGATATAGCGGCAGGTTAACAAATCATCCTTATACATTACCTGTAGGTATTTCTGTGTGTGTGTGTGTGTGTGTGTGTGTGTGTGTGTGTGTGTGTGTGTGTGTGTGTGTGTGTGTGTGTGTGTGTGTGTGTGTGTGTGTGTGTCTGTGCAAAGTGGGTATCAAAAATAAATTAATGTATAATTAATCAATGAAGAGAGGCAATTAAATGGACTATAATAGAAAGGCAGTATGAAGGACTGGAAGGCAACAAATCAGTACATAGATCTTGTCACCACAATAGACGGCTGGAGGGATAGATTCCTGTCCCAGAGACTTCCCATGCTCTGGAACAGGCTACCCATCTATTTCAACAGAGTTCCTCATTAGCACTCTTCAAGAAAAATCTTGATGAGTGGATGGGAAATAGGAAATACACCCCGGAGATCACTCCTGTGGCTCTACTCGACAGGGGCACAGGAAAATAACTTTTTTGGGTGGCATAAGCCAGGGAACCTTGTTGGCTAGGCTTACTTAGGCCCTTGGGCCGATAGCCTAGTACCTACCTATGAACCTATGATACAACACGGTAACAAGTGACTTAGCAAAGATTTCTTGTCAGAGTATGTCAGTAGGAAGTGCTATAGGACTTTAGAGGAGGCTAGCATAATAAGGCTTGAGACAATGAATTTAAATCAGCATATAACTGGTAATAGTAAGGCAGCTGTAAGATCATGCCACAGATGAGTTTCACTTGTTCAGTAGCAGTATATTTTGCATTCAGGCAACTGCTACTCAGAAAGGATACTCATCAAAATGATTAGATAATAAGTACATAACTTCCATAATGATGGAATTGAAGGAACACAGAGGGAATGTTAATGGGAATAACATAGTGCTTAACACTGTACTTACAACATTAGGATCAGAGCAAAAAACAGGAAAAAATAGGTACATTTTTAAATACGGGTATTATTAACTGAGAAAGTAGAAAATAAAAGTGGATGTGAATTAATGTACTTTATTAAAGAAGTGTGTAAATGTAATGATTATCAGTATTTAATGACTGCAATTCACATCATTTTCTAAAAAAAAAAAAAAAAAAAATTTGTTTTAGGAGGAGGTGAGCAAACTTTTGAACCAAAGTTAGGGACTTCCCTGAAATTAGGAACAGTTGAGACATATGTGAGAGTAACTTTCTAGAACTGTGCTGAGTGAGGGACATTTGATAGATTAAAAGAGAACATCAGCCAACAGGAATTAGTAACTATTAAATTCAGTCTAATTTAAATTCCTAAGATCTACACAGCAGTGTGTTTTAGTCCAAAGGTGAGAGGTAAATCTCACATTTGTTTGTGTATCAGGTCAAGTTTAAGAAGGGAAGATGACTGCAGGCATATGAAAACAACAGGTGCATGGAAAAGTTTAGGAAGATGATCTTGATAAAGCAAAGTCATCATAAAGGTTTTATAGTATGTCCATTCTTTGGTTCATTCACGGCTAAGGTGCATTTTTTAATATAATATTTTTCATTTTAATTTTAAAACTTTTGTAGAGTAACTACAGTGATAGAGCTGTTATTGGGCTAAGAGACAAATGTAGAGTCCATGACAGTCGGAGATTTGCTGGATTTGTGCAACATATATTTTACCTCTTGGGAGTATCCATAGAGACAGGAGTTACTCCACAAGTGTTAAAGTACATTAGACCTATGCTAAATGTATCTTTAGTCTCTAGCTGAGGAAGTGGAGAGTAAAAGTTTGCTTGATGTACATACTAGATAAATTTCATTCCATTACAGTGGTTTAACATCTTTTACAAAGACAGTGAATAATAAGGACCAAGCAGTGACCCAATGAGGGACTATATCAGAGGCTGAAGGAGTAAAGAAATTGGTAGGAAGTAAAGTTCTTTTATCTGTGTACCCCAGTATAATGTTCACATTTCAGTCATGGCTCTATTGTGTACCTGTTTTAGGTCACAATACTAATATACTGCATTTTGTCAAACGCCGTTAGTTCAAATTACTTGCTGTTATTTCCATTTTGCTTTTCTGTCCCCTTTTTGCTTTATCCCTGAGTAATTACAGACACATCCTTACTGCCAAACCCACTGACTCATGCCTATTTTCTGTCATGCAGCAGTACCCTAGCTAATGTGTGTTAACATTGCTTGGTGGGTATTTGCCATTGTCCCTTGACAGACGAAATGAGATGGTGTTGGCCACTTGCTCTCACCATCTCTGGCCAGCTTCTCAAGTACATAGATTTGAAAACTGAGCCTAATTCATCTAGTTCACATTGAGGACTTTATCTCTCTGTGTCATAGAGTTATCTTTTACCTTGTATATTCCTGACTACTAAACATGATTTAACACAGTAACTTTGCTGACAGCATTAAACTAGTAGAATGTATATAAAATCCTTGTGACCATCAAAATATGTAAACAACATTGAACAGCCTGGGTTACTGGACTAGCATATGTCTCCAAATCTGTGTTTATGTATCTGAGCTAGATTAAGGTTAATAAACACTATAAGTGGAATCTAGTCCACTTCCACTATAAGTGGAAGCTAGTCATTTTAAAATGGGATCCAGCTGAAATTCCAAGGACTGTAATTGTTATCCTCAATATGAAAATGTGTAGTATATGTATACATTTGAGGTTGCATTACCTTAGAATACTCTCCCTACACTGAGTGTTTTGGTACCGATTTTTAAGAATAAGGGTGATGTGCAGAGCTGTAGTAACTGCAGAGGGATTAAACTGATCAGTCACAGCATGAAGTTATGGGAAAGAGTAGTGGAAGCTAGGTTAAGAAGGGACGTGATGATTAGTGATCAGCAGTATGGTTTCATGCTAGGAAAGAGAACTACAGATAAAATGTTTGCACTGAGAGTGTTGATGGAGAAATATAGAGAAGGTCAGAAGGAGTTGCATTGTGTCTTTGTGGATTTAGAGAAAGCATATGACAGGGTGCCTAGAGAGGAATTGTGGTATTGTATGAGGAAGTCGGGAGTGTCAGAGAAGTATGTAAGAGTGGTACAGGATATGTACAAGGGCAGTGTGACAGCGGTGAGGTCTGCAGTGGGAGTGACAGATGCATTTAAGGTGAAGGTGGGATTACATCAAGGATCAGCTCTGAACCCGTTCTTATTTGCAATGATGATGGACAGGTTGACAGACGAGATCAGACAGAAGTCCCCATGAACTATGATGTTTGCAGATGACAATGTGATCTGTAGTGAGAGTACGGAACAGGTGGAGATATACTCTAGAGAGAAGAGGAATGAAGGTCATCAGGACTAAGACAGAATATATGTGTGTGAATGAAAGGGAGGATACTGGAATGGTGAGGATGCAGGGAGTAGAGGTGGCAAAGGTGGATGAGTTTAAGTACTTGGGATCAACAGTTCTGATTATGGTGAGTGTGGAAGAGAGGTGAAGAAGAGAGTACAGGCAGGATGGAGTGTGTGGAGAAAGGTGTCAGGAGTGATTTGTGACAGACGAGTACCAGTAAGAGTGAAAGGGAAGGTCTACAAGAGGGTAGTGAGACCAGCTATGTTATATGGTTTGGAGACATTGGCATTGACAAAAAGGAAGGAGTCAGAGCTTGATGTGGCAGAGTTGAAGATGTTAAGATTTGCACTGGGTGTGACGAGGATGGACAGGATTAGGAATAAGTATTTTAGAGGGTCAGCCCAGGTTGGAAGGTTTGGAGACAAAGCCAGAGAGGCAAGATTACATTGGTTTGGACATGTGCTGAGGAGGGATGCAGAGTATTTTGGGAAAAAGATGCTAAGGATGAAGCTGCCAGGTAACGGGAAAAGAGAAAGGCCTAAGATAAGGTTTATGGATGTGGGGAGAGAGGGCATGCTGGTGGTTGGTGTGACAGAGCAAGATGCAGAGGACAGGAAGAAATGGAAACAGTTAATCTGCTGTGGCAACCTCTAACGGGAGCAGCCGAAAGAAGAAGAATGTGAAAATGTGTAGTATATGTATACGTTTGAGGTTGCATTACCTTAGAATACTCTCCTTACACTGAGTGTTTTGGTACCGATTTTTAAGAATAAGGGTGATGTGCAGAGCTGTAGTAACTACAGAGGGGTTAAATTGATCACTCACAACATGAAGTTATGGGAAAAAGTAGTGGAAGCTAGGTTAAGAAGGGAAGTGATGATTAGTGATCAGCAGTATGGTTTCATGCTAGGAAAGAGCACTACAGATGCGATATTTGCTTTGAGAGTGTTGTTGGAGAAGTACAGAGAATGTCAGAAGGAGTTGTATTGTGTCTTTGTGGATTTAGAGAAAGCATATGACTGGGTGCCTAGAGAGGAGTTGTGGTACTGTATGAGGAAGTCGGGAGTGTCAGAGAAGTATGTAAGAGTGGTACAGGATATGTACGAGGGTAGTGTGACAGGTGAGGTCTGTGGTGGGAGTGATGGATGCATTTAAGGTGGAGGTGGGATTACATCAAGGTTCAGCTCTGAGCCCTTATTTGTAATGGAGATGGACAGGTTGACAGACGAGATCAGACAGGAGTCCCAGTGGACTATGATGTTTGCAGATGACATTGTGATCTGTAGTGAGAGTAGGGAACAGGTGGAGGAGACCCTGGAGAGGTGGAGATATGCTCTAGAGAGAAGAGGAATGAAGATTAGCAGGACTAAGACAGAATATATGTGTATGAATGAGAGGGAGGATAGAGGAATGGTTAGGATGCAAGGAGTAGAGTTGGAGAAGGTGGATGAGTTTAAATACTTGGGATCAACAGTTCAGAGTAATGAGTAATGATGAGTGTGGAAGAGAGGTGAAGAAGAGAGTACAGGCAGGATGGAGTGGATGGAGAAGAGTGTCAGGAGTGATTTGTGACAGACGAGTACCAGTAAGAGTGAAAGGAAAGGTCTACAAAGGGTAGTGAGACCAGCTATGTTATATGGGTTGGAGGCAGTGGCATTGACAAAAAGGCAGGAGTCAGAACTTGACGTGGCAGAGTTGAAGATGTTAAGATTTGCAGTGGGTGTGATGAGGATGGACAGGATTAGGAATAAGTATATTAGAGGGTCAGCCCAGGTTGGAAGGTTTGGAGACAAAGCCAGAGAGGCAAGATTAAGTTGGTTTGGACATGTACTGAGGAGGGATGCAGAGTATATTGGGAAAAAGATGCTAAGGATGAAGCTGCCAGGTAAAAGGAAAAGAGGAAGGCCTAAGATAAGGTTTATGGATGTGGTGAGAGAGGACATGCAGGTGGTTGGTGTGACAGAGCAAGATGCAGAGGACAGGAAGAAATGAAAACAGGTAATCTGCTGTGGCGACCCCTGATGGGAGCAGCCGAAAGAAGAAGAAGAAGAAGACTCTCCCTACACTGAAGTATAACAGCGCTGCAGTTAGTATATTCATGTAGCAGGGAGTTGGGGCACAGCTTTCCTCATTAGGTGATTCAGGAGGCAAAGCTCCCCCTGCAAAAATGATTTAATGTCATTACATTGAGTTTCAACATTCACTGTATCTGTATTTGTTTTACAACTATATTTCATTTTCAGACGTTGTAGCACTTACAATTACAACTCTTGCATTTCTGGTAGGGGGGCTGTTTAAATGAATGAGAATGAGAAAGAATTTGGAAGGGGCAAGAGATTGTGACATATGCTTTATCTTGCACACATATAACATCTTCACTTGTGTCTAGCAAAGTTTGTTACATACAATTTACCTATATAGGATCCGTACAGATCCCGAATGCACTTTCCAATGAAGCAGAAATCACCAAACATACTTAAACGAAAGTGCTGTTCACCGAAGCAGCGCTTATGGATAAGTATGCTTGTTGTGCCAGTCTTACTACGGTGGGGATAAGGGAAAATTCCGTTTTCCCCACTGTAGTGCAACCTGGGAGTGAGAATATTAAAGTATGGGGGGTGTGGGGGGCTATGGGGGGTGCTTGCCCCCCTGCATAGAAGTAGGTTTAATGTCATTTTTATTTTTTTTTTTTATTTTTTTTTTAACATACTTTAGCATAAGTGCTTTTTCAGTGAAAGTGCTTTCGGTAAAGTATGTTCGGTGATAATGGATTCGGACATTTAATCTTTTGATCAAAAGTCCTAGATCCATATATATACATATATATATATATATATATATATATATATATATATATATATATATATGGGTCCCCTTCAGTTGATCGAAATTTTAAAGGTTCGAAGCGCATATGGCCGAGACCATATGATTGAACTTTTAAATGGAGATCCCTGTACAGTGTGAAACGGGAAGAGTTCCCTTTTCTGCAATGTAGTGCAATCTCGGAGTTGGTATATTTATGTAGCAGGGTGGTGTGGGGGTGCAGCCCCCCATGTGCAGGTTGGCTTGACCCCTGCTTCAAACATTTAGTTTTGTTTTTTGTGGTTTTTTTTTGTTTTGTTTTTTAAATATTCAAACTTTTAAATGTTTGATGTTATGGTCTCAGCTGTATGAGCTTTGAACATTTAAAAGTTCGATCTACTGAAGTAGATCCATCTCTCTCTCTCTCTCTCTCTGTGTATATATATATATATATATATATATATATATATATATATATATATATGTATATATATATCTATAGGTGTACTGAAATAAGTACTAACTTTGACATAAATAAATCAAAAAATGTTGATATGTAAATGTCCATGCTCCAAGTAAATCCTTGTAAGTTTTTGCTGTGTGTATCATATCAGCGTTTGTTTAAATTTTAATAATGTATCTATTTTAATATGTTTGTGAGAAAATTGTTGCTTATAGATTGTATTATTGTGGAGCTTTTTTTCCACAAGCCTCCAATGAAAATGGGCATTACGCCTAGTCAATCATTCCCAGTAAATAGATGTCAATCAATAAGTAAATAAATACAAAAATACATAAGTAACATTGGAGTATGCAGGGGGCAACCCCCCCACACCCCCATGTGCCCCCACACGCCTTAATTATACACTTCATCAACAGGATTGCACAGTAGTAGGGGAAGGGCATATCCCCAAACCCTGATATTGTAACAGTCACAGCCAACAATGGTCACTTTTTTTTTTTGTCAGCGCAATTGCATTGACAAAACAGCTGTTAGTTATTCCACCAGTTAACCAGAGTAATCAATCCATACATCACAAAAAATGAGAGAAGACCCTACCAGTAAAAGAAAACATGATTTGGAAAAAAAATTGTAAGCAAAGAAAATGATATAGTAAAGGACGGAATGATAAATTGTTCAATTAGCTAATAAGTTAATCAAAAAGCATAGTTATTGGTGACAGAAAAAAAAATTGTTGCCACTGACATTTTGAAATCTGTGAGGGAGAAGAGATCAGTGATTGAATGTGAAGTATAGATGGCCTGCACTTTCTTGTATAACTGGCTGTTTTTTCTGACCCATTTTGTAATTTATAAGTAAAGTCACGTGGCAGAAGAGCAAAATCAGCTTATTAGCGTCTGCATTAAGTTATTGCTATTAAAATACATTTGTGAGAGAACTGCATACAACAGGATCAGAGATGTACATTCTCAAGACATGACTCACCTACAAAAGTTCAGTACTGCACTGTCTTAATGGCTACTGTATTCGCGAAGCAGCTGTAACTGTATGCATACTTGTGGCTGAGCTGACTTAAATGTTCACAGCACAACATCTTTAGTTATACAGGTCATGTGTTAGCAAATGCACTGCAGATACTTTTGATGTGTAGGAATTTATAATAATATAAACCCAATTATAGAATGCATACAGTACTAACAATATGCTGCAAATATACATTATTTAAATTGGCAGTTGACATATGACAATTTGTTAACTATGCATGATATTGAATGCATTTATGAGTAACTATTCTACATAATGTTATCTTTAATATTAACTGTCAGTTGTATCTAAATTGTATAATGCATCTTGGAGCTTTTCTCTCAGAACATCCACTGAAAATGGGTCATTTCGGCCCAGTGGACTCCCCCGGTAATCAAACTGCAAACAAATAAATACATTTATTTATTTATTTACTTATTTGCAGTTGGATTACCAGGATAGTCCATTGGGCCAAAATAACCCATTTTCAATGGAGTCCTGGGGAGAAAAGCTCCAAAAACAATTAGCAAGGGTACCATAAGGTATTTAGTTTCAGTTTATACAATTCCTATGGACTTGGAAATACAGTAGACTTGTGTACAAACATATACAAATATTACAATCTTGTATCGCTGAAAACAATTTACAATATAGAAACTGAGAGGCTTTTACAACTTAGGGTAGGTTATACTGGAGATATCTTTCATACATTCAGGATGAGTAGCTTAATACAATCAAGAGAAAGGTATATGAGCTGACATAGAACCTTTCAATATAGAAACAGAGAACCTTTTCCATCAGAGGGTATATTTACACTAAGGTACCTTTAAGTATTCAGAAAAAGCTAATACAAGCAAGAGCAAGATCTATGAGTTTAGGAGAGTAAGTAGAAATTCTCATTATGAATAGGGGAGGAGAAGTGAAAATTCTCAGTATGAGGAGATTATGTTGGGTGGGAACAGGAGCATTCCCACTGGGAAATTAGATGTGAGTGAAGGGATTTTTTGAATGAGAAGTGATTTGTGATGGTACGAATGGATGGGGGTAAGGAGTTCCAGAGACGAGCAAGACTGTAGGATAAGAGATTTTTTCCAGGGGGACGAATTGGTTTATACAGTTTAATTAGGTTTTGATTGTTAGATCTTAGAATTTCAGGGAGGTGCATTTTGAAGGTAGAGGAAAGGGATGTGCAGAGGGAGGGATTGAAGATGAGTTTGTGTGCAAGAGTCGGTTGGACGTAGGTGAGGTGATTGGGTAGTTCTAACCATTTTAGTTTGTGGAGAGCTGAACAGTGGTGTGAGGAGGACTTATGGGAGGTAGCAAACTTGACAATTTTGTTATAGTGAAAGGAGAGTTGTGTTTTGAGAGAAGATTGTAGGTTAGTTAGAAGTGGGGCTCCATAGAGGAGGGATGGGATGAGAAATATGGTAGATAGGGTGAGTTTGGTGGAGGGTGTAAGATAACGATTCTGTCTGTAGAGCATGCCGAGTTTTTGGTGCTTTTTTTTTTTTTATATTTAGTTGAAGATGGGAATTGAATTTAAGCTGACTATCAATTTGGAACCCAAGTAATTTGGCCTCAGATACCAGTTCTAGGGGTGTATTGTTGTGACTAGTAATAGTGAAATTACTTGGATTGAAAAAGGTAGCTTTAGAGGGGGTGAATACCATTACTTTGGGTTTGGAGGCATTGAGTACAAGGTGATTTGTTTTTATCCATTGTTTGGTGGTTGAGAATGCATCTTGAGTAAGCTTTAGCAGTGTGGGGATGGAGGTAGCAGAGCAGATTATAGTTGAATCATCTGTGTATTGGATAATTTTAGTTGAAGGAACAGAGTTATGGAAATCGTTTATGAATATATTGAAAAGCAGGGGACCCAGTATAGATCCTTGGGGAACACTGGTTGGGGTGTTGATGAAAGTGGAGGTGGCTTTTTTCCATCTCACTGCCTGATATCTATTGGATAAATAGCTAGTGAACCAGTTCAGAGAAGTGGGTGACAAGTTAAGCTTGGAGAGTTTAGTTAATAATAAATCGTGGGAGATAGTATCAAAGGCTTTAGAGAGGTCTAGTAGGAGGGTGGAGACAATGTGTCCTGTGTCCTGAGCTTTGTTCATAGCTTCCAGGAAGGAGAGTAGGGCGGTCATAGTACTGTGTCTTGGTCTGAAACCATGTTGTGTTGGAGTTAGTAGGTTATTGAGGTATGGTAGGAGTTGTAGGTGAATACACTTTTCTAAAAGTTTAGAGATAGGAGATAGAATAGCGATGGGACAGAAATAGGAGTTGTAGGTGAATACACTTTTCTAAAAGTTTAGAGATAGGAAATAGAATAGCGATGGGATGGAAATTAGTAATATTGTTATTGATGCCTCCTTTGTGCAATGGAACAACAAAAGCCTTTTTCCAGATTTGGGGTACCAAGCTTTCTTGAATGGAACGGTTGATTAAAATGCTGATGGGGTAGGCAATGGCTTCAGCAGCTATACTGAGAAAGTAAGAAGGAATGTTATCAGGGGCATTAGAGCATGGTTTTAGTTTCTGCAGTAGTTTTTTTATGGTGGATGTGGGTATAGGTTTTAGTGAGAATGGTGTGGGGAGGGGGAGAATTTGAGAATGTTGATGATGGAGTGGAGATAGGGGGATGAGCAGTGATGAGGGGTTAAAAGTTGGTAGGGGAGGATTGGGGTGTAGTGGGGGGTATGGTGGGGTTTGAAGATGAACAGTATGAGGTTAGTTTGGAGATAGAATCAATGAAGAAGGTGTTGAATTGAGTGGCCAAGTCTATGTCAGGAGTGTTAGGGTCTGGGCTCGGGTTATCTAGTTTGTTGGGATTGAGGAGGGTAGACATGCATTTCCAAAATTTTTGAGGGTTTGTTATGTTGTTGTTTGGGATTATGTAGAAGTATTGTTTTGTTGTTGTTTTGGATTATGGAGAAGTAATTTTGTCTATCGGAGATAAGTTTTTTTACTTTGTTTCTGAGTGTTTTGTATTCATTATGGGCTACGGGAGTCCTATGTTTCTGATATGATGACCATGCCTTATCTCTAAGGTGCATAGTTACTAGTGTGTTTTTTGTTAGCCAAGGGGCAGTTTTGTTTTTTATTCGTTTTGTTTTTATGGGGGCTTGTTGCTCTAAGAGGTTTAGAAAAGCTGAGTTAAAGTGGGCGACAGCCTGTTCCAGGGGTAGAGTTTTTGGGTGTACCAGTTGATTGCTTTTAGAGAGTTAGAAAAGGTAGTGGGGTTAAGGTTTTTTTGGCAGCGAGTAGTAATAAAATTGTGAGTAAGATGTAGGGATGAAGTTAGTCGGTGTGTGAATGTGGGCAAGTGGTCACTAAGGGAGTCAGGCAGGGTGCCACTATGTGAGAAGTAATGAGGGTGGGAGACTAATATCCAGTCTAGGATACTATCACTGGTGAGTTTTTTTCAGGGCCAAGTTATGGAGTTGATCAGTTGAGAAAAGTTGTAAAGATTAATGTTAAGTGGATTTGTGGGAGACTGTATTGCAGACCAGTTAATATTCATGTCACCCATAAGTATAGTTTCATTGTTAATGTTATTGGAAAGCCAGGAGAGGATAACTTCTAGTGTAGAAATATTGTTGCCTGGGGGGATGTAGAGGGAGGCTATGCATATGTGTGTTTATTTACTTGAAGCAGAGGAAGGAGTAGTTCTGCATTATTGAATTAGGGAGTTGGTTTGTTGTAAGGGGTAACTGTTAAGGAGGATAGGTATAGAAGGGCTACTCCACCTCCCTTTTTGTTTGCTCTATCTTTTCTGATTATAGAGTAGTTGGGTGGAATTATTTCTGAATGTTTTATATGAGGTTTTAACCAAGTTTCAGAGATGGACAAAATTTCTGATTTGTTGTATGTACGCCAGGCATGCAGATTAGAGATTTTGTTAACTATACTTTGGGTGTTTAAGGAGGTGAGTAGTATGGATTTATCCGTTGGCGGGGATGAGGATGGGCCTGGGTTGGGGTGTATGTCTCCTAATAATAGAAGAGAAGTCAGATATAGCATTAGGTTGGGGAAGTACTTTGTTTGCTTAGAGACGGGGTTGAGTTTAGCTAGATTTAAGGTAGTTGTTGTAGGGTTCGGATAGTTGTGAGGAGTAATAAGTTTATAAGAGAAGAAAAGATGGTGTTTTATGGGGTATAAGCATGGAGAGATTGGGAAGTGTGAATGTAAGACAGGTAGGTTAAGATGGTTAGTAGTATGAAAGGATGGAGTGTGGTTATAGTTAGTTGGCAGGGTCAGGTAGTAGATATAGGATATGTGGAGGAACAGTACTAGATGAGTACAGAAGGATATGGCTTTTGAGAGCATAGTGGGATAGGATATTGAGGGAAGGTATGCTGTGGGTGGCTAGTTTACTAGGTATGTGAGTTATAAATTTTGGGAGGAGACAGAGAGGGGAGGTATGGAAGAGTATTAGTGAAAAGAGGGGAGGAGTAAGAAGTGGGTGTGGAAGGGAGGAGGTTACTAGTTGGTTTGGGCGAGGTGATGGGTGTGGCTAAAGGGTATAAATGTAGAGGTGTTGGGGTGGGTTGGAATTGGGGGCAGGGTAGGGGAACGGAGCGGGTAGACCCAAGGGAAGGCTAAGGGTGAACAAGAACCAATCTGTGGAGCACTAGTAGCTGAAGGTAAGTCCAGGGGACAGGGATTAGGTGGGATGGGGTGGGCCTAGAGTTGAGAGAGGGGAGTAGAATAAAGTTTATTATAGATCAAAGCAGATATCCAAATAAATAAGTAATTACGAGATAGTGAAAATATCTCGGCTATCATGTGAAGAGCAAGATTTTACATCAAGTATGATACAGTTAGCTACTGAGTTTGAGAACAGAGGTTATGACAAAGAAGAGATTACTCGAACTTATAGAGAGGTGATTAATGAGAGGATGGATCATTCCCATCCATATTACAGTGATAGACCCACAAATAGAAAAGTGAAATCTACATTGAATCAGGTACCATTGATCCTTACATATACTCAGAATATTTCTAATGTACAACAGATTATTAAATGGAATTGGTCTATACTTCTTACAGATCCTGAATCTGCAGCTATAGTGGGGCATCAGCCTAAATTTATATATAAGAATAAGAAGAATCTGAAACAATTACTATGTAATGGAAATATCAATACAATATCTTTCCCAATGAATAATCTGAATGGGACACGGAAATGTGGGAAATGTGCCCACTGCCAATATATAGATGAGTCTAGATTTTTTAGACACCCTGAGACAAGAAAACTCTGGGAATTGAAAATCCAGGCTGACTGTAATATAAAAAATGTAATATATTATGCACATTGCATACATTGTTTTAAATTTTATATAGGTAAAACAAATAGACGTCTCAGAGAACGCATTAGGGATCATATATATTGTACTAATAAGGGTCTAGAATATAGTGCTTTAGCCAAACACTCTTTAAAAGAAGGACTACAACATACATTTTTATTTCAAGTGTTGCAAGCAGTGGATGAAAATGTAAGAATGGGAGATATAGTCAACAAAACAGAAACTTTAGAATTGCAGTGGATTCTACATCTGAGCTGTCATAGGGGACACGGTCTGAATGACAGTGTACCATTGAAACCTGTTCTGAAGTCTGGATGGGTAAATAAATACAAGAAAGGCTTATAATACTTACATGTAGTTACATTATGCAATTATATGTTAAATATTGTGAATTGTATATGTACTTGTTTTAGAGTTTAGATGAGTTAATACACGTAGGATAGGTTTATAACACTTGTATTTATAATTTATACATAGTTATATAATGTAGTAAAATAAATATATATCTGTACATTGCATATATATTTGTACCCATTATGGGCTGTATTTGCACTCACATTTAGATATTGAATCTACTTATACATTTTTAGTAATTATAAATATTTGATATATATATTTTTTACATATATATTTTTATTTTATTTCATTTATTTTACTTATTTATTGTATATTTATAAGCTCTTATTTGCACAAAATATGCACCATAAAAAATTTGTTTAGAAGCTACAATGTTACCTAATGCATTGTACATTTGCCTTGAATAGGAATTAGTTACTTTGTCTTTAAATTCTAATTGATGTTTTATCTGTTAGCTTCTGAATGGTTGTTTTGAATTTTGAGGTCTAGAAATGTTATATAAGGATCTATGTTAGTTGTTACTCTTGGTCTGATGAAGCAATATTGAATTATTGTGAAAGCACTAACTGTATTGTTGTCAAGTATTGGAATAAATTTGACCGGTGTTTTACTTATTTGCATCCTTTATTTGAACTCATTTCCTTCACTTGGGATTTTTCCTGTATAAATAAATAAATATGGGAATAATTCAAATATCACGACCATACTTCTTAACTTCTTAGAACAAGAAATATGGACAAACCCATAAAAAAGTGGGACAAAGTTCCAAAAATATGGACACTTTTTAAATATTGCTGTTACAAACTTAGAAAGGCGACAGAATGACAGGTTTTGCATTAACATGAATTTTCTGAAGGGTATAAAGTCTGAAACTCAAATGTCTGCCATTATTTTCTAACTTCAACCTTTAATGATTTGCCAACAATTTGCCAGAAAATCACAATTTTATGAAAAACTGACCAAAAATATGAGGCAAATATCTGGACATTCTGCAACAATCTGTACAGTTGAGAGGTATGTCTGCACCTGAAATATATGTGTAAAAACTGCAAGAAGGACCCAGCCAACCTACAGTCTTCACTGTGTAATACCTTAGACCTCCTGTAGGGAAGGCCCATGGGATATATGCCAATGATCCTTTAAGGACATATCAGTGTTTCAGCTACATTGCTTCTGAATGCCCAATGACTTTCTACTTTTTAAATTTATAAGAGCTGCGTGTCTCTAAAGTATAGCCAAACTATACAGTGGCCTAATGGATAAGGGATTGGCCACCAGGGGTTGAGGACTCATGTCCCATCTAGGTTAGATAATTTTGGGGAGGGTTTGGCATAATAGTTAAGATCATTACCTCACAGATTCAAGGTACAGGGTTTAATTCTGACCCTTTGTTATTGGCTAGGCTTGTGATGGTCTACAGACTGATATCTTAGTATTTACCTATGAACCTATACTGTACTGATGATGTCAAAAACGTCTGAAACATGCAGGTCTACAGTTAGCGGAGTCGTGCTTTATTGGTCAGAATATACCCGTAAAGACTTAAAAAGTAAAAAAAGTGATGGGCATTCAGAAGTCATGTAGCTAAAACACTGGTATGTCCTTAAGGGGTCATGTCCATATATCCCACAGGCCTCTACTACAGGATGTTTAAGGTAGCACACAGAGAATGCTGTAACTTGAATGAGCTTTTTTTCCATTTTTTAATGAATGGTTTGTCTGGGTGACCTTCATATCACTTGGTTTCAATATGGATATATACACAAAGCTGGCTCCAGGACTTACCCCAGAGGTATACCACTTGCTACTACACTATTATGTGATACTCCCCATCCAAACTAATGCTCTCTGTATTGTATACTCTGGCTATAATTTTTGTACCACAGATATACTCCTGTGTATCACAACCTTCAGTGTGGTACAGAGCTAAAGGCTTTCTTGAAGTCTAGGTAGATCACATCCACTGTGTCACCTCTCACTAGTTTTCTCTTCACAATTAATCAAACCAGTTCAAACTGGTCAGGCAGGACCTCTTAACAAGGAATCCATGTTGTTTGCATTTAGTGGGTTGATGCTCTCCAAGAAACATGCCAGCATGTCCTTCATTATCATTTTTATCATGCTACATACTAGTGAAGGTTGGCTAATTGGCCTATAATTTTTCAGGTCTTGTGTGTGATCATCAGAATAGCTGATGCCAGAAATGATGCATTTCATAGTCAAGTTTGTAACAATGAAAGTTCGTGTTTAGTCATGATTCCTGTATATTTGAGCATGCAATAATTACTCTGTGGGATAACTGACTTCACATCTGTACCATGTATCGGTGCACATTAATATCTCCAAAACTGCATGTTTGCTGTAGAAGGGCTCTGAGATCGTTTGTTTTGCTGTCCAAATGCAAATGGCTAACCAAAGAAATAAAGCCTCAACTCATTTGCCATATTCTGGTCATAGTCTGGCTCACAATGGGGAATGTTTAAGAGATATTTCCTTTCTGCACTGCTGCCATACAAATTGTCATGAAGATCCATGATAATATTCATAAGTATGGCTGGAGAAATGTTTAGGAAGAATTATGACATTGATGTTTGCATCTTCAATGTTGCTGTTTAGGTTTTTTTACCTGTTTTATTTATTTCTCTGGTTTCTAGCATTCTGTTTTTTCAGGATCGCATGCTGAAGGTGTTTGTGCTTCCCAGATAGAAAGAAGTTGGGGCTTTATAATCTAGTGACTGTTTTTCACGGATCCATTGTTTAGTGAGATATAACTTGTAAACAGATCATTTAATCAAAAATGTATTTAAACTTCTAATCACTGTGTGTGTGTGTGTGTGTGTGTGTGTGTGTGTGTGTGTGTGTGTGTGTGTGTGTGTGTGTGTGTGTGTGTATGTATGAGTGCGGGATGACTTAGTACCATTTCACACAATTTTTAGTACTTCCATAATTGATTATTTAATTTGTGTCAGTGTCAGTGATGCCACAGGTGTAGAAGGCTGAGGGTTCTAGTCCCACATCAGGTAGATGGATTGATGACACTGCACTGCACCATAAGGGGGAGCTGCATTTTGAAGTGTGCATCCTTCAGAAGAGACATTAAGCCAATCCCATGGCACCTATCAAAAGGAGTTGGGAAGTTCTCAAATGCCCTGGCCAAATTTCCGGTAGTACTATAAATACTACTTCAGTTCTCATCTTAAAAGTGGGACTAACCTGGTCAACAAAGGACAAATAAGTAAATAAACAAACACAGAAGACGGCACCTTATATGGAATCTTTTGTGAACAACAGAAACCACTGATTTTTGTGGGCTTTCGATTTTTTTCCGATATGTTTTTTGCTCAGTTTAAAATCAAAATATTGAATACAGTTTTTTGCAGCAAAATTTAAATCAATTGTTATTTTTCATTATGTAGCAGAACAGAAAGATAAAGTGCATGGGTCTGTGTTCATACTTTTTGTGGGTCCATCTGCACAATCTTAACAAAACCTGGATCTATACCGTACATCCTGTTATCAAATCAGATGACTTCATATTCTTCATACCGTTCATGCCAGCCAGCCCCATGGTAAGTGACCTGTTGTACCTCCATCTTCCAATAAGGGTAAGTCTTGGATGCCATGACATCCCACATCTGAGAAAGGGTATGCTTTTCTCAGGGTATGAGAACACCTCCTTTGTACAGTGTTCAGCTTCCATCTTTCTTTCAAGGTTTGCCCTGTCAGAGGTGAAAGCAATAAGGATGTGCCTCTTTTCAGACCAGCATGCTGTTTTCCTAGAAAGCAGACTAGAAACTTCTGTGTAACACTTTGCAATCGTAAGAGCTATTGTTTTCCTCTCCTAGTCATAATGTGTGTTTTCTATTCTTCACCCCAAAATAGCAAATTCCTAGTAGTAAAATAAGTGCAGGCAGGTTTCTGTCATTCTAGCCATATCAAAGCTATGTTGACAGTGTGGGTATAAAAATGCTGTAAAGCAACAATTCATATGTCATTATTTTGTTTTGTAAATACAGTGTCAAAACGTTGCTACTGTTTACACATATTTTTACTCAGAACTCATTATTGTTGTCACAGCTCCTTTGGCCATAACTTATTTTATGTGTTGTCCTACACATTATGCAGGAACCAAAAGCAGGACTGATCTGGTTAGGTTAAACCACAACATTACAAACATCGTGTTTCCCTAAAAGGGCATAGAGAATATATTTGACATATACTAGAAATAGTATCTTGCATGAAGGGGTTTGATCCTAAACAAAATAGTAGTGATGTCATTGAATATACATAATAATAATAATAATAATCATTTATTATTTATTTAATTATATTTCTGTAACCACTGCAGCACACTGATTCTTGTGGGTCTTTTTCTTGGTCAGCCCAGTATTCCAGAAAATAAACGCAAATGCAAGGATACACATAAAGACAGAGACAGAGCAACATGCATTTCAAGTAGAAACCCCAGTAACATTATAATAAGCAAAAATGAAATTGATAATAAAAATATGAACCAGATATAGACATAAAAGTTACATGTAAATATCAATAGTATTATAATATCAAAATATAGATGTAGTGCTCCTATTCTAGTATATAACTACTTAAAAATGTTTGAAATGGGGATAATTCTGCAGTAAGATAGGCAGTAAGATAGGTTTAGAAAGATAGGATTAGACAAGAGATACTGAAATAGGGGAAGTTGGGTATGGGAGTTGGGAGCTACAAATTGTTAAGGAGGAAAGACAGTATGGAGTGAAAGCTTATCAGTCAGGATATTAGTGTATACATATCGACACTGGAGTAGATTTCCAATGTGTGGTGGTAGGCGAACTCACTGAATTGATCTGCAAGTATGTATATTTAATAATTTGCTGTGACTTACAGTTTTGTGTATGCCAGTCATTTGTTTTCATTTAGTTCTTGCTACTATTATATCCAGTTATTTATGTTTTGTTTATTATTTATTTATTGGATAACTGGGTTAGAACCACTAGACAAACACCATCTTTGTAAGGAGTCCCAAGATAATATTCAAACTCTCTCTTTCTTTCGGCGTTTCCTGATTAGGGGTCACCACAGTGGATCACCTTGTCCGCTCATGATTGGCAGTGGAGTTTTTACGGTGTCGAGTTGCCAGCCTGGTGCCCAACGTTCCACAGAAGGCACACACATACACGCACTCATGCCAAGGGCCAATTTTAGCATGTTCAATCCACTTGCAGCATGTCTTTGGGGATGTGGGAGGAAACCGGAGCACCCGGAGGAAACCCACACGACCACAGGGAGGACATGCAGACTCCGCACAGAAGACACCCCTGCTGAAGATCGAACTGGAGAGCCTCTTGCTGTGAGGCGACAATGCTAACCGCTGCACCACCATAGCCATCCCCAAGATAATATTCAAACTGACTAGGGGAAATACCAGCAGGGACCCAAGAAAATTCCTAACTACTTCTGATAAGCATGATGGGATCTCCTGCATTCCCCTGAGCTACTACCATCTCAGGCAGATAGGATCTTAGTTTAATGTTTTATCCAAAGGGCAGCACCCCCTTCGAGAGTATCAACCCCTTATGCTGCACAGCAATATCATCAGTGGAAATGACTGCCAGTACATGCTGTGCAAAGAGAAGCTTCAGTATTCCAGTTTCCATTAACAAAGGCACGTGTGCTACCTATTTCAGTATTCCAGTCTTCCATTACCAAAGTCACATGAGCTACTTGTTTCAGTATTCCAGTCTTCCATTACCAAAGGCATGCGGGCTACCTGTTTCAGTATTCTAGTCTTCCATTACCAAAGGTACATGTGCTACCTGTTTCAGTATTCCAGTCTTCCATTCCCAAAGGCATGTGTGCTACCTATTTCAGTATTCCAGTGTTCCATTACCAAAGGCACATGAGCTACTTGTTTCAGTATTCCAGTCTTCCATTACCAAAGGCACCTGTGCTACCTGTTTCAGTATTCCAGTCTTCCATTACTAAAGGCACGTGTTCTACTTGTTTCAGTATTCCAGCCTTCCATTACTAAAGGCAGGTGTGCTACCTGTTTCAGTATTCCAGTCTTCCATTACCAAAGGCATGTGTGCTACCTGTTTCTGTATCTGAGTCTTCCATTAACAAAGGCACGTGTGCTACCTGTTGAGCCACTGACACCGACAAAAAGGCAGGTAAATCCACCTGGGGAAAATGTTTTTTTTCAGGGGTAACCCAGTAGTACTGGTCTGCTTAACTAATTTGGTTTGAGTGCCATTCTATGAACATGGATTGTGAGGATTTAAATGCAGGCCTCAATGGATTAAACTTCCTAGCAGCTGGTAACAAAACATGATAGAAGCTGGTAACCTAACCTTGTGTGCCATACTGCCAGAATACATGTTCATTTTAATGTTCAAACGTTATACATTTCTGGGTCTTGTCTAAGACCAGGTTATCTTAATGGAAAACTGCAGCCAGTGGAAAGATTGAAAATAAAGTAGACTGGAAAGGCAGCCTTGATCAAAAAGGCCTTATCTTCCAGCAAAGTATCCTACTAACATTAAGATATAATTTGGTGGGCACCATTTGCTACTCGGGCAGCTGTGTAGTTTAAAAGCATGACTGACATTTGTACAAAGAGTATAGATGCATTACAACAGATTGCTATGCGATCTGAGAAGAGCTTATGAAGATCACATAGTTTTCTGATGTTGCAAGTTTCCAAGCTGCAGGAGTGACTGAAAAATAGAACCCCAGAGGAAATAAGAAATTGCATCTGACATTCATATTTGTGTTGAATAAATTCAAAAACTTAAAACAGTAAAATAAAGAAATTGTATAGTATATAGTAACTGCTATGTATGTACATGGGCTAGAACAGCATTGCTTTACAGCTACAACAATCTAGTTAATTGTAATTACGAACCTGGCAGGTAGTGAACCCCTCAAGTGGTGGGAAAAACAGCAGGCTGTGAGTCTAAAGATCATACTCTGCACCAGATGTGGGACTTGTGCTACGGAGGAGTGAATTGTATATCTCAGAGCTGGTAGAGGTGTGTCATTTTCTGACACAGCAAGCCTGTACTTGTCTACATTAGTAAATAGAAGGCAGAGTTTGTTAAGAACTCTGCGCCTGTTCATTGCTCATCAGCATGTACAAGTGAATGCATGAATGCTGAGAACACAGTAAAAGAGTTCCTTATAAGCAGAGCTGTTACTATAGTAACTCAGTGAAGCGCACAAACTACATTGTGAGACCAGTGTGACGAACAACTGTTGAAATACAGCAGAGAAGCAGAAATGAGCAAAACATACCTACTTAGTGTGAGTATCCGTGGGACTTCTGTTAAAAACTTTGGCAGGGTCTTGCTGGTAGCTAGAGGGGAATCAGCTGCATTGCACCAGCTATTCTAAGCTACATTTAATGATGTGTTTTTCTCATCCTCACGTAGTTCACAAATACCTAACTAAAATAATAGCTGCTTAAAAAACTTTGGATTATGTCGGTACTTGCAAAACTCCAGAATGATGATTTATGGTTCTGAGTTCAGTCTTGTGGTAATCTGGCAACACGACTTGTACTTTCACTGTCATTAATTTCTGTAAGTTGTTTACCATATCTTGCAGTTCTTTTGTAGTTTTTTTCTTGCACTGCTCAATTTGTACGTTTTAGTTGTATTGACAGTGTGTAAAGTCTAAACTGGATTGACGTTTATACTAGTTCAGTTTACTACAGCTGCCTTTACTGCTACTGAACTATGTCTATTTATGCCAGTTAAAGTTTTGTTAATATTCACGTACCCCAAATAAATCTTTGCATGTATACTGTCTTTGGTTCTTGTGGGCTGTGTTTTCCAATAGGGCCTCTGCTGATACCAGTTGCTGTTTCTGTACTCTTATATGATGAACTGACACATTTTATACCCATGATCCTGAGTTGATCTCTTTGTACTTATTTTTGTTTTTTTCTCCAAGATGAAGTATTTTTTAAACAACTATATTAAATTCTGACTTTCAATATAGGAAAATATATGTTAATAGAAAAGTAAACAAAACATGTTAACATTTGTCATGATCATGCACTATACATGTATGTACGTTTTCTTTTTAAAACATCATTCATTCCAACATTAAATCAGTTTGCTAAATTCCTTCCTTCTTTTAAATCTCACTCCTCCACCTCCTGAACATTATTCTGCATGCATTGTTCCCACAGATTCCATTTATTTCTAGTTAATTTTCTCCTTCACTTTTCCTGCAGATCCCACTTCCAGTTCTTTTATCTTGTTTACAATTTTCAATGCCGCAGTTAATGTTGAGTTAGATTTTGATTTCCATTTTCTATTAATTGCCTTTTTTGCAGGCAGCCAATAGCCTTAAACATATGGAAGTCTTGTATCAGCTGTCTTTTACCTTAATCTTTTAAGCTATGATGCTGTCTGGCTTTAGACAAAACAGAGTGTGTTCCTAGTGGACTATGTTTCTTTTAATAAGTTGTTCTGTTTACATTGCTGTAGTTCACATCCTTGTACTAGAGAAAGGAAAGTGCTGTAGAATATAACTACATCTGGTTTAATTATGACGTTAGTTTACCAGCTGCTGAATTTTTTTGTCTTTTAGCAGTAATACATACAACATCTTTACCTAAAAGTTAGACTCATCTGTATATGTCTATGTGTATGTGTGTTTGTGTGCAAACTTTCTTTGAGAAACTAGTAATGCCTTGAGGTATGATCTCATGTATGTTTGGCACTAATACATCATAATAACCTCTGTCCTCATCTGTCTTTAAACGTGACACACTGTGATGATACATGGTCCTCGTCTGGCTTCAATGGCCTTTTTAAAGGTTTTTGTTATACTAAATGAAACAAACGAAGTAGAAACTTCTCATTGTGGAGGGTGTGAAGTACACTCCTTGAAATATGTTATGCACCCAGTTCACTAATAAAATTTGAACTTTAAAATACATGCTGCAAAATAATAAAATAGTAGGTTGCCCACAGATGAGTTAAAAATGAAATATCCTTTTTTAACTCAGCTGTGGGCTACCTACTATTTTATTATTTTGTAGTACATATTTTAAAGTTTGAATTTTATTAGTGAACTAGGTACATGACATATTTCAAGGAGTGAACTTCACACCCTCCACACTACAAGTTTGTTTTTGACCGAGTATAGGTTGCATACTGGGTTTTCTGAGACTTCGAGGGATACCACAAATTTTTCTTTTTGTTGTTATACTAAATGGATGCATCTGAATTTTGTTGCAACACACAATGCTGCTGTGGAGTAAAGCTTTTAGGCCATGTGTCTGATTTTTGCCCTGTATGAATTATTTTACTTTATTTTATTATTATTATTATTATTGTTATTATTATTATTATTATTATTATATATTTCTATTAATAATATTTTTATTAAAGATGGCTGTATTAGATTTTGACTGTGATCAAGTTCTGTGTTTATAATTGCACTCTACTGTTTAATTTCAAGGTAGGAAGAGACAGACTTAAATTAGGATGTGATTCTGAAGTTTATGAGAACAAATTGTCATGAATAAGACTAGGCTTATGTAGGCCCTTGGGCCGATAGCCTAGTACCTACCTATGAACCAAATAATGTTTCCTGGGGTGGGTGTGGGGGGTGCTTAGGTAGATAAAGGCTTGATGAAAAGCAATAACAGTGGTGCCTAAATCAAGGTGTCCTCAGCATGTAAAGGGGACATGTAAAAGAAAGAGGTCCAGGTGGCTGTATGCTGAACAGAATGCACACGTTGGTAACAAAGGCTTGCAGAAATTGTAATGGGAAGTGTAGTGAAAGTTAAATAATGCAGAGTGAAGAAGATAAGGTAGCAGGAAAAATAAGGGACTGGGATATCAGACTGACAAAGAACAAAAGAAAAAAAAGGTAGATAAAATAAATATATAACAAGGGAGGGAGGGCAAGGCTGATGAGTGCTTCAGGCAATATCTGTATATACCATTTGTGAAAAAACAAACAAACAATGGCTTCACTCTACTTTTCAGATGGACATGGAAATGTAAATAAAGATACTCCGGAAGTAGCATAAATAAAAGGAAAATGTGATAACTGATTTCATTTTCAGAAATATTTATGTTGACCAATGGCAGATTATAATAGGGGCAATTCAGATGGCGACCTGCATCCCTCAGCTTTGGGGGGGGGGGTCTATAGCTAGCCACTCAGTATGTGCAATGAAGTGAAAAGTTGTGAACATAACTGTCAATCACGATCTGTTAATAAAATTGTAGCTTATTAAGTTTTAACTAAAAGCAAAAAAGGTTAAAAGGCCCCATGAGTATTTGATCTAAGACTTTTGATCGAAAGATCAACTGTTCGAATCCATTATCACCGAACACACTTTAGCGAAAGCACTTTATACTGAAAAAGTGCTTTTGCTAAAGTGTGTTAAAAAACAAGAAAGTGCAAAAACAGTAAATTAAAGTCCCCCTGCACCCCCCACACCCTCCCACTTTATTCTCACTCAGAGATCGCACTACAGTAGGGAAAAGGGAAAAATTCCCTTAACCGCACAGTAGTACGACCTCCGCAACAGTCACTTCCCCACAACTCCCTCTACCTCCAGGCATACTTTCGCAAAAGTGCTTCTTCGGTGAAAATCACTTTCGCGTAAGCATACCCGGCCGTTTCAGATTCAGTGAAACAGCCATTTGCACATTTGTCCTAGACTCGAGTATTTACACCTGTATACTTGTGAGGCCTACAATTTGTACATTAGTAGCATAAGCCAGTGATGCTGTATAGCTGGTAGTGATTTATTTATTTGTGTATTTATTTTTAAATATAAAGAATCATTTTTATTTAAAAATAGACAGCATGTGACAACCCTACATAAAGGCATCCAAAGCTTTCTGCTCATTCCCTTCCCGTGAGTCAGTTGGATAGTAAAGAACAGAAAGCTCACAAATGTTTGAAATGTTAAGATATAGTAGATGTAGTAGATGGTCACAGACTTGGTTTTTAGAGAGCAGAAGTGGCTGCTATAGTGTTAGGCAAGTTATTATTATTTTTTAATACTGGCAGACAACTAGATAAGAACATTAAGTGGACACCTTGATCAGGTGAATGCAGCTGCATGCATTTTTGTGAAATGGAGCTGAAGTATATTATGGCTCAGCTAGGCATCTGCGATGTGTTCACTAGCAGCAAAAATATATATATATATATATATATTTGTGTGTGTGTATATGTGTGTGTGTGTGTGTATATGTGTGTGTGTGTGTGTGTGTGTGTGTGTGTATATATATATATATATATATATATATATATATATATATATATATATATATATATATATACTGGTCTGTTGAAACTTATTTTGCCAAGACACCATTACCAAAGTTTGAATAAACTGAAGCTTCACATTACTGCACTTTTTACATGGAATGGAGACACTTGGCCAACATGAAGAAATTTGCCCTTTTCCCCACTTTAGTATGATCCCAGAGTTGGTATATTTAATTAATTGGGGGTGTGTGTAGGGTGCAACCCCCTCACCTGGGTGGGTTGACATACTGCAGTGTGTTTTTACATTGAATGTTGGCCAAGTGCCTCCATTCCCTGTACAAAAATGCTGTAATGTGAAGCTTCGATTTATTCAAAGTTTGGTGATATTGTCTCGGTAAAGTAAATTTTGATTGTGTAATTTTGGTCTACTGAAGTAAACCCATACACACACACACATAGATATATATATATATATATATATTGGCCTGGAGATAAAACATGACAGACTGCTGTAAGTTTATCAATTATTCTGAGTTAGCTTTATAGGACTAATGTAATCTGAGTGACCCAAGTTGGAAAGGAATAGTTTACTGTGGGGGCTACTATTTGTATGAAATATATTATGTAGCCATTATTTTTATCATGATCAGATGGGTAAGGTATGCACAGTTAGCAAAGTGGATATGACTGCTGCATAGGGGGTGTGGTATCAGGCTGTGGATGAAAGCAACTTACTTACCATCTTGCCATTTGCTCAGTATAAACTTTGGCTTTAAGGCTAGGATGCATATGTGTGATGTATGTTGGAATATTTAATATATGGACACTGCCTGTATGAAGCAAAGTTGAAACAGTTCTAAATTTTGAAAATGTCCCTGACTTTGCCTCAAATTTTTAGTCTTTGCCTCATAAAATATGTTGTCTTCTTGCAAATCTTTGAATTTTACAGTTACAAAATAAGGTGGGAGGACTGGCGGGTAGATGATAACAGTTACTTACTTAGTTTAAAGAATGGCTTTACAGGACTAGTGAGCATTTATATAAAATTAGAGTATCTGGCTAATGTCTGTGAGAATCACAGTTAAAACTTTAAAACTATACCTGATTTTGCAGTATCTCCCTTTGTCTTATTTTTCCACATAGAAAGTGTGGCTTTCTGGCAAATTTTTGAGGACTCAAGTCACTAAATAATAAAACAGACACCTGAGTCTCAGATTTCATATCCCTCAGAAAATGCATGCTAATACATAAATCAATATATAAAGTCTGTCCCTGATTCTGAGTTTTCTCCCTTATTATGTTTTGGCATTGTCCCAGATTCTTTCTTAAATAGGTTTAAAGGTATTTTTGTCATGATCAGATGAGGTTTATATAGCAAAGTGGCTATAAATGCTGGGTGGGGCAGTCTGCAGAAGAAAGTAACTTAACCTCTTGTTTGCTCAGTTTAAACTCTCTATAGTTTTGCAGCAGAAGCATGAGTTTGCCTAAAATGAGTTGGAATACATGGTCTGCTCTCTATTTATGTGAGAAAAAGAAAAACATTATTATGTCCATAATTATTATTTATTTATACCACCATCAGACATTTGAAGTGTACACAGTCAACAGTGGTGCTACAATTGCTGGGTATTGAACCTGTCTGTGGATGAGGATGGATGATCTTGCTTTGATGATCAAGTTAAAAAGTAATTCACCTGGCTTTACAGGAGAAATGTGCATTTATGTGAAGCAAGTTGTAATACATAACTTTGACCTTTTTATCACAGTTGGACATTTGAGGAGTACACAGTCAAGTGGCTGCAATTGATGGGTACAGATTTTGGTAGACTATAATGACAGCAGTTTTATTTACCTTAAATTGGATATGTATACCCAAAAGAAAATGTGGATTTATGTGTTGTCAAAAAAAAGGTATGGGGTTGGGGGCCCATAGTTTGAACACAGCCCAGGGCCCAATGTATATTTAATCCAGCAGTGATGTTAACAGGACATGCATTTGTAAAGGTGAACAAACAAATAGGTGTAGACAGAAAGAATATACCCATAAGTGTTAAAGAAGCTAGCATAGATACTGACTACTACTTATTCTAGGGACAGAGTTGGTTCCAGAGGGCTCAGAAAAGTTGAGATGGCCTTTCTTGCTAAAAACATTGGAGGGAAGAGACTTACAGTTGTACAATCATTTTTTTTTACCTGTTGGCAATTCAATATGGTATTAAACTATGTTGAACTGAATCTGAAACAGATTAATGGGAAGAATGATAGAAAGTGGTGATGGAGCTCAGATCTGCAATAAACAGCAGACTTAATTTCTGTATGGCATCGCTTTGATACCTTCAGAAATGGCACTGCAAAATAAGTGAACTGTGTAGTACACCTGATTTTGTAGCTAATAATGATATCTAAATAGAAGGATATCTTGCCAGGGAGGGAATGCTCCCTAATTGTTGACTGCTCAAAGACAAACAGTTTGAGTCACTTTATATTTGCTTAACAGGTAAAGAAAAGAAACAGCCTTCTTTTTTATGCTCTAACTCACCTCCATGCTTACCTTCACCCCATCAGACTTTCTCTACCTGCCCAGTGTCTATATGGATTTCATTCATTCATAATGATTCATCGAATAAAATTTGTTCGGCAGGCAGTAGTTTGAAACTGCAGGTCTACCACTGAAAGCTACTTTCAGCAAATAAGAAAAAATTTTTTTTTTTGCTTTGGAGCAACCCCCCTTGCATCCACATGTGGGGTAGCTCCCCAGCTCATACATCCCACTCCACAGTTGCACTACAATAGAGAAAATTAAAGGTTAATGCTCACTGGCTTTCAGTGATAGTTCCTTCATGGTACTGTCTATCAGACAAATAGTCAAAACGTTATCAAGTTCCCAGATTTCATCTTCATCACCCAGTCTGGTGGCTCATTGTATGATTACACAACCTTGCCTGTGCTGTGGGATAGTTAAGTTGCTGAATCTACAACCTGTGCCTCCTCCTCTCTGCACCCTTCTTCTTCAGGATATATTGTTTACATTTCCCTGATACAATCTTTTGCACCAGTATTATGTCATCCTTTTCTGTTCTGGTCTCTGATCAGAAGAGCTCCAGTTGTTCTAGTCTTTGATCATGTTCTTTCTCCTCCATTCTATGTAGTTCTGATGCTTTTTTTTCCTTCTGGATTCCTTTCAGCAAACTAATGTCCCTTTCCATTTACAACCTCAAAAACTGCACACAGGACTCAATATCTGGCTTGAAAAGGGCCTATTTGAGGAGTAGCATTGTGCCTTCACTTCTGGATTCTGTCCTCCCATTCATATGTCCCTTCATTATGTTTGCTGCTGTCACTGCCTGTTATTCTGCTCCTTGTAGCCAAGTACAGGTTTGATCTATACTCACAGATCTTTTTCTTTTCCTTTTGTCATTATTTCCCTTCCCCTGTTGGCACTTTTATACCAGAGTTGCAAGAGCCCAGGTGCATATCTTAGCATTTGTCTGCACTGGGCCCCTACCATCTTTGTCTCACTTTGTCAACCTTTCCAAATCTTTCTCCCATCCTCCAGTGCTGCATCTGTCTTTTTGTCATCAGAAAAGAGACTGATCCTATTTTCTGATCCCTCAGTTGTGTCTGAGATATGCACTCTGAAGATTACTGGACCCAGAGTCATCCCCGGAAGAGTTCCACTACTCAGTTCCCTTCTTCTTCTTTCAAAACATAGTTCCCTTCTTCTTGACAACATGCCTTTCACCACAACACTCTGCATTCTAGTTTTTAGCTATGTAGCTCTTCAGTTCTTTAGTCTGTTTTCACCTGCAGCCCCTGAGGCATTCCTTGCAGCTACCTCTTCTGAATGGAGTAAAAAAAAAAACATGGCAAATTCCACATAGGCCATATCTACCAGTACTTTCCTGTCAAGGTTTGCTGTTGACAAATTATAGAACTGGATAATGATTACCTTATAGCTCCTTCAGGCTATGAACTCATCCTGACTACTGTGTTGGAAATTGTTATCCTCTAGGAAAAGCAATCAGTTTTACCCATAAGATTCAGTTTATGACCACTGGTCCTTTTAGCCTAAAAGGCCAGTAAATCCTTGGATTTCTCCTGTTTCCCAGGTGACCTTGTAAGGCCATGATAAATCACAATTAAGTAGAATATTTTCCTATCAGACCCTTTGTGCTAGCTAGGAGCATGAGGCCTGTTAGCTCCCAATACACTTCTCTGGTATGGACTGTAGCCATCCTTTGGTCAATGTTTGACCATGATTATTAACCCAGGTGGTTCCATTCAAAATTTCTGTAACACAAGACTTGTTCTGAAGGACCGTTTCATTCCTATTTTCTCATCACCATTCCCCTTTTTTCCCTTTTTTTACATGTGGTCGTGTGTTGCAACAAACTGCTGCCATCTCTCCAATTCAATGCCACTCGCCTACCTACTTTAACAATCATGCTTGATTGTCTCAGGTCTTCTTTCACACAATCCATGAACCCATCTTTTTCCTGGATACCCATATTTCCTCTTGCTTTCTTCCTGTCTGTCCCAAATCTTCTTCACCAGATTATCTTCTGTTTTCCTGCACATGCGCCCAAACCACCATACTCTTCTCTTTGACCTTCTCTACAATTGGAACTCCTTGGGCTTCTGCTCTGGTGTCCATATTTCTTCATCTGCCCCACAGTGTGCATCCTGCCTTGAGTCTCAGGCACTTACATTTCTATTACCTCAACTGCTCTGCCTTCAATGCTTAGGTTTCTGTTTACCATACAGTAGCACTTGTCTCACCACAGTTTTGTACATCTTTTTTTGAGCTTCTTTGACATTCTTCTGTCACACACTACCCCTGACACCCTGTGCCAGTTGGCTGTAGCCCCTCTGATTCTATCTTTCACCTCCTCATTCAGACTTATCTTCTCCTCAAACACCCCTCCGAGATACATGAAGCTGTTAAACTGTTCCACTTTGTCCCCTTCCAACTCATTTCTCAGCTTCTTCATCTGTCTTCCTCAGTTAGCCCCCATTACAAAAGTCTAGACTGTCTAACCTGTACTCATTTTCATCCTGTGTGCCTTCAGTTTTGCATTCCATTCCCCTATACTTTACTGAAGTTCTTTTTCAGAGTCTGCCTGTAATGCCACATAATCTGCATGCAGCAACTTTGTTGATCTGCTCCCTCCAACCTGTTTGATAAGTGGGCTCAGAGCTGAACCCTGATGCACATCCACTCCCACTGGGAGCTCCTGGGTGAGTCCAAACACTATCCATACTTTGTTCATTGCATCATTGTACATAACCTGCACTATTCTACCAATGTTTCTGGGACTTTGTATCATAGGAAGATGCCCAAATCAGCTTTCTTGGGACCATACCATATGCTTTATTCAGTTCTAGGAATGCCTAATTGGAGTCTTCCTCATCTATAGCTTCTTTTCAACTATCTGTCTCACTGCAAGCGCCAGGTCAGTTGTCAAACATCATGATCTGAATTCGAATTGCTCATCTCACAACCCACTTTCTATGACTTTGAGTATTCATTTATCATTCACCCTCTCCAAAACGTTTATGAAGTGTAACAAGAGTCTGATACCTCTATACTGCCTACAGTTGTGAATGTCCACTTTGTTCTTGAACACTGGCATTAGTATACTTATTTTTCATGGATATAGCCTTCTCTCCATATTTCCAAGAGTAGCCCCTGCAGTCATTTCTCTCCTAACTTATCCAACATCTTGATCATGTTTGGTGTGACTATCAATCTGCCAGAGCATTAGTCCAGTTATCTGACTGACCAAAGCAGAAGTAGTGCCAGAAATTTAGACACTACCTATCATATTATAATTACAGGATGAGTCACATCAAGTAATATTTGTTGGCTGAAGAAATAGTTCAAATTTCAATCTGTTAACATAACAGTAGACTGAAGCAAATAGTCTTGTGTTTTGACGTTTCATCCACAAATATGAATGAAAATTCATCTTACGCACCCATCCACTCCCAGACTGCCTGCAGAGGGATTTACTGAGCACCTTTAATTCAGAGTGTAAGTGAGTAAATGGCAACAATGCCAGAAATAATTTACGAATGAACATCTTCAAAACTGCATTTTAATATTTATCAATATGGCATGATGGGACATGTAAAATGGAAACGATGCAGAAGCCCTGTGGGAAGAAAACATGTGACCTGCTAGAGCTTAAAAAACACTTTGCAGAGACACAATGCATAAGAAGATTAACATGCACACACTACTCTCAGCTTCTTTATTTAAACATCTGTAACTATGCAAAAGCAATAGGTGGACTATGGCCAGAAACCAACAACCGTTTTTAAATATTACACAACAAACACATTACATGAGCAGCATATTATTAGCACCAATAATCTAAATAAAGAGAGCACCTGTCTTACATCAACAGGGATTTTCTGAAGAATAAGTATGAAACTGTTATGTCTGGCATTAGACTGATCTAATTCATTGACTAGAAATCCACATTTTATGAGGGACAGGGTAAAATCATGAGGCAAAATCAGGGCCAATTTGCAAAACTGAGGACAGTTGAGAGTTATGTATGCATATTTAGCTGATATAATTCACACTAACAGTTCATATATATACATGAGCTCATGAATGCATGTTTTACAATTGCTATTTAAAACCTCTGACCTACTTGCTAGTGCAGAGGAATGTTTTATAATCCTGTCAAATGGAAAATAGCAGCACTACTAGACATAGAAAAACAGCATCTATATCTAAGATCTAGCATAGATTATAGGTTCAGAGGTAGGTACTAGGCTATGGGCCCTAGGGCCTATATAAGCTTAGCCAAATGGTACCCTGGCTTTTGCCACACAAGAAAATAATTTTCCCGTGCCCCTGTCAAGCAGAGCCAAAGAGATCTCCAGGTGAATTTCCTGTCTCCCATCCAATCATCAAGATTTTTCTTGAAGAGTGCTAATGAGGATCTTTGTTTGCTATAGATTGGTAGTCTGTTCCAGAGTATGGGAAGTCTCTGGGACAGGAATCTATCCCTCCAGCATGTTCTGCTTATTGTGGTGACAAGGTTTAGGTCCCTAGAGCATGTATAATTGGGCCATTTTAAGCATAGCCAATTACTCCATGCAAGAATCAAACCCTGCACCTTGTATCTATAAGTAAATACCTTAAACATTATGCCAACCTCCCTACTTCACAGTACTAGTTTATACATATATATATATATATATGTATATATATATATATATATATATGTATATATATATATATATATATATATATATATATATATATATATATATATATGTATATGTATATATATATATATATATATATACACATGTGCACATGGATGCATGTATGATGGTCCCTACTACAGGCCAGAAATCAAGGAGCCATTCCTCACCACTAACACTGGTGAGGGGGAGCCAATGGGAGCAAAAATGGACACAGTATTTTCAGATGCAGCTCTCTGCACCAAGCTCAATTTCCCTTAAGAGCACAAAGGGATCACACATGCCCCAAACAAGACTCTACACTGACCACATTGAAGGTTGGTGTACCTGTTACAAGTAGCTTTCATGCACACTTGAATATTTGGTTTTTACACACACAAACACACACACACACGCACACACCTGGGAAAGGCTGGCACAACTTTGCCAGCTGTGCCCTCTCTGCCCATAGTATAAAGTAATTATACTGCTACCAGTCTGCTACTCTAAGGCTCTTGCAAGGGTACCCAATTATACTAAGTAAAATTAATACTAATACAAATGGTAGAGTTTGACCAATGCAGCAAGGATTTCAGGAGCAGCCACAGTTTCACTAAAATAAGCATGAGTATTCTTAAAATGTTAAAAGTATTCTCTAAAAGAACAGCCACAATGAAAGGTATAGAAATATTTAATAATAAATAATAAAATAAAAAAAAATATATATGAGAATGCTGACTATCTAGTTATAGTAAACACCAGAGTTTCAGTCACAGGAGATATAAAAATGAACACAGTTGGGTAGAGATTTACACAGATACAGGAAAACAGTGATTAACTAATCTCGCTATATTTTCCTGACTAATCTAAAGAATTACTATTCCCTGATTACTTACTAAAGCAAGGCAAGATGAAGTGTGCTTAGTTGCTTACTACAGCAGGGTAAGATGAGGGTTGTGTGAGATATGTGTGAGAGATCTTTCCTGCCAGGCACCAGAAGATGAAGTACTGCTGCAAAAGTTCTGTCATGTCTCTATCTTGTTGTTGTTGTGTCTTTCGGCTTTTCCCGGTTAGGGGTCGCCACAGTGGAACTCCGGTCCGCTAATGATTGGCAGTAGATTTTTACATGCCGAGTTGCCAGCCCTGATGCACAACCTTCAACGAAGGTATGCCCATTCACGCATGCATGTCTTCGCACAGAAGACGCTCTAGCTGAGAATCGAACGGGACGACGTCTTTCTGTGAGGTGACAACTAAAAATCATTTCAGTGCTGGTTGTAGAATGATGTCACATCTGATTACCTGACTCTGGTACAATACACACCCAGATCTTTGCTAAGATCTGTTGCAGCATCTGAAAGCTTTAAAACAATCTCAGAAACTTCCACTCTTCCAGGGTAGCAATTAGTTCACTCCTAAGGACAATACAGTAAGATTCCTAGTCATGTTTTTTCCAGACATTTTTGTCTCTAACTGCAGTCAGACCTGTAAGATAAAATCGTTCTGGCCTAAACCAACAACCCATTTAATTTTCAACCTATTTTCAAAATTAGCTGGGCTAAAATTAACATCTTCCCTTCCAAACATTTCTTTTAAAACATATACATTTAATCAGTTATAATAATAATAATAATAATGATAATACTGTCTGACATACACGTCTATCTCTTTTCTGTCCAGCAGGACCCACTGTTGATGCTTTTTAACACAATCCAATTTACACATACATTTTTAACACAAGCATCTGTACAAATCGGTGTGATAGGTAAATGGCATAAAAGTCTTTACAAAACTCCAGCTAGCTATGCTGACGTATGTTACACATGCACTATCCTACTCTCCCTGGTACACATGGCACTATGTTGTGTCATCACAACATGTTTCACAATTGTTATTCAAAAACTCTGACCCTCTTGCTAGGGCATCATTGTATTCATCTGGATGGAGGATATATCTTGCTTACTTTGCAAAAAACTATTATTTGTATACAATAGCCTAGCTTTCCAGTAAGGACAGAGAGAGAGAGAGAGAGAGAGAGAGATTGAAAGATAAAAAATAGGCAAAATGATGTCTTGCACTGGTCATAGTTGCCCCACAACTGTTCTGCCGTGTGTTATCAGAGTGGGAGAATTTGCTTGCAAATGCAGAGATTATTGAGCAAAAAGACCCTCTGGCAGGTGATTACGGGCCAAATTCCAAAATAATTTATGCTCAGGGTAAAACACTGTATATGACTTTCTGACTTTTTTTTTTTTTTTTTTTTTTTTTGCTGCTAGAGACACAGCGGCCACAAGATGGAGAGCAAAAGCTGTGTAAAAATGAGATTCTGCAAGTAATTGCAGGCATCTGGCATCCTATCCTGTATGTGATCCAGTTAGAGTAGTGCAAGTCATTTACATGGGGAAGAAAAAACTGGCAAGGCATACCACAGACGTTTGTTGTACTTGAGCAGAAGTGAAAAATAAATGCTCAGGTGTGGCACATCTGTCATGTCAAGGTGAATATTCATACGGCAGAAAACCTGTTACCATGCATTATTTAAATACATTTTGATTTGTTTTGAAAAAACAACACAACAATAAACAAATGTGTAGTCTGTTTAGGGTGCACTTTCAAGATATTAATGGACATAACTAGCCAGTCACTGCAGCAGTTATAAATACTTAATCATTCACCACTAAATGTGAGGAAGGGAATAATAGTGTATAGACCATTTGACCTCTCAACAGTACCTGTTTTGGGGGCATGTACCTATTTTCAGGCCTGATTTACCCCCGCACATGAAGCACTTATTTTGGAGTTATGTCCTTCTTTTTAGGCATAATTTACCCCTTTACACAGTTTTCCAAATCCCCCTTATCACATTTGATTTTTGAATTGTTTAGTACACAAAATACCACATTGCATGACCAGTGTACTAGTGGCACCAATAATTTAAAGAAAGAGAACATGTATTTGCCACCTTCCTTTTCCAGAAGCAAAATAAATTACCTTGTTTGGTAGAATTTTGCAATACAGTTCATTAAGTTCCACAGATTTTACATTGTCTCTTTGATAATGTGCTTGCATGTTTCCATCATTTTAGACACATTCTGTTTTTAAACATAGGTTTACTAGAAGTATCGCACATTCCTTCTGGTAGTGGGAAGAGTTGTATGCTGTTTGGCATTCAAATTTTATACTAATTAGACATCAAGATTTATAGCTGGATGTGCCTACTTTTCAGGGGCCTCTACCTATTTTCATCTTCAGCAGGTTGAGAGGTATAAGTCTCCTGATCTCCCACAACTTTTATAGCTACTGAATTAAAGTGATACAACTGTATGAAGTGATACAACTGTACTGATCCATTAATTTATAGTTATTCTTCCTATCAAGTACCAGCTGATTCTGCCACACATTACTTTTATGTTGGTTGTGCTGACTCTTGCTATTGCTTCCTGCCTCATCCACTTCCGAAATACTAAAACCTAATACATAAGCATGCAATAAAGTTTGCAATTTTTCATCTTTGTCCTCCTCCCAGGGTTTCCTTCCCTTCTTCCTGCACCTGGTTACCATTCCTTTCTCACAATTTATCTCCAGTCTCCACTTAACCCCCATTCTTCTGGTCTCATAACCCGACCATCATTACCTGCTGCCCTTATCAGCTGTTTCACCCATTCTCTACTACCCCGGACTGAGAATTTTTTTTTTAAATGAATTTCAATTATTCAGTTATAATCAGTACACACATATGCCTGCATCATAGATCATTCATCAATATTTATAACATCAACTGTCTCATTACTGATATATATCATTTTAAAAGGTTCATTAACTATCAAATTGCTTAATTCACCTGTTCTCAGGTAACATGTTTTAAAAGAGAAACATATGTTAACAGTGACTATACAGAAGAATATGTGTTACAGAGTTACATTACAACTAATAATACCTACTTACATGGCCTGTTTCTTGAATTAAATACAGTCATTAGCTAACCAACTTTCTCCTCCCCACACTTCTATAAACACTATACCCGACTCACCGCTCTCTTTTAACTTCCAGCCAGTGTCCACATCCTTTATCAGATCCCTTTTGAAAAAAACTGAAGCCAACCACCCTTTCAGCCGATCTTCTGCCGGCTGAATACCTGCAAATTGCTGCAGATGTCGTAGCCTACCCTATCTCAATCCTAATTAACAGAACCACAACCGAGGCCTCAATCCCCTCAATTTGGAAAATATCCTATGTTATTCCACTCCACAAAGGAGGTTCATCCACAGAACTATCCAACTATAGACCTATAGCCATACTATCTCCACTTGCCAAAATTATGGAAAAGTGCATGCACAACCAACTAATGCTCTATCTAACCCAAAATAAACTACTTACAGACTCTCAACATGGATTCAGACCCCATCATAGTACAACCACTGTCCTCCTCTCTTTTACTGAAAACATTAATCTTAACCGGAATAATAAAAAAATATCCTCCGCTCTCTTCCTGGACCTATCGAAAGCCTTCGATATGGTAAACCATTAGTTACTTCTATATACTTTAAAAACCTTGTATCTAGATACTCCAGCCCTTGACTGGTTTCAAGCTTACCTCACTGGGAGACAACAAGCAGTAATGTGGCAAAACAAGCTCTCCTGCCTACTACCAAATACCATAGGAGTTCCTCAAGGTTCCATATTAGGACCTCTCTTTTCAGTCTTCATAAACGACATCCAAACAGTCATCCCTGAAGCCACCTGCATTCAATATGCAGATGACTCGACTATAATATGTTCCAATGCCTTTCTTGCAAATCTACTAACTACCACCCAACATAGCTTCACCAAAGTCGAAAACTGGCTTGCCAACCATCTCCTGATCTTAAATCCAAACAAAACCAAGTTGCTTCTCTTCTACCCAACCAATAGATCTCCGACTGAAAACTTCACTATAAAATCCAATAATGGGACCATCATCTCCCCAGACACCTATACAAAGCTATTAGGAGTAAACATTGACAATAAACTCAGATTTGATATACATATCAACCAAGCCATTAAGTCAGTCAACAAGAAACTTGGGACCCTATATAGAATTAAAGCCTTCCTTACCCCGAATGCCAGGGCAGCCACAGCCCATTCACACCTTATCTCTTCCCTACTATATGCCTCTCCTGTCCTCAATCACCTTAACAAATCTGATCTGGCCAAGCTCTCATCCTGCTATAATCACATTGCCAGGTTCGTTACAGGCCTACCCTACAGAACACACCACTGTACTAACCTGAAAAAGCTTGGATGGATAGAATTCCCACACCTTCTTCACCAGTCCTAACTCATAGAGGCCTTCAAAATCCTTAAACAACCTGAGAATACCCCAGCACTAAAAAACTTAATGACTCCCTACTCCAATCTAAGCTGCCTTCGCTCAGTAAACAGACTCCTTGTCCAAACAACTAAATCTCTCAACCTAGGTGGTGACGCGCTATTTGCCAACACCACTGGTAAAATATGGAACTCTCTCCCAAATAACATCACGCTTGCAACTTCTCTAAGTCAATTCAAAAATAGTCTAAAACTCCACTTCAAGTCACACTGGCTATGTCCTTGCTCAAACCCAGACTAGCTCTGTGCCATTAACTAAAACATAAACAACTAGCTAAGATGATAAGTACTTTGTATACTGTGATAAAGAAATATGTATCCTGTCTAACTCTATACTGCCTACCGTCCTTGCTAATATGTTATTAATGTTACATTTGTAGTAATCTCAGAAATAGTAATGGCAGTCTTGTACTTGTATGTAAATAGCCTATGTTTTTGTTAAGTTCTTTCAGCTCATTTACTGTACCTAATTATCACTGTAACTCTGTTGGAGCTTTTCTCCCCGGGACTCCGCTGAAAAAGGACATGTATCCAGTCGGACCATCCCGGTTAACAAATGTAAAATAAAATAAATAAATAAATAAATCATTTTACCACAAAATTCTAGATAAGGGTAAGTCACGTTGCTGTGAGAATTAGTTCTCAGGAATGAGTATTTATTTATAATCTGCTTTGGAGAAGTTTTTTAGTTTAGATGCTGCTGGGGGATCAGATGTGATAGTTTCTTCAAATGAGGCTGATTTTTGGTCAGATCTCACCAAGGAAGACCTCATAGTGAGGGTGCAACAGTGGTCCCCCATATTGGTAAGCACCAGATCCAGGATGTTGGTACTCCTTGTGGGGGTGTTAACCAGCTGGTCCAGGGCAATGGAGTTAATGAAGTCAAGGAACCTTCGGGCAAGTGAGTCTGAGCACAAGTAATTTAAGCAGTCTATAGATGGGTAGTTAAATTCACCCAAAACCATGATATTCGGATGTATCTTGAAAGACTCTAGGATTTAATTTTTATTTATTTAGCTCCAAATAGGCAGAGTGGGTGTCTTGATTCATTGAGGGGGTCCTGTAACTGGCCATAATTTGAATAAGTGTCCTACCAACAGTTAATTGCACCTGAAGTATCTCCAGAGAATCATGCTGCTTGACCAATCTGGAGGTGTATTTATCTTTAATGAAAATTGATGCATCACTTCCTTTAGTTTTCATACCTTCAGTTTGTGGTCTGAACATGTGGATGGAGGTGTAACCCAGTAGTGCTGGGGTGCTGTCTACAGACTTGAACCAGGTCTTCGTGACTGCACAAATGTCTGCATCTTCCAAGGTGATGACTGCTTCCAGTGAATGCATTTTTGTATTTAAGACTCCTAGCATTTAGCAGCATAACCTTGAGGTTGTTTTTAGATGGAGTTTTTATGTTGGGAATTTTATTCTTGAGAGAGAGAGACACTGCCTAAAAAAGGCATTATGGGAGTGGCAAAAGCCTTAGCCCGTAGCTGAAATCCCAAGGGTGACAGATGAAGACCATCTCTGGCTAAGCATCGAGGTCTGTCAATCATGTCATCCCAGGCTGACACATACTGGAAACACTTAGAATGATATCAGAAACTAAGCCAATTATTGAAGTCAATTATTTTCTGTTTCAGTTGAGGCATCATCCTAGGTGAAGGTAAAATGCTGCTTAAGGCTAGGGACATACCTGCTTGAGACACATAATCTGAGAGCTTAATCATGTCTCTCTTCATATAGTCCAGAGAAGTACATCTCAAGTCATTCACACCAACATGGACTATGACGAAGTCATAACAGTACCCGTTGAGAGACTTGAGTGCATGTGTGCTATGGCATATCGTGGCACCTTACAAACAGCTGACCGTGACCTTTTCCGTATCCAACCTAGTGACAGGGACATCCTTGTTTCTCATGATGGAATCACATATGATTAATATGCTTGATTCTGTGGTTTGATTTAAGGGCTTGACAGGTGAGACACTGGTACATAAGCTATTAAGTGTATTGTGTTCTGCAGAGGAGGTATTATGTGTACCGTTCTTGTGTTTGTATTTGGGATGTCTCTGGTGTTTAAGTATACTTCTGGTGAGGACTTCTGCATATGTAGGTACGTGTGATGTGAGTTTGGTTGGAGGAGGAGATGAGTGTACATGCTGACAACCTGCATGGACTCAAGGTTCTTAATATAGTTGCATCTCTCACATGTTGAGTTTGTGTAGACTAGGAGTAGAGGGTTTTCGGTGAACATGAGGCAGTTGCTACACTGTCTCAGGATGCCCACGTTGAGCAAGCTGGCTGGGGAAACTGTTGGAAATTGTCCATTCATATGATTAGGTAAATTTATATGGTCAGGAAAAGAGGTCACACTAAGGAATGACTAGTGGGTGAGACGAGTGTTGGTACCTCTGAGGGTAGGCTTAATGTTTCACCTGATAGTAGAGCAGGGCCATGATAAACCTCTGGAGGAACACATGCTAAGGGCTAAGGGAAAATTTAACAAGCAAAACATTTGCATCTAAACCACCAACAGTAACCACCGCTATTGAGCAGTGCAGCAGGGTGTGCTACCCTCAGAAAAGCACAAATGCAGGCCTTAAACAAAACAAGAGATAACCCTTTTAACTCAAACTAGCTAATAAGGATGCTTTCTCTGATTACTGCTCCAATCACTTTCAATAAGGTGGGACCTAGACAGCACTCTTCTCCCACAAGAGTGCAGAAGGGCCTTTACCTACAAGGATGGCTTGAATTTGATGCTCAGAAGATACAGAACAGACACAGAAACAGTAAACCTGGAACTGGGCTATGCTACAGCTGAACCAGTACAGTATAGAGTAAAATGTGGCACAAAATATTTCAGACAATTCAAGCAGATAGTATAATGCAAATACAAATTAAATTTGCAATATAAGAGCAAAAACAGCCACTTATAGTTAGTTGGAAGCAACAAATGCCTCAGATCATTCATCATATCAGTGAAGATCTGGGTTTAGTGCTCAAGTGATACCAAACAGTCTAGATTTAGCAAGTCTGAATGTAGGCTATGCTATAAAATTCAGAAGTACTAGAAATTCAAAGGGCATAAAATCACAGTCACAACAGCAAAAAAATAAATGAATAAATAAAGCAGCAATTCATCAGTAATTCCCAGCTTAGAAGGGTGTAGGCTATTTTCTCTTGCCACAAGCGGTTAGATTGTGAATCCTCCTAATGTAAAGTAACTGGTTTGGAACCCAAGTGCTTAAACCAGAACAAAGACACTTAGAGTAACAAGCACAATAGTCCTTCACCAGCAATTCACAGCTCAGAAGGGTGTAGGCCACACTCTCCTGCCACAAGAGTCTAGACCACAACCCTCCCAATGTAAAATAACTGGTTTGGAACCCAAGCACGTAAACCGGAACAAAGACACTTAGAACAACAGGTACAATAAGCCTTCTCCCGGCAATTCCCATCTCAGAAGGGCAGATGCTACCCTCTCCTCCCACAAGAGTGTAGACTGTGAACCTTATTAATGTAAAATAACTGGCCTGAAGCCCAAGTCCTTAAACCAAAACTGAGAGAATTAGAGTAACAATTACAATTTAATTAGGCAACTAACAGGCAGTAATAAATGCAGCAGAATAAATACAATTGAACACTTATAAGAACAATCAGCAAAAGCCAAAAAAGTAGGAAGAGACACAAATACAGAAAAAGCATATGGAAAAGTATTTTTTTTAGTCCTTGATTCTGGCAGCAGTTATTTGTCTGAGATGGTCCTTCCTGCAGGATGGCTAATTTTGGGGGGATTCTTTAACTACATCCAGCTTGCAGTCATCTGCAAACTTACTGAGCCAGAGTACTTTAGTATTTGATTTAATTTTGAAGAAGTAGATGCCAAACTGGAGGGTTCCCAGCAGCTGAGCCTTAGGAAACTCCACTGGTGATTTATCTTTTTGTGGAGACAGCTTCCCCTGTTCTGATCTCTTAAGTTAGTTGTGTTCTAGCAAGTGATGTAGGGTTTATTCCTATTTGCTTATCTTTTCTACTGTGCCCAAGTAGAAGACCGTATCAAAGGCCTTGGCCAGGCCGAGGTATGTGGTGTGCACTGTTTTGCCTTCATCCATTGCTTTGATAACTCTTTCAAAGGAATCCACCAGGTTGAGTAAGCATGATCTGCCTTTGACACATCCAAACTGAGATGGATCCAGTGTTGGATGTTCCCCTGTGCCCTTATTGATTAGTTCTGGATTTACATATAAGGCTGGTCAGATTTCTGGGTCTGTAATTGCCTTGATCAGTGGAGGGTCTTCTCTTGTGCAGGGGGATGAATGTTGTTCTCCATTCACTTGGTACAAAGCCTGTGTTTAGACTGAGGCTGAGCAGTGTTGTCAGAGGCTCTGATAAATTATGCTTCATACTAATTGGGATGCATCCGTGAATATTGTCAGGATGCATTGATGCAATATTGTTAGCTTTAGAAAGCACTTTTAGGAATTGTGATAGCTGGTGGGGGGGGGGGCAGTTTCAGGTATTTCTTGTGCAATCTAGGGGTACCGTATGAGCTGAATTTATCAGCCACTAAGATGACTATTTTCTGCTTCATTGATGATAACATTGTTCACAATCAGCTCAGCCCATTGCTACATTGTGCTCCTGAGATTTTCAATTTAACTAAAAAAAGACATTGTGATTAGCCTAGGTGACTATCTGTGTAAAATGTGGCTTTAGTGGATTTCATTAGGCACCTGATTTGTTTGTTTAGTTTAAAGACAGAAGCGCTATGATTTTGGGAATTGCTCTTAGTTTTGGCCAGCAAGTTTTTCCTTTTGTTGTATAGTCTGTTGATATAATAGTATTCTTCTGCAAGCCAGCCACCCCTGGTAACTGCCATATTGACAACACACCTCTTAGAGTTGACCCAGTAGTTAGGGACTTAGGGACACTAGACAGTAATCTGGTGTTTGACTATCATGTCTGCAGTAGTGAGGAGATCATTCTGTGTTGTACAATGTATAATCAAAGCTATGGCATTCAAATCCAAGGAAGTCATTGTTCCAGTGTATTCAGCATTCATCAGGCCTATCACTGAGTGCAATGCCCCCTTTGGTATGTACCTAACCAGGCATGTCCAACAACTGGTACGTTCACAGAGATTCCTCACTAAAAGAATGCAGGGTATAAGTAAAATGCCCTATGCAGAGCATCTCATGGCCCTATCCCTGTATTCTGACTCCTACAGGCTTTTGAGGTGAGATCTATGCCTGGAATACAGGACATTTTCAGACCCCACTCCGATCGACCTCCTGCATACATGTAAAGCAAACAGCACCAGAATTACCCATTCTAAAGACTTAAACCTTAACTGTGATATAAATAGGACCTTGTAGAGAGACAGGCATGTATCCCAGAGACTATACCATCTCTGGAACAGGCTCATGATCCATATGAAGCAGAGTTCCTCCCTAACCCAACTGAAGTGCAGCTTGGACATCTGGATGGGGAACAGGAAATTCATCCCAGGTTTGCCACCTATGTCTTTAATGGACATATGCAACCTGTAAATGGTTCATCTCCCAGGCCCCTGCTTGTAAATGTTTCATTTCTCAAGCTCTGCTTACACTTATCAATGGTACCAGAACTTGGCAGAGATTTGGGATGCATGGCTAGGCTTAAAAAGGCCCTTGTGGTTATTAGCCTAGTAAACACCTATGAACCTATTATAGTTCTGCCATTGGGGATTGTTTTTCTAGTTTACCCTGCACTTGTTACTGCCAGCATCATTGCAGCTGTTTACATACTGGTACAGTTTACTGGTATACAGTTCCACGTAAGCAGCAGAATTTTCAGGGTTTGATAGAGATTTGAAGTTTGCCAAAGTATTACTTAGTCTTATAGAAATTTCTAAAGGTACCATAGGGTGTGGAGGCTTCTGCTTTCAATGTTTATTTCAAATGAGATGACTTTATGGTCAGACTAATAAGGGACAGTGATATGCAAGGTATGGTGCAATTTCCAAGATGTTTTTTCCACTAGTGGGTAGTCTGACTAATGTTTCCAGGGTAGTTGTACAGACAAAGTCCAGGAATCAGTGCGCTTCTGCATTTGTGTTGGTGTAAGTTTTCAAGTCAATAGATGGCTAGTTAAAGTCACCTAGGATGATATTGTTAGGATTAATACTGAGATTTAAACCCCATCTGCAATATAAACAGGACATGTTGGAGGGAGAGGTATGTGTCTCAAAGACTATCCCTTCTCTGGAACAGAGAACATCCCTAAGTCTATTCAAATATAACTTGGACCAATATCTGAAAAATCACAAATTTACCCTTGGTTTGGCACCTCTGTCCCTAATGGACAGGGGTAGCCTGGGAATGCTTGATGTATACAAGCCTATATTGTAACCATACACTTCCTTGGGTTATTGACACATGAAACATATTAGCAATATTTGGTAACTTTGGGGTAAGTTTGGTTTGGCTAGGCTTAAAATGGCTGTTGGTCCGTTAGCCTACTAATCACCTAGGATTCTTCCCCTTTTGCTTATATGTATCCCAACACATAGGATTATATTTAACTTTCCATTTTCAATTTATCAGGCTAATGCACTGTCTATGCAAAGGCATCCTCTGCAGTTTCCCAACTAGCAGTACACACCTAACCTTACTGCATATATCCCTAGCTTCATTCTTCTTTCTACGTCCCGCTATCATTTACCCACTCATCCCTTAGCCTTTCCATGACCTGCACCCTTCTACTGTTTTTCAACTCCAACATGTATATAGTAGGTACATAATAAGCAAAATAACAATGGCTGTGCATACGGATACACAGTACACATGTTGAGTCGTATCTTCAGGGTGACAATGGTAAACTTTAACTTCAACTTCTTTAACTTCAGTTTAATTATAGTGCTTATTTCCTAGGGACACTTACAAAAATCAGAGAGAAGCAATGTATAAAACTGAATGAAAGCAGACTGTAAAATAATACCTGACTATGCCTGTGTGATTGCTACCTGGCCTTTACCTCATATGGTACTGTCATATAGTCACTCATACATTAAAAAAAATTGACTAAACTTGACTGGGGATGCCTTTTTTTTTTTTTTTGCTGTTTTCACTGCTTCCACTCCAGTTGTGTACCACTTTAGTATGGTAATGCTAGCCAGTTTTATTTATTTACATTTCTCTGTACAGAATTTAACCTGGCATGTTTCAAACTATTCCTCTAATTTTGACAGCCCCCTTCCATCCTTTCTCTGCATTTCTGTGTAGCAGACCTGTTGCATGTCTGTGTCTTCAGCAGAAATGACATTCTTTTTCTCTCTTGCCTTGTACAGTATCATGTATTGACCCTGAAAATAATTAGCCCTTGTCCAAACCTCTGTGGTACCCTGTTAGCAATTAACATTTCATTTGTGCGGACTCCAGTCACTACTACATTGTCTGCCTTGTGATCCAATCCAATGCTGTGGCTGTCTAATGTATTCACTACATTTTTTTGTTAAGTCCTCTGACAATATACTGTCTGAAATCAAAGCAGACCACATCTATAGCCTGTTTTTTAATTAATTAATTAATTAATTAATTAATTAAATTAATTAGTGTTTGGCTGGACCCTTTTTGTTCATGACCGGGGTGTACAGTAATACCTAGTGGTGCTCAGGGTTGTTATTTTGATATGATGGGGTACTGATAAACAATGTGTATGTCATAAAATGGCATGTGGAGTTACATATATTCATTAGTAACTGAATAAAATGTAGAACATAATATACTGGGGTATTGATAAAAAATGTATATAGTGGCATACATTCATCTGTCTCTGTTGTTTGCAAGCTTTCTGGACATTGCAGGATTTTGTGGAAGTGAGTAAGATTACTCATATATGACCACCACCACAGGCAGTTGTGTAATAGATTGTACACAGGGCACATGTGTTCTTCCAGACAGACTTGTTGCAAATGTCTGCACTGGTAATTGGAGGCCATATTAATGATACATTAATGACTCACACTTTCATTACATATAGAGTTGTTACTGTGATTCTTGAATATATTAAAAAACTCATTGGTTAATTGTTGAGCTCTGATTATTTCATACAGTAGACCCTGCTTTACTAAATATAGCTTACCCTCTCCGTTTCCTTAGTTCCTACAACAGCTTCAGTAAAAATAAGGCTAAGTAGTTATTTGTTTTGATTTCAGTATATTTTCATCTAAGATGCATAAGATTCTCCTATAACTATAATGTCAATAATGGTTTACCTGCCTAGAAGTTGCTTGTGTTATATGCAAAGAATTGTACCAAGCAAATAGTTGTGTACCCAGATGAGAAACGTATTATTTCTTCAAGGGTGTGTTATATAGCAATGGGGATTACCATAATGTACTTTTTTTTTCTGAGAGATATAGCACTTGACAAAACACAACTATGCTGGAACACAGAGGTGATGCATAGGTTTTACAATTATTTAGCCTTCAGACAAATAGGACTCCATCATTGTGAGTTATTCAATCGTGGTGTTTTATTTTCATCAGTTTGTACTTGATGAGTGATGTGTTGAGTCCAAAAGTTTGTATGTTTATTTATTAATTTAATAAACTATTTTAAGTGTTTGTTCCAGCTGTGACTACCATAACTCACTTAGTTGGAGGACCCAGAACTTTGGTAAAATACCAAACAGGATGACACAGTAGTGCTGTGGTTATCATTGCTGTATCACACCTCATTCATTTCTCATTCAACTACCAGCTGCGTTGTCTCATAGCTGAGTTTGCATGTCCTTCCTGTGTTTATATGGGATGTTCTTCATGTTTCACTGTTGCAGTCATTACATTTGGGTTATCTGCTTGCAGTAACCCTCAGTCGGCCTGATTAACAAAGTCTTGGGTCCTGCATCGGTTGCTGTCCATTCTTCCATGACGTCAGGGGTATAAAACATGCAGCCAATGCCATTACATCAGTCTTTCTTGCCGTGTAGTGCCCGAAGCAGAAGCAGTTTGCAAGTGCCAGTTGGCCAACTCCTGAAATTTTCATTTTCGAGTTTTAGAACCGAAGTCTTCAACTAAAGCTAAGTACCCCATTGGAGACACTTTTTCTTGCTCCTTACCAATGTCAATAAAAGTTAATAAGTGCATTACTTATGGAAAGCAAATACCTCACAAAGATTTTCATTCATACTGTATTCCTTGCTTAGGCCCTGACCACGACGTACCTTGCTGTCGGTTTTGTGCTTTATTTAATCAGCGCACTATCCATTGTCAGTATATTTTCACATCTAAATATTTCGGTTCTTGGTTTAGTTATCCAGAAATGTTGTCAGTTAGCCATCCGACTACCAGGATTATGAAAAAATGCAAAGATAAAGACAGAGACAGGTCACCGAGGTCCAAAGCTGCCAACGACACTTCTCCTAAGCCAGTTGCCAATTCGCCGGTACTCACTGATGCGCTTTCGCAGCCCCTGATACTCGCTACTTCTGACTCGCAGGCCTCTACTGAGACCCATTCAGAGTCCAGTATGCTGCGAGACTCTTCAGCTGTTGAAGCTATGGATGTCTCTACCTTGGATGGGTCTGGAACCACTGTGCAGGCACAGTCTGAGGGTGTATTTAGGCCTATGGACTTGCATTTTAAACCGACACCTCCTTCTTCATTTAGGCCAAAATCTCGAGCCATGCCTAAGAAACCGATGCCCAGGCTGCATGCTCAGGCCTCTATGCCTAAAAAACAAATTATAAGAATGGCTGAAGATCTTATAACTCTTATCAGGGGAAGCCAACCTCCCCCTTCTGTGAGACCTAGGACTGAAGTTGTTTATGAATATTCCGTCCAGGATCCTGATTTTTCTGATTCTTCTGATGATCTGGATTTGCCCTTACCTACTTACGAGGATTCTGATGCAGAGGACTCTATTCCCTCTGCTTCCCCTCCAGAGGATTTTTCTTTTGGTGAGACCTTACATACTCTAAGGGAGCATTTCCACTGGGAAAGCCAGGATTTTTCTGAGTCAAAAAAGAGGCTTGGGGATTTCTAACTCTTGCCTCAGCATAGGCCTTTAGCTATACCTGCTTTACTAGACTTTGTTGATGATGCCTTTTCAGAATCTAGTTTGGCTCCTTATTCTTTGCTTCCTGTCCCCAGAAAACCTGACAGATATTACACGGTTCCTGATTCACACAAGTTCCTTTTTAAAAATACTATTTGCGGATCCAGAGACTATTTCACAGGAACCCAAGGGTAGGGTTGCCAGGTTTCTTTGTGGCTAAAACCAGACTAAGGTCATGTCCCTCGCATCGCCCATAACTCCACCCATTACTACCCACTCTCCCATCCATGCCATACCCATTTTGTGACATTACAGTGACATCAGCTGATGGGAACGCCCTCTTTTTCTGTTCCAGATGCCTGCTTTCAGACGATTTACTATGCTTTTCTGTAAAAAAAGCATAATAAATTAGCCAGTTGTAACAAACACTGATAGTCTGTTTCCTTTTGTGTTTTCCTGACTACCAGAGCAGAGAATTGATTTGATTTGTGTGGATAGTCCAGAAAAGAACAGATAGGTGGCATTGCATATTGGCAATGGCAACAGGGTGATTTCCAATTTCCCACCTATTGTTCAAAGACTCAAAGTTATGCTTAAATAGGGCTAGCCTAGGGATGGACTCTGGTTCACATGGATGGGAATCTTGTTCCAGTGCATGGGGACCCTCTCTGAGACACAGTTGTGTCTCATCAACATCACATGGCCTACTTATGTCACAAGCAACATTTTAATTCTTGGATCTAATGGTTCTGATACTGTTCCTTTTGTGGATGTCCAAAAGGTCCAGCAACCAGTGCTGGATCCAAGGATGCCTTGTATGCCAGACATTCTCTCTCAGTAACCTGTAGGAGACCCGGTATAGTGAAAGGGCTTTAAGGAGATCTGTATAAGACAATGTGTTTAGGCACTGGATTCTTCTAGTGAGGAAGCTTTAAATATGTTTCAGCTGTTGTATGTGTCTGGTCAAGTACATGCCAAAGAGATAGGTGCAGCTCACACATCCAGTTATTCTGTCAACTTCTCAGGTTAACATCACTAATATTTTAAAAAGTGTTCCTTGTACATGAGCAATGTCCTATAAAAAATGTAAATAAGCAACTCGAACATTGGCTTCTTATGAGTTGTTCATTCACATTAATCAGTGTCTAAAGCATCTCCCCAGATTCCACTGGTGGTTAAGTGCCATGTTAGATGTCCTTTTTTTCACTCTCACTCCTTAACTCCTCCTCTTCCTCCCTAGTAACCTCCTCCATCTTTCTACGTCTTCCTCATTGTACCTCCTCCTTCCTTCACACAGCTCAATCTGCTGAATTTTCATTCAGAAACTGAACCGTGTTGGGCAAAGACATTTGGCCATTCATAAAATGGCCAGTTGTCCTTTGCAAACTTATAGGGAAAGCTATTCAGAGCTAGTCTTGACAACAAATCCATTAGACTCAGTTCAGTTTGGCCTGCTTTGCTGTGTTTGCTGCTTCCTGATGTAAATAAATGTTGTTAGAAATCTGTCAATTATGCAGCCTAATATTTGCGTTGGAGTAGGCTAACTTCTGTGCATTATTCATTTGCTGAGTAAATGAACTAGTCCTTTGACCCTTTTCAACCATGACCCAGGCCACAAGAGCAAGGAAAATTAAATATATACAGACTCTAAAATAGTCAATCAGCTAATTTATTTTTGGAAGGCAGGAACAGACTGAAGTAGACAAAAAAAGCTCACTCAGAACATTCAAACGTTATACAGTAACCAGTGGATGGGACTGAACTGTGCAGACCTGAGGGTTTGAGACATTCTTAACCTCTGTCACTCTGTGCCACTGTGCCTGTGGAATTTTTTTTATCATAACTTTCAACAGGGGTGGCTCGTGGCATCGGGCTGCCGGACTGCAGCCCCCTCAGCTAGACAGCTGAGTAGTTTATTTTGTTTTTTTTTTTATGTAAAAAAAAAAAATTAAATCTGTTTTTATACTTTAAATTTCGAGTCCGCGATTCGAAATTACGCACATGCACATTGCGCGCTTCAAGCGCAACAGCGTTTTTTTTTTTTTTTTAATTCTTGCTGCAATGTTTTCATTGCAGCCCGGAGGAGCAAAGAAGGCATCATTGTGATGCCCAGAACTCCCCAGAAGTCTATGCGGTTGAGACACAAACCGCATAGATATGGAAGGGGCTCGGACTGCGGCGTCCGCAGGCACGTCATGACGTGCTTGCTGAGCAAATGCTGCTGATTGGTTGTCGCTCTCTTCCCGGGCTTTATGTCCTGGGAAAAGAGCGAGAATCAGTCAGTCGGTTTTCGGCGTTGGACCTGGTATTATTTTTGGCACAACAAGAGTACAAGACAAATTATTTTAGAGAGCGAGGCAATCAAACTGTGGTGGATTTATTATTGCTGCTTCCCTGCTTCTTTCATCAGGCTGTTCTTGTTCTGGAATCAACAGGTGAGTTATTGTATGGGATTTACTGCTTATGCATATTGAAAAAGAACTGCACTGAACGAAATTTGTTAAAGTCATGCAATTTTTTTCTAACCAAATTGATTTCCTCTTGTGTTTCATTTCCTTGTATCATTTTCATATCACTTTTCCATTTTTCTATTCAAATTTAATAAAATGCTTACAAAAGAATATTGAGTGCATTTTTTTCAAATATTAATTCAGCTCTGTTTTTTTTTTCTGAAATTTACTGCTGTTGACAACACAGCATGGGTATTCACTGTATAACCCCTCAAGTAAGACAGATGCAATGCATTGCTTGAGAAAGTCCTAAAAATCTTAAAACGGCGTTTGTACTGAACACAGGCAGCATTTTATACTTCGTATATATTCTCTGCTAATGTGATTGGCATCTTTTAGTATTTTTAAAGGAAATTACCATTTGCAAAAAAACATCCCAAAACTACATTACTATATTGTCCTTCCTATATATTTTAGCTTATTTTGTCTTACCTATGTATGCAGCCAAGTCTAATAAAATGGTAATCTTAAATGCAGCAGTTCAAAACTTTGAATGGATAAGTAGCCACTATACCAAAGCTATTTTACCACGATGTTGAAAAAAAATATATATGGAGCTGTAGTTGACAAATGGATCTTCATCAAAGAACAGAAATGTCCATTGCTAGAATTTTTCTTAGACCTTTAAATTGACATGTGCCAGACTGTAGCAGAGTAGAGGAACCCCCCCCCCCAAGAACCTGTTGTCTCTGCTTTGGAAGCCCTCAGTCAGAAATTGATATTTTATTTGTATGTCTTATTAACTTAGATTTCTTAAACTTTTTAGGTATTTCTTTACCTCACATAACTCATTATTGTGCCCCCCCAATAAAAAGTAATGGCTGTCTTGTGGTTTATAGCTTCATGCTTGTCTCCTTTCTGTGTTACTGAAGAGATAAATAAATAAGGAAACAATCATTAGTTTTCACAGCTTTTTATTCACATTGCTTCAGTATGCTGTCTTTATCTATAATAAATGGATATTAAATCAAATATATTTAGGTTTTTAAGATGCTAATTTAAATTTAAGAAGTAAAACCAAATGCTTCAACTTTAGAATCACATCCTACCTGTGGTGAAATACAAATAGAAGTATTCTTTGGGTATTCATTTTTATCTACAGAAAGATATATTTACTTTATGTTAACCAACTGGACAAAATTTTACTTTTATGCATGCCATAACCACAATAGCTAAGTTATGGGTATGTGCCTAGTGGGGAATAACCAGCACTCCATGTACTGTAAGGGCATTTGTTTGTCACATACCTTACTGAGCACCTGAAGTATTGATTAAGTCCTAATAAATATGTTCGCTGACACAGATTATTAGCTAACTGATGATCTATACATCTGCAACATATTGATTTTTGCACGGTTTACTACAAACATTTGAGTTCCAAGCTCTCAAAAATCACTGTCTCAAAACAAGAGACTTGAGTGTCTTGTAGCTCACGTAGACTGCAGCTTGTGCTAGAACTTGAATATGAGTTTGGGCAAACAGATGCTACACCTTGCTTGAACACATTGTTTTAGTTTGAGTGAGGTAAGAGTGGCAGCCATGGGGAGGGAGCAGAAGTAGGGATTTGAGGGTTAGGGAATGGGAAGGGAGTTTTAGGTTTAGGAAGAGGGAAAGGACTTTTAGGGTTAGGGAGAGATCAAGGAATTTAGGTAGTTTTGTACTAAGAGGTTGACAGCTATGGTGAGAACTGAATTCACTAAATGATAGCCATTTAAGTTTCAGTCTTCCTCTTTTACAAAACAGCTGATTTGGCGTAGTGGTATGTTGCTCTGTTTTGCACAGGGAGCTTGGCAGTAAAATGTATGGTTCTAGCAACTTTCCAAGATTAAACAAGCAATGTTTGTGTCCCTGGGTTTTGGGCTTTTGACCCCCCCCCAATACATTTTGGCTTTTTCCAGTTTTCTTGTGCTGCAAAGTTGAGTATTGAGTAGATTTAAAAGGAGCTGAGAGCTGCAGGGGAACAGAAGTTTAGTGCTGCTTAAGTGAAGTTGGTTTGCCTTGTTAATAGCACAACAAGTTGTGTACTTGTCTGATGCAGAAGGCTGTGGGTTCTACTCCCACAAGGGGTGGATGCTGCTGTACTGAGAATGTTCTCCTTGGTGAAGATACTAACTATGAGTTTGTTACCAGTTTGCCATCCATTTCCTCTTGCAATATTACTAGCTTATCATCTTTTTAATGTAATATAGGCAATTTATTCCTGAGGGGCAACAGGCACTTTATTTTTCGATTAAACCATTAAATATAAAGGCGTTTGCTAGCAGCAACCTCTTCATTAGTTACAGATTTCTTTAATGTGGAATTATTTTGATGACGTTTACTTCAGAGAGAGTGCATATTTACTGATAATGGACTGTAGAATTGTATATATTTACTGATAATGGACTGTAGAATTGTGCATATTTACTGATAATGGTGGCCTGTAGAATTGTGCATATTTACTGATAATGGTGGACTGCGGAAGTCTGAGTAGTCTTTTATAATAAATGTTCTGAACTGGGCAATTTTGTCATTATGGGTGCATGCATTTTGTTTCATTGTTTACTGGAAAAATGTTCAAAACAAATTTAAAACACCCTCTAACAACTGTAATATATTGTACAAGGAATATAATTTAGTACAATGAGGAAGGTGTATCAAAGAGCACATGTATGTTTCATATGCAAGGGGCCTATGATTTGAAAACAGCCCAAAATTAATCTTTATCTGCCACTGGCAAAATGTATTTTCTTTGAATGTGGGTTTCAATGCTGTTTCAATGAATGTGAGTTTCAAGAGCAGAGAAGTTTTAATGCTAAGTTTTCATTGTGAGACTGCATTGCTTTGTTTAGTAGATGACTTAGTGTTTGTGCTGTAAAATACAAAATAAAACTTTCAAATGAAGTCCAAATCATCATACAAGTAAAGCAGTATGCACATTAGTGTTTATGGTAAATGGAGTGAAATAGCCAAGTAATGGTTCATAGGAATGGCTGCAGAGGCTCCATTCAACCGTGATTTTGTCAGGGGGGAAGGGCAGCAAACTCAGACAGGCCCAGCTGAACTATACCTCCCAACTGTCCAGATTTTCAAAGAATTAATAGATTTTTGCTTCTTATTTTTGGTTTGTTCTTCATAAAATTTGTAGTTTTCTGACAAATCATTTAGAAATTAAGTCACTAAATAATGATACACTATACCTCCCAACTGTCCAGATTTTCAAAGAATTAATAGATTTTTGCTTCTTATTTTTGGTTTGTTCTTCATAAAATTTGTAGTTTTCTGGCAAATCATTTAGAAATTAAGTCACTAAATAATGATACACTGAGTATTGAGTAGATTTAAAAGGAGCTGAGAGCTGCAGGGGAACAGAAGTTTAGTGCTGCTTAAGTGAAGTTGGTTTGCCTTGTTAATAGCACAACAAGTTGTGTACTTGTCTGATGCAGAAGGCTGTGGGTTTTACTCCCACAAGGGGTGGATGCTGCTGTACTGAGAATGTTCTCCTTGGTGAAGATACTAACTATGAGTTTGTTACCAGTTTGCCATCCATTTCCTCTTGCAATATTACTAGCTTATCATCTTTTTAATGTAATATAGGCAATTTATTCCTGAGGGGCAACAGGCACTTTATTTTTCGATTAAACCATTAAATATAAAGGCGTTTGCTAGCAGCAACCTCTTCATTAGTTACAGATTTCTTTAATGTGGAATTATTTTGATGACGTTTACTTCAGAGAGAGTGCATATTTACTGATAATGGACTGTAGAATTGTATATATTTACTGATAATGGACTGTAGAATTGTGCATATTTACTGATAATGGTGGCCTGTAGAATTGTGCATATTTACTGATAATGGTGGACTGCGGAAGTCTGAGTAGTCTTTTATAATAAATGTTCTGAACTGGGCAATTTTGTCATTATGGGTGCATGCATTTTGTTTCATTGTTTACTGGAAAAATGTTCAAAACAAATTTAAAACACCCTCTAACAACTGTAATATATTGTACAAGGAATATAATTTAGTACAATGAGGAAGGTGTATCAAAGAGCACATGTATGTTTCATATGCAAGGGGCCTATGATTTGAAAACAGCCCAAAATTAATCTTTATCTGCCACTGGCAAAATGTATTTTCTTTGAATGTGGGTTTCAATGCTGTTTCAATGAATGTGAGTTTCAAGAGCAGAGAAGTTTTAATGCTAAGTTTTCATTGTGAGACTGCATTGCTTTGTTTAGTAGATGACTTAGTGTTTGTGCTGTAAAATACAAAATAAAACTTTCAAATGAAGTCCAACTCATCATAGAAGTAAAGCAGTATGCACATTAGTGTTTATGGTAAATGGAGTGAAATAGCCAAGTAATGGTTTATTGGAATGGCTGCAGTGGCTCCATTCAACCATTATTTTGTCAGGGGGGAAGGGCAGCAAACTCAGACAGGCCCAGCTGAACTATACCTCCCAACTGTCCAGATTTTCAAAGAATTAATAGATTTTTGCTTCTTATTTTTGGTTTGTTCTTCATAAAATTTGTAGTTTTCTGGCAAATCATTTAGAAATTAAGTCACTAAATAATGATACACTGAGTTTCAGACTTCATAACCTTCAGAAAAATGCATGCTAAAGTAAGAACTGTTATTCTATCAACTGTCTCAATTTATACAAGAGCAATTTTTAGTACTGTTTATATGTTGCCCCAGTATATTTGGCCTTGTTCAGATTTACTGCATTAACAGGTTGAGAGGTACATGCAAATAAATTGCTTTATAGAATTAGGCATAGCCAACCTCTCAACTGTCTCCGATTTTGGCTTAAAATGTTGCTCTTCCCCCTAATAATCCCTCCGCAAAATAGCAATTTTGGAAGAAAACATGGAGGGTTTACAATTAAGAAATAACTGTAATAATCAAAGTTATAGATTACTTGAAATGCATGTAGATTCTTTTATTTTGTCAGCTGCTCAAGTTAGCAGTACTAATATTAAAGTGTCCCTTCTTTGACAGGTTCCCAGCTGTATTGTGTGGCTATTTTATATTTTTGCATCACATTTGGTCCATTTTTCATAAAATTGTGTATTTTGGCAAATTAGTGACAAATCACTAAGACTGAAGTTAGAAAATAATGGCAGACATTTGAGTTTCAGATTTTATACCCTTCAGAAAAGTCATACTAATGCAAGACCTATTCTATTATCTTTCTAAGTTTATTACAGCAATATTTAAAAATTGTCCTTATTTGTGGACATTTGTCCCACTTCTGTGTATGGCTTTGTCCAGATTTCTTGCTCCGAGGTTGAGAGGTATGACACGTGTCAGGGCCATCACAGTCAGCCAGAGACATTTCAAATTGTGACATACTTGTTGCACCCCACTCCACCATGTACTGACTCTGGATGTGTCCAAGCAAGGCAAGGAGTAGTTATGCAGTGTAAATGTGCAGTGTGCCCCACCCCCCCATCCAGGGTAGACACAAGTACTACAGTGGCTTTTCATCTGTCCTTGATTTTGCAGAAAGGTCTGGTTTCTGTCATATTTCTGTACTGTTGATTTATGCTTATTACTCAAAGTGCCTGTTGCTCTGTGTTTAAGTAGCAATGCTTTAATGACCATAATGTAAGCTTGTCTGAGATCATAAGATGCAAGTAAGCTTTAATAAGCATACTGTTAAAGAATTGCCAACACTGAACGCCTTTCTGTTGTTGCCATGCAGAGAATACTTGACTAGATAATGTATAAGCCTTGGGTATTAAAGGACAGGATTCCATTATTTTAAAAAGCTCATTACACTTGTTGGAGACTTCCAGTCATCTCTACAGACTTTACCCGTAAACTGACTTTACCCGTAAACTAAACAGAATGCCAATCATGTGTGGTCCATAACCTGTACAGTAATCCTTTAAGCAATCTATCTTGAGCTTGTTTCTTGTTTGCTTTTCATTTTTTACTTACATGTTTTCCCCATGAAACAAGTAGATAGTTGTCAGGCAGCAGGTCTTTTTTTGGATAAGAAACATTTTTACAAGTGGGGGCATCACAGAGATTTCTACTTTCAGCATGTTACTTGGCACTTTAATAAAGCTGAATATAGATTATAATTAGAACTGCAGTGCAAGGAGAAGTGGTTTGAGTTGCTACTGGTTTTGCTTGTACTTGATTTTGACTGGCATTCCAGTAATGTATTTAAAAAGTTATTTATTTTTTCATGCCTCACAACCTGTTGTTTCCATCTAGATATTAAGTAAGCTGTCATGCAGCCAATGCATTGAAATATTTTTATTCTTCTACACTTATTTTTGTCTTGATTGGACTCTCATAATGATGGTTTGCCACCCAGGGCAGTGTATTTAATTAAAGTTAGTTTTTGTGGTTTTGAGCATAGCTCCTCCCCTTTCTGGTTGGGCACACCCCTTCCCCTTGACCCCACCCATTCAGCTGGCTCCTGCAGCCCCCCTTTGATTTGAAGTCACCAGCCGCCACTGACTTTCAAACTTTGTGACTTGAGAGCATCCCTCACCTATATGGACTGAGAGGGTGTACAACAGATTATGCTCCCAAAGACCTGTTCTTTCATTCTGTCTGAACTTTTGTGGAGCAGCTCTGGTCTGTGTCTGTGGTGATGGTCAGGGAGTTGTACAGCCATACTTTGCATGCACTTGTACTGTACATTCATAGTTGGAATATGGTCACAGTTTTGGCACTGTGTGTAGGAGTGTCCATTTTTAGAGTCTGTTAGGAATAGTGCATAGTTCAGCTGAAGTTCTCCATTTGTGGTATTTGGAGTCTGACCTGAGCAGCCCTGGTCAGGCGCTTGTTCTGTGAAATAGCAGATTTAAACTCAGTGCAGGAATATGGCAGGTTAAAGAAAACTGACAGTTCACTTTTAACTGATTCTGGCATAAGTCTGTTTCATACATCCGTCCAAATGTTATTCATAATGCTAAACACACGCTCAATTAATGCATTCGAGACTGGAACAGACAGAATGTGCTGAACAAGTTTCAACATATTTGGTGCAGACTCATGCTCGAAAAACTTACACCAAGTTTCAGCTGTGCTTGCACAGCTATGGATAACGTCAAACACTTCACTAAGAGCTCGCACTTCATTGTGCAGGCTGTCGGATGGACGGTGGGTGGATAGAAGTGTTTGCATCCAAATGTCAATCACTTCATCAAGCGAAGGTGATCTTGTGACACTGGTCAAGACAGTGACTTGAATTGACGGTACGGGGAATGTTCGAATGCAACCCATTTGTTCAAATATGTCATTGCTCACTTGTACACATTCAGAGCTTCAGTTATGAACTTCTCAATGAACTGCTGTGGTAGATAACTTTTGCGCAGAGCAAATGCTACCTTCATACCCAAAAATTTGTCATCAGTCCTATGCAGCAGAGACAGCTTAAACTGTTCCATTATACTGTACAGTTCACAAGCTGTTGTTGATTTGTTCTCAAGCTTTAAAATTGTTTCTTGAAAGGATGACATAAAGAAGTGTGTAAAAATATAGATACAGCTCCGACTTTGTTGGGCTGTTGTTTGGTGCTAGTTCATTTTCCTGGTCCTTCAACATTTTCTATATTACTTTCGGACAATCAGCTTCTCCTTGAGACAGGAAATATGTTTTCAAAAGCATCCAGCACAGCAAAATTCGGTCAAGAGCCTTGAACAAACTCAACCAGCGGGTTGGAACATGTCTGTTTATCTCATGGTATTCAGACTCATAGAAATCAAAGCAGCTCTTCAGTTCTGCTCGCTTCAATACAGAGTTACTGAATTCAGCAAACACTTTCATGATGAAATTTTCAACATCAAATGACATGACCTTTAAAGGATTTTTTGCACAGTTATGCATAATGTGGTTATTGCAATGTGCTGCAATAATTTTAGATTTCTCCTCTGAAACTAACTAATGATAAACGGAGTTGTTTATGCCATAGTTTACCTATGCATTATCTGCGGCATAAGCGGTAACATTTTTCCAAGACGATTTACATTCTGTTAAAACACGACAGAGTTGATTCTTAATGGACTTAGAGTCTTCGAATGCATCCTCATAAAAGTCAGTAACGGAAAGAAATTCCATTCTGCGGGGTGAAGAACTGAACACCAACCGGATAGAATTTATGGTTCCCTTTGTTAGATGCATCAGTAGCAATGGAAAATGGCAAACCAGCATGTAGCTTATCAAGGACGACTTCTAGTGAAAATGGCTACAATACATTGTTGACTATGGCGGAAACTTTTGTTCGGCCACAGGTCATTTTTTTTACGATTTCCGAGTCATCAATTACAGACTTCATAACTCTGATACCACAGTCCTGTGCATTATATGAAATATGATGTCTAATTCCATGATACACTTCAACAATTTCCACTAGGGATACTTTGTGAGATGCCGTACTGTTTGGCGATGTGAAAAATGCCTTCAGTCATTGCGATGACGCACTAGCTTGGTAACAAGTAGTATGCTTTTTGGTGCTTTGGTGTGCTGTAACTGCTTTTTTCCATCATATGCAACAGTGAATGATGTTGCCCAAAGCATGCTTCTAGCTTTTATATCTTTTGTGCATTTTTGTATCCATGAAAATTCCCTTTCCCACGTTTTTGCTTCTTTGGTGGGGTAGACCTGTCTGACCATGTAGTTGGGCTGCCAAAACTCTCATTATCGTTGACACTGACACCGTTATTCCTGTCTTCCATAATAACTGTATTAATAAATAAAGTACCTGCAGACAGTGACAACAGACATATAATGAGTTAGTTAAACTTAAAGACAAAAAGCTGCATTAATAAAGAGTCTACACAAATACTGGGCAACTACTTTTGCATCACTGAAGTATCTGTTTCTTACGAAAGGAACATCTGCTTGTTAGTGTTAGTGTGTGTGTCCCCGGACTGGTGCAAGGCTATAATGACAGAGTCATACTGTCTAGTAGCATCGGGTATTCCCACACCACGGTGTCCCACAGTCCCATTGATAAGCTAGAAGACTTCCCTCCAAAACAGAAAGGCTTGGAGAGCTCAGAAGCTTACAAACAATCCTGGATACATCAAATATCTATCTGGACTAGACTAGTTACAGGAAAGGCAGGAAACAAGATTAGAATTTTTTTTTTTTTTTTTACAGAAACGCAGTTAAAACAGCACTAAAAACAATTTAAATGCACACTGTGTAGTGCAAGCTACCACACTTGAGTGTGTAGCAATATTAAAACAAATACAGTTTAAATAAATGCAATTTATTCCACCTGTATTGTAAACTGAATCCAATTATTGTTTTATTCAATGTTGAATAGTTAAACAGTGCCAAAAAATTATTTATCAGCTCTATATTTCCAGATTGTTTGAGAATTGCACTCAGTCAGAACACAAGGAGATCCAGGCAAAGTTTTTTTTAATGTGAATTAATATATATTTTCTGAAATAAAGTCCATAACACTAATTATTATCATTATTTATGTTTAATGCACCACCTTTTCTCCAGACAGACCATTTCTGTCAACAAAACTGACATACATTAATAACTGATGCTATGAAGACACAAACATACTTCTCAAGTTCCCGGATTTTGTAGAATGTCCCCGATTTTGCTTTATATTCTGCCTGCTCCTTGTATAATTGCTAACCCTTCTGGTAAATTATTGTGGATTTCCCAATTAGCAATGTTAGGCACTGTAATGTCATACTTATTTGCTGAAAAATGCTTTTGATGCAAACTTTCTTTTAACTTTTTAATTGAATTACAGTTATATTTAATAAATGATCCTTCTAGTTTTGCCTTTTACCAAAACTCTTGAAAAGAAGTGGAAAGTCAGGGGTTAGCATACAGTTTAAGATGTATACCTCACAGACACAAGGTACACAGTTTGGAATGGGAAATTTAGCTAGGTTTAAAGAAACCACAAGGAACATTCAAGGTCTTCACCATCTCTCCTATGGGGAATGAAATCACTGTCACTGTATTCTGTTTCATACAAACTACTCAAAGGTCATTGCTGCCTCGTTTAAGGATTGCTAATTATCTGAATTTGGAACTACGCCATGGTGTAGCTTAGTAGCTAAGACAGTAAATAAAAATTTATATTGTTAGATTAGCCCCCTGTAAGGTTCATTTGCTTTACCTTAATAATATTCAAGGTAGGTGTGCTTCCTAAAGGTACCCTTTGAAAGTTAAGCAGTAATCTGTGTCTGTGGACTACAACCACACTAGTGAAGTGATACTATTTTTGTTTTAGCTTTTAACCTTCGTTGGGTAGAAGGTTCCGGCTCATTCTTTAAAAGACTTTCTTTTCCTTCTTCTTTATCTCCAGGTGCTTTTAGTTTCAGAAACCTAATGTTTGCGATTCAGGTGCAAGTTTTCTGTGAAGGCCATCAAACCACAAAGCAAAACTGTTGCAGAACGCTTTTCAGTGAAGGCTGTAAGAGGTGTCTTTGTGGAGTATTTTAACTTCTTGTTAGTAGCAGGCAGTGGGTACTTTTATTGTCACTGGCCGGGATTCTAACACTTTTCTTAGATGGGTACTTCATGGAGAGCCATTCGGCTTTGACAAGATTAGTTGTAAAATGAATTAGAGATGTCAGAAAATGAATTATTCTATTTTTACTAGTAATATTTTATTTCATACCATAATGTAAGTAGTTGCTGATGTTTGCAGATGACATTGTGATCTGTAGTGAGAGTAGGGAACAGGTGGAGGAGAACCTGGAGAGGTGGAGATATGCTCTGGACAGAAGAGGAATGAAGGTCATGTGATCTGTAGTGAGAGTAGGGAACAGGTGGAGGAGAACCTGGAGAGGTGGAGATATGCTCTAGACAGAAGAGGAATGAAGGTCAGCAGGACTAAGACAGAATATATGTGTGTGAATGAGAGGGAGGATAGAGGAATGGTGAGGATGCAGGGAGTAGAGGTGGCGAAGGTGGATGAGTTTAAATACTTGGGATCAACAGTTCAGAGTAATGGTGAGTGTGGAAGAGAGGTGAAGAAGAGAGTACAGGAAGGGTGGACTGGGTGGAGAAGAATGTCAGGAGTGATTTGTGACAGACGAGTATCAGTAAGAGTGAAAGGGAAGGTCTACAAGAGGGTAGTGAGACTAGCTATTTATGTTATATGGGTTGGAGACGGTGGCATTGACAAAAAGTCAGGAGTCAGAGCTGAACGTGGCAGAGTTAAAGATGATAAGATTTGCACTGGGTGTGACGAGGGTGGACAGGATTAGGAATAAGTATATTAGAGGGTCAGCCCAGGTTGGAAGGTTTAGAGACAAAGCCAGAGAGGCAAGATTACGTTGGTTTGGACATTTGCTGAGGAGGGACGCAGAGTATATTGGGGAAAACGATGCTAAGGATGAAGCTGCCAGGTAACAGGAAAAGAAGAGGCCTAAGATAAGGTTTATGGATGTGGTGAGATAGGACATGCAGGTGGTTGGTGTGACAGAGCAAGATGCAGAGGACAGGAAGAAATGGAAACAGATGATCCGCTGTGTGGTGACCCCTAATGGGAGCAGCTGAAAGAAGAATAAGAATGTGAGTAGTTGCGTTTGCTGCCCTAAACACCAAAATCTAATCTGATGCCCTACATTATTATTATTATTATTATTATTATTATCATTATTATTATTATGATTATTATTATTATTATTATTTCCCTCTCTCTCACACACACTTAATACTCAATATATACCATACACAAATTATACTGACCCCTGGCCTGGGCCCTGACTCTCAAACCCTCATCATCTCCTTGATCCTGCTAAGTGTGCCACACAGATCCTTCCCTCTATCACACAGAGGCAGGCATATGCTAACAAAATATATACATACATACTTCTATGTATATATATATATATATATATATATATGTCATACTCACTACTGTCATCATCCTCTACTGTACTGACACAGCACAGACTTTCCCTTTCCTCAGAGACAGAGACTAGCAGGAGGACATTGGCCTAATATAATGATGTCATGCATAAAAGGCTGCTATGATTATGAATTAGAAACAAAAAAGAGAGAATAACACACTGCTATCTGATCCTCACCTGACCTAGGCTGGATATCTAATTATTTCTGCCTTAGACTTAGTCCGAAAGTTTTTACACTGTCCAGTCCATACGTGGTGGTGACACACCCCCTAGTCTTGGCTCTTGCTCTTCAGTCACGCTGGAACTGTGCTGCTTAAAATTTCCACGCGATTATTTCCATTCCACCCTGGTGAGTGGTGGAATAAGCACGCACGCATGATGAGTTGATTGATGACTAAGCCGTACTTAAAGGAAAAGGGCAGAGAACACGGGCGGCGGTAATTGCACTGTCTGCATTAAGTATGTTTTCAGTTTTCAGTCCTCATAACCACTGTAGACAGACAGTTCAGCTTAAATTTAGTGTAAGTGCCTTACTGCCTTTTGATATCAACTATATACTGTTGTTTCCTGATAATAGTGTATAAAGTTACAGTTTTTAGTTTTTTCTTTTTTTTTAGTAGTACAAAGAGTACTACCTACCACCACACATTACTGAATGCTGAATAACTGGACTTCAGATGGTATGCGGCGTATGCCTGAGACTTCAGCACTCGATATTCAGCACAGTGGTAAAGACCCCAAATTATGTTAATTTTTAAATATCGGTACTATTGACTTAGAAAGCTAACAGCATTAGATAGCATATATATTAAGATGCATTTTCCAGATGTAAAAGAATTTTGTAACAATTTCTTGTCACTATAACTGTAATTATGTATGTATTATATCATTCATGTTATCATGTACTGACAGTTTGTCATAACATTCTCTTCACTAAAAATACTCCCGTTTGAGCAGCGAGCTGGATACATTTACTTTCTCCTCTCCGTCCTCGCTCTGGCGGCACAAAAAAAAAAAAACGGAATTCTCGAGATCGGTTTTGATGAATTTTTTTAACCGGGCAATCTGTCTGAAAACCAGACAGTCCGGTCAAAAAACAGACAGCTGGCAACCCTACCCAAGGGCATTAAGGCTTCTACTGCTAAAAATCCTACCCCCTCTGATAGAGACCCCAGGGTGCTGGATAGATGGGGTAAGAAGATTTACACTTCTGCAAACTTGGCCATTAGGGCTTTAAACTGCCAGTTTCATATGTTAAAGTATCAACAACATGTTATTGGAGTGCTTAAACAGAAAATGATGTTGATTCCTGACTGTGCTGAAAATAAAGAATTACAGGATTTAATGCATTCTGCCGAACAGGTTGGAAAACATACTTTGCAATGTGGATTTGATTCATTAGAGGCCTCTTGCAGGGCTACTGTTACTGGGTCTGTGCTCAGAAGGCATGCTTGGCTAAAGGAGCAATCTTTGCCTGATCATGTTAAAGCTAAATTGTTGGATGCTCCCTTAAATCAGGACCGCCCGTTTGGCAACAAGGCTGAGTAAGTTCTTAAAAAGATGGAAGATAAAGGTAAATCTATGTAAACTGTTAAAGATTTCTTACAAATTCAGCCTCCTAGATTTAGTAGGCACTGGCCCTCTAAAAATTGGTCCTTTCCAGCCCCTTCCAGGTCTTCTCAAGCCAAACCCAGACACAGCAGAAACCCCAGATTTCAGTCTCAAGGGACACACAAGATTTCACTTCCAAGATTTCACTTTCAAACATTACCAACACCAAGCGGGTGGCCAGATCTACCCCCAAATCAGTGGGCAGAGGACCAAAATCAAGTACTCTCCCTCTTAAACATGGGGGCTATTCAGTTGGTACCAGAAGAGGAAAAGGGACAAGGTTTCTATTCGAGACTTTTCCTGGTACCCAGAAAAGGCAATACATGGGTCCTATCCTGGACCTTTCTACTCTAAACACCTTTCTGGTGATTCCAAAATTCAAAATGCTGACTCTTCACCTGTTGCTTCCTATGCTAGGCAAAGATGCATGGTTGGTAACACTAGACTTAAAAGAAGCATACCTGCACATCCCTATCAGGGAGTCTTGCAGAAGACACCTACGCTTCAAAGCAGGGTACATGCACTATCAGTTCTCTGCACTGCCCTTTGGCTTATCTACTGTGCCCAGGGTATTCACAAAGTGCCTAGCTCCAGTTATTGCATTTTTCAGGCAAAGAAATATTCAAATATGCTCATACCTGGACGATTGTCTAATTCAGGCAAAAAGCCAGGACATTCTTTTGAATCATCTGGCCTTTGTTCATAGGGTACTGACTTGTCTGGGGTACACCTTAAATGAAAAGAAATCACACCTGGTACCCTGTCAACAAATTCTATTCCTGGGAGCAAGTTTGAATAAAACTTCCCAGATGGCTTTCCTCACGCCAGAGAAATGGATTCATTTGACAACCTACTTCAAACAAGTGGCCACAAACACCTAGCTCTCTGCAAGGCAAATACTGCAAGCCTTGGGATTCATGGCCTCCTGCACTCTTCTAATTCCATATGCAAGGCTGAATATGAGGAAACTACAATGGTGTCTCAAAAGCCTATGGTGTCAACATTCACAGGATCTAGAAGCAAGGATTCCTATCATATCTTGCCTATGCCTAGAGTTCCTTTGGTGTGCAGAGGCCTTCCACCAAAACAGGGGACTACCATTCACCCCTGCCACCCAAATTTTAAAAACAGATGCATCAGACTATGCATGGGGGGCTCACCTGGCAGGGAAGTGCATTCAGGGCAAATGGAACTCAAGCCAAATGCACCTGCACATAAATCAAAAGGAAATGTTAGCTGTACAGAATGCTCTGACAGCCTTCAAGGACTACACTCTTCCAGGACAACTAATGGTAAAGACAGACAACACCACTGTCATGTGGTACATAAACATGCAGCAGGGTACACATTCTTACCCCCTCTGCAGACTAGCCATGCCATTGTGGAACACAGCCTTGAGCTACCAAGTGAATCTACAAGCTCAATTCCTGCCAGGAAAACTAAACACACTGGCAGACAGACTAAGCAGAAACCTCATGGACCCACATGAGTGGAAACTGGAACCAAGGATTTTCAACATGTAGACAAGCAAATGGGGAGCCCACATACAGACCTCTTTGCCTCCCCCCATAACCATCAACTGGACAAATTTTGCACAAGGATTCCCCACAAGCTAGCTTGGAAAGTGGATGCTCTATCATTCAGCTGGAAAAACCTAGAAGTTTATGCCTTTCCTCCTCTGCCTCTTCTCTCCAAGTTACTACTAAAGATCAAACAGGACAAGCCAAGGATGATATTAATTGCCCCAGACTGGCCTCGCCAACACTGGTACCCACTCTTGCGCAGTGTGTCACGCTTGACTCCATGGCACCTACCTCAGACTCCTTCCCTGTTGTCTCAGCAGGAGAACCAGATTCTGCACCCTCAGCTGCAATCCCTGAACCTAGCAGCCTGGATAATTACCTAATCTCTCCTTTACCATCCCTCAGTAAATCAGTGATAAATATCATTTTAGAGGCAAGGATGCCTAGTACTACAAAATCGTATGGTGCAAAATGGAAAAGATTTTGTGCCTGGTACCAATCTCAAGGAATGAACGCAGCAATGCCCAATTTACCTCAGATTCTTCAATACTTGACTGAGATACTTCATAAGGGCTTGTCCTTCTCCTCCATCAAAATTCATGCCTCAGCCATTTCAGCTCATTATAGCACAAAGCCTCCCCTCTTCTCTCACCCACTGCTCAAGCAGTTCCTCAGAGGGAACAAAAATTTAAGGCCACCCAGGAGAGCTCCAACTCCAGCCTAGGATCTTAACTTTGTCTTGGAGAAATTCACTCTTCCTCCTCTCGAGCCAGCTGCTACTGCAGATTTAAAATTTCATTCCTGGAATACAGCTTTCTTTTTAGCAATCACTTCTGCAAGAAGGGTATCTGAATTACAGGCCCTTATGGCAGTGGAACCTTTCATCATCTTTCATGCGGACAGGGTGTCCCTCAGAACCAATCCCTCCTTCATGCCCAAGGTGGCATCCAGTGTGGCTCTTAATCAGTCCATTCATTTGCATACCTTTTTTCCTAACCCACAGAACAAAGGGGAATGGATACTGCACTCTTTAGATGTGCACAGACAGCTTAGATTCTGCCTGGACAGGACTAAACCTCAAAGGAAATCTGAACAACTGCTGGTGGCATTTGCTGCAGGGACAGAGGGGAAAGCTATTTCAAAACAAACCATTTCAAAATGGATAGGCCACTGCATTCATTTCTGCTATAAGCACCATGGAAAACCTATCCCACAGGGCATCAGACCCCATTCAACCAGGGCTGCATCTACCTCTACAGCCTATCTCAGGGGCGTCCCTACTAGGGACATCCTAGAAGCTGCTACCTGGAGTTCTGTACATACTTTCACCAAGCATTATCATTTGCCAATTTTCTCTAAATCCAGAGCTGGTTTTGCCACTGCAGTCTTGCAGGTTCTTATAGCTGGTCCTAATTCTATTTAAATTACTCCTCCCAACCTTAGCTTTGGAAATCTACCCAAATGTAATGACTGCAACAGTGAAACATGAAGAACATAGTACAGTTGTGTACACTTACCATAAATGTAGATGTTCGAGTGTATTCACTGTTGCAGTCCTGGTTACCCTCCCTCCAGCCCCCTTTCTTCTTTTGGCTATACCTCTACTCTCACTTACTATGCTCAAAAAGCTTTTGGTGTGTTTGCTTTTTAGTTGGAGGTATATACTTGTATTTATATATTTAATTCCTTCCCATTAGGGGGGGCACTTGACATCTGGAGCTAGAAAAACTGATGTATTGGCGTCGGCTGCATGTTTTATACCCCTGATGACCTGATGTCATGGAAGAAAGGACCATAACTGACACAGTACCCAAGACTTTGTTAATCAGGCCGACTGAGGGCTACTGCAAGCAGGTAATCCAAATGTAATGACTGCAACGGTGACTACACTCGCACATCTACATTTATGGTAAGTGTACACAACTGTACTTTTTTGCTGTGTGTTATGATTTCATTTCCTATCCCAAAGGCATGACATTAGCTGAATTGCGCATTGAGTAAATTGTCTGTAGTTGTGAGTACAATGTATGGGCAGCTATGTATGTTTGTATGCTCTGCAAAGGCCAGTATTCCAGTCCTGAAATTAGATGCAATTTATGAGTGTATCTTATATCACTACATGACATAGACTCAAGAACTTGGGAAATAAGATAGCAGACGAATATGCAAATATCTAAGAATTAATATAGACATACAAAATAAAATAGATAAGTAGACACAGAGTGTTTGTGTATGTGTGCAAAGAGAGAAGGAGACGTACAGATGTATACATTACATACAGACTGAAGTGAATATATCTCTGCGGGTACATGAAATGTTTTTCGTTGACCCCTTGTAACACACTTATCTCCTAACTGTCCCAGATTTTGCAGAATCTCCATGATTGTGCCTTATATTTTTGCCTTATCTCATAATTGTATTTTGATTTTCTGGTAAGTTATTGAGAATTGCAATCAGTCAATAATGTCAAACATTAGAGATTCGTACTTTTTATTGCTCTTGTAATGATTGTTCTATCAACTTTTTAAAATTAATTATAATACTTAAAGATTGCCTCTGAATTTGGGCCTTTTTACCTCCATTAATTTTTGCTTTGTCCAGAATCCTTTAGCAAAGCAATTAAAAGATAGTTTAACACATAATTTGCTGTATGCAGATGAGGATGGTTAGATTTCTTTTAGTGTACTGTGTTAAAAATAATAGATTTTCTTTTGGCATATTGTATAAAAATTGAAAACATAGTCATATAATGTAAGAGTTTAATAGTAAACACCAAAACAATCCTTCTTTACAAGTGATAATGCCTGTTTAAGTAATCCTTTTCTGGTTTACTATAGTGGTTACCCGGTCAAAGCACTATTACATTACAGTACTAAACACTTCTTTGACAAAAGTAGGAGGTAGTATGTCAGTATATTCTGCCATTTAAGTGTGTGCATTTAACATTTACCCCCCCCCCATTCATATCCTTCTCCTTATTACTTCTCCCCTGTCCTGTGCTGTCTTCACTGATTCCCTGTCCTACATGCATTTGGGAAATCCAGTCCATGCAGCACAGCCGTATCAGTAAAGAAATACTTTCGGTAACCCAGGGAGGAGTTGGTGTCTGTTTCTGTTATCCTTTACTCATGATTTCTCTTTCTGTTTCCTTCATTCCTGTTTCGATTTTGACGTTCACATCTCCCAAGCATGATCTGCCTGTTATGGTTTGTAAAGAAGAGAGCTGTATCTGTTGTAGTCTCTGGCCATACGTGTGGTTCCTTCCCATTTTTATGACTGTAAATCATACAGTAGCTTGATTTGTGTTGGTTAATGACATCTGCACTTGGATACCCCTTACCCCCTCCATCTTGGTTATAACCATATCTAGATTCTATGTTACATACTGCTGGTTGAACTTGTAATGGTCCAAGATTGTATTCACCTCTCAGTCTGGAGTTCAGAAACTCTTAGTCTGCCATTAGAAGTTTTACTATTATTTATTTATGTAATCATTCATTATGTGAGTGGACTGGACCACAAAGGTCCATTTTCAGCCATGATCTGGTCAATACAATGAAATACGTAGTATATATAAAGGGAAATAAAAATAACTTTCATCTGAAGTGATACAGAACTAACATCGCTGTCCATGTTGAAGAATTATTAAAAAAGTATTTACAAAGAAGTTAGATGAGATAAATGTAGAAGTACAGCTAAATACATGCTCAAGAAAGTGGTGTTACTGAAGTTTCAACAGAAAACAATGCAGATGTGCACAGGACTTTAACATAAAGTCTTGATTTCCAGTGTTCTTAACTTGCAATGTAATAGATAATGAAGGTGAAGATCCTGAAGTTGAGGAAGTATAAAGGAATGTACCAATTGAGTTAGAAGCATGTAAAAATAGCTGAAACGAGTAAGTCTTATTTGAGACAGCTTTTGATGTCCAGAGCTTAAGACTGATTGAGACTGAGCTTAAGATGAGTGGGGTCTGAGAATGCCCTATATGCCAGGCATAGATCTCCCCTCAAAAGGCTGTAAAAGACAGAATACAGGGATAGGGCCTTGAGGTAGTCTGCATAGGACATTATACTTATGCCCTGTATTCTTTTAGTGAGGAACCTCTGTGGATGTTCCAATTCATGGATATGCCTGATTAGGTACATACCAAAGGAGTCACTGTACTGATGAATGCCAAATACAGTGGAACAATGACTTCCTTGGACTTAGATGCCATACATTTGTTTATAAGTTGCTCAACATAGAATGATTTCCTCACTACTGTAGACAACTGATGGTCAAAAGCTAAATTACTATCTATGTGTGTTCCTAAGTCCCTGAATACTGGGTTAACTCTAAGGGGTGTATTGTCAGTATGATAGTTACCAGGGGAGGATGACTTCCCAAGGGATATTATTATGCATTTCTTCGCATTTAGTTTTAGTCCATGGCTTTGACACCAGTTATTTATCTGTGTCAGCCCCACCTGTAGAACATTTATGTCAGTGTAGTACTCAATGGCAGCTCCTAATTTGCAATCATCTGCAAATTTAGTCAGCCAGAGACTACTGACATTGGCCTTGACTTCTGAGAAGTAAATGCCAAAAAGGAACAGTCCAAGGACTGATCCCTGAGGGATTCCACTTGTGACTGGCCTCTTTGTAGAGGTGGCCTCCCCAATTCTAACTTCCTAGGTGCTGTCTGTGAGCCAGTTGGCTATCCACCGGGTGACATACAAGTTCTAACCTAACCTCTTGAGCTTGTCAACAATGCCCAAGTGGGGTATTGTGTCAAATGTCTTGGTTAGGTTAAGGTAGGCAGTGTGAACCATTTTTTCCTCATCCATTGCTTTGGTTACCTTCTCAAAGAAGTCCACCAGGTTGAGTCGGCATGATCTGCCCTTGATGAAACCAAATTCGGTTGGGTCCAATGTCTGGAGGTTTCGGTTGGGTCCAATGTTTAGTATATCTCTATTGATCATTTCCATGATGATTCTTTTGATGGCTTTACATATAAGACTAGTGAGACTTATGGGTCTGTAGTTTCCAGGGTCCGTATATGGCCCAGCTTTGTGCAGAGGGATGATTGTTGCTGTTCTCCATTCATGAGGCACAAGGCCTGTTTGGAGGCTACAGTTAAATATAAATTCCAGAGGCCCTGATAGGTCATGTTTCATGCTATTTAGAAGGCATCCTGGGATATTGTCTGGGCCCATTGGTTCAGTGTTCTTGGTCTTAGAGAGAGCATTAAGGACCTGCTCCATAGTGAGAGAAAGGAGAGTTATAGTTGATGGTATTTCCAGAGGGAAGGTTGAGAGAAGGTTAGGCAAATGACCCCTCCCCAGAATAAAGGAGCTGTGTACAATCATTAACAGAAGCACTTACATTGTCCTTACTGATCTCTGTTCCTCTGATATATAGGGTGTTAGTTTCATCGATACCTGTGCTAGTATTCCCTAAAATCATGCCAGGTCCAGAAGTTTCAGAACAGGACAAACATAGTATTTCAGTAGCATTTAACATGTCTCTGCTCTCCATAGCTGCATTTAATTCAGTCCCTGTCTTGATGCAAGTTATTCCTGGTTATAAACCCTTTTCTGGACAGTATTTGAATTTAGTATAGGATAATACACTAAACAGAAGTAAAACATGTCAGGGCCTATACTGGACAGTTGTTAGTGAATGAAGCCAAGAGATGTATACTGCACTGGTTTAGATACCTGTAAAGGCACAAGAGGGCAAAAGGAGAAGAAAAAAAAAAAAACATGCCCACATTCTTCTTGAGAAGAGGAGGACTTTTGTGTGATGAATAAATGTCCTGCTTCCTCTCACAACTCTGACAAGGTAAACTCCTCTTCTCAGAATACAGGATATCCATTACAATATATTTTGTATTGGGTACTTTTAATTTTTATGGGGGATTCTTTGACTTGGCCTATAGGAAATTCCTCTTCACCTGGAAAAAGATACCAGGAAATGGTGGAGCTCCTATATTCAGACTGGACAGTACCTCCAGGATGTTATGAGAGCATTGTAGGTAATAACTTTAGTTGTTAAACCACTGAATTATTTAACTGAAATGCTTTCATATTAAAATTCTATTTTAGAGCAGAGGTTCTCCAGTTCGATTCTCAGCTGGGGTGCCTCTGTGCAGAGTCTGCATGTCCTCTCTGTGGTTGGTGGGTTTCCTCTGGGTGATCCGGTTTCCTCCCACATACCAAAGACATCCAGTAGGTGAATTGGACACTCTGAATTGGCCATAGGTGTGAGGGTGTGAGTGTGTGTGTGTGTGTGTGTGTGTGTGTGTGTGTGTGTGTGTGTGTGTGTGTGTGTGTGTGTGTGTGCCTTCTGTGTAAGGCTGGGCGCCGGGCTGGTAACTCAACACTGTAAAACTCCACTGCCAATCATGAGCAGACAGATGATCTGCTGTGGTGACCCCTAACCAGGAAAAGCTGAAAGAAGGAGAAGAAAAGCAGATACAAAAAATGTGCAGTCATTTCTTGATAGTCATTTTACAGACAGAACAGGGCATTTAATTTCATTAGTGGATAAAAATGGAGCTCACATATAATGCTGTAGTTTTAACATCAGAAGCTAACCTGTGATTGCACTGTTGAGAAAATTAGCATGGTTTAGAATAATCGTAAAATAAGGATGTAAGAGATAGACCTTTACCTCTTGCAAAACCTAGCTGTTGTTTTACTCGGCATCCAAAACAATTCCATGGAAGAAGAGTGACTTTGACTTCAATCGTGCTTGAAGGAGAATCCAAACCAATGAGCAAACTGAGGAAAAGAGTATTACCTCTGTAAATGTGTCTGTTAGGAAAGGTAACTGTAACTCATACTCATTTGAAACAGGCATCCACATTATACCGGATACCAGATACACTTCCAGTATTATGGGTAGAAAAGTGAAGTCATGCAGCAGACACAGCTGGAATGTTAAAAGCCAGTGTGCTTGAGTCTTTTGATGTATATGTGGCAACAGCCACTACAGCATTATTATTCAGAAGGCCTGTTTTGGTTGAGATGTTATCTGTACCCAGAAGCTACTAAATACGCATGCTAGTGGTGCTGATTCTTAAGGATGCCGTCTTTGGAAAACCAGAAAATGATTTTGTTTGGGAGTGTCACAATAGAAGGGCAAAATTAGGTCTAGAGTCACACACATCATCAGTCTTACCTGTAACTATCCCATGTGTTTCCAGAGAATCAAAAGGTGTTTCTTCACAGAATATGCCCACCTACAAAGACAACTGGAGCGGCATCAAAAACATGACATGAGGACTTGGATAATCCAAAACAGAAGACAGTAGGAAAACTAAAAAAATATATACACTGCACCATCTTACCCTACAGCTCTCTGTTCACCCAGTGAGAAGAGGAACTCCAACATTTTTAACATGAATTGTAGTAACAAATTACTATAGACAAATCAGAGCTGCAACTGATTGTCCAAGGATATGCAACAGAAATTATTCAGCTTTGTAATTCAGTTATACAGATTTCATCAAATTGTATGCAGGTTTCATTAATTTATTTATAAGTAAAAAATCCAGGACACTGCCGAGAGATACACAAGCCGTTTATTACATCAAAGACATACGAAGGGCTTTAATCCATCATTCTGTGGGCTTCTTCAGACTAAAGTGCATTAAAGCAAGACTGCTTTTTTAAATTAATCTACCTTCAGTTAACCAATCGTATAACAGTTAATTAAATAATAAACACATATTGAAGGGTGTTTAGAAGCTAATAAACCAACAGGCATTAATGACTATATTTCGATCAGCAGTATACTTAGATATAAATCGTATTTGATACAATAGAAGGAATTTTATATATATATATATATATATATATATATATATATATATATATATATATATATATATATACACACACATATTTTTATATAGTTTACATTTTTAGAATTTCACATTTTTTTAAGTGTTGTAATCTATTTTTATCTACAGGGAACCATACAACTAGGAAATAGCTCAAAGTATTTTAGTAATTCAATTATTTTAATTATGCAGTTGATCTTGTCATGCTGTTTGTATTGTTTATCTTTTTTATATTAATTCTTTACTGTTTATTGTTGCTACTTATTCAAGTTTTAGTAATGCATTTTAAAACAACATTTAATATGTGTTTATTATTTAATTAATTGTTATACGATTGGTTAATTGAAGGTACATTAATTTAATAAGGCAGTCTTGCTTTAATGCACTTTACTCTGAAGAAGCCCACAGGATGATGGGTGAAAGTGCTTAGTATGTATTTGATGTAATAAATGCCTGGAGTATCTCTCGGCAGTGTCATGGATTTTTTACTTATCAATTGGTGTTTTTGGCTTTGTAATTGTTCGTCATTTATCCAGACCTGCCAGGGTTTCCTGGCTGTGATATTGCATTGTATTGTTGGTTGAATGAATGATTTTGAACTACAGTGTGGTTCCTGTTGAGAAATGGAACAACTTTTAAAATGATATGTGGACTTGTCTACACAAATCCTTGGCTTGCTGCAGAACAAGGGCGGAAACACAGAGGTTTTGAATGTTTCCTTAACCTCTACGCAAGAAGAACTACTTACTCTACATATACCCCCTTATAGTGGGGTCAATACAACACAGATGGCTGCTAACAGACTTAATACTACAAACCCCGAGGTGTAGAGTGGTGGTGACGTCGGAAATACAGCTTCTCCAGATTTTGAGCTGCTTTTAGAACCACTTACACTCCATCTAAGATCGCCATCCCTTATCTATGCCAATTTGGGTATGTTTAATACATAACTAACTCAGTTCGAAAAGTTAACAACGAAATTTAAAACTTTGCAGAAGGATAACGCATTTCTTGAGCATTCCATTGAGCTGAACCAGGTACTGATGGGGTTAAGGATTTCCAAACTCCCATTGGGCATCAGTAAGGACTTGGAAGCATTTCAGGATTTAAAAACACTGTTTGACCACACAGGTATGGATATGATGCGGATTATTATCCGCGATAATAACATTAAACTGTCTAAACTTAAAAACGAACTAGTTATTTTAAAAAAACAGCATTCAAAATGATTTATTGTTTGCTGTTAATAAGTCTCGTTTTGGCAAGATATTTACTGAGACTGACAAATTTGTGTGGGTTAGTTTGGAGAGAAAACAGCGGAAAATTCAAAGAGACACTAATGAGTATATGGAGGACAGTGCCTACCCTATAACTAAGTCCTTTAGGGACAGCAGAGTAGCTATGGAACATGACAATGGCCAATTTTCCACAGATGGGGTTCATGGGTCAACAGCCATTGATACACGTGAAGAAAATTAGGCATTTTTAGACTCTGCCCCACCCCTGAGGTATTCTGACCATATAAGGAATTGCAAACTACAGCAGAGTGCCCCAACAGGTGCCCCAACAGGTACACCAAGAGGGGGCCAGAACATCTATGGGAGGGGGAGATGGGGGGGTCAGAGATATGTTCATCGCAACCAATGGCACAATTGCAATTCCAGTTTTCAGACCAACAACAGAACCAACCACAATTGAGTGATAAAGATGGTCAAGATGTAACTTTTTTGACTGGTTCATTTAACTGTGACTTTTTAATTTTTGAAACATTATGCACTGAATCTGTTGATGAGCACAATTATTTTGAAAATACCAATTTGAAAACATTAGGTTGTAAGCACATCTGTGTTAATAATTTTTCCATTTTTTAATTTTACTGAGTTGGAAATTTCCACAGATTATACTACATTGTTTCAAAAAGGATTTTCTTATATACCTATGTACAGATATGATGTTGGGAGGCTGCTTATACAACTAAAATTATATACCAGATTGTTGAATTTAAAGATGTTTTTTGCTAACAATGGCAACCCCTTGGTTGATCATGTCTTAAACCTTAAGCGAAGTAGTATGTTTATACCACCTTGTAATCCCAGTATTATGGTGTTTGAAAAATTATGTGACAGTCAGATCAGGAGATGCATTTTGTCAGACAAGATGAGTGCAGACAATTTAACTAGTGGTGAAAAGTTTTGTTTGAAACAACTCACAGGATCAAACACATACAGAGTAATGAAACCAGACGAAGGGGGGGGGTGATCATGACTAGCATGGATTACACACTAGAAATAAAGGAATTGTTGAATGACAACAACACTTATGAAAGAGTGTCAAAATTTGATGTGTATCTAGCATATGCAGAGATAGACTGGCAGCTGTATGAATACCTAAGTGAAGGGATCATTTCGGAGCAACAATATATCTTATGGTAGATCACCCTGTGATTCTCCACATTTTTGGTATTCCAAAAATACATAAATGTATAATTTCACCTCCATTTAGACCAGTTATAGCTGCTAAGGGATCTAAGATGGAAGCTATGGCTTTGTTCATTGATTTGAATGGTAAGAAATTCTTGGAAAGGACCCCTCATCTATTAAGGGATTCTTGGCATTGCTTGGACACTGTTTGAAATATACATCTCAAAGTTAACAAAGAGTTTATGTTTGTAACAACTGATGTCGTAAACCTTTTTTCCATTATTCCCCACGAGATAGGTTTGGAATTCTTTGGTAACAGCCTGAAAGTACTCAGGGAATTGCACAGTGTTTTAAGAGAACTAATGGTAGAATTGATGGAGATGGCTTTGTTGAACAATTGTATGTTATTCAATGGAGAGTTTTATAAACAGATTGAAGAGGTGATGATGGGGTCAAGATGTGCCCCTATATACGTGAACCTAGATTTAGTTGAGTGGGAGAGACAGTTTGTATTTAATTTAAGATATATATCAAAAATGTTAACCTGTTTAAGGTACCTGGATGACATATTAATTAATGGAGAGGTACTGAGGAAGAATTACTGGAGTTTATTGATTATTTGGAAATACAACTGGGTTTTTGAGGTTTACCAGTCATTATAGTAATGATAAAATAGAAATGATGGACATCTTACTACATAAATGTGATGGTAAAATTAGCTCCAGTATCTTCCGCAAAAATAATAGGGATTACCCCCAGGACTTGTTATCCAGAACACAAAATGAAATTTGTAACAAAGGACGGTCCCTGTACCAGCCATTTCTCCTTAATACTGAGAGGGAAGGTGATAAATTTGAGTACACAAGGGAGACAGATCAAAACACTTTTTCCAAGAATGCAGTTATGAATTTGGAGTATAATCATACAGCACCTAAGATAAAGAAGATTATGGAAACAATATGGGACAATGTATTTTCTAGGGAACTGATGGAGACAGTGGGCCCAAAACCTATTTTTTCATATAGTAGAGATAGGAACCAAAAAGAATTATTAGAAAGAGGTTCCATGGACCCATATAATAATATTTCTTGAATGGGTAAATGTGTTTTTTGTAGCACATGTAAGTACATAAATGATGGCCCGTATGTGAAGGTGAATAATTGCAATAGAACACTTAGGTGCCCAGGGCACTGCAACTGTAATACAGACATGGTGGTTTATCTTGCCACCTGCCTCAGCTGCCATACATTTTATGTTGGCAAAACTATACATAAGCATTTTGGAACATAACAGGGACATTAAAAACAAAAAAGAAACTAGTGCCCTGTTTACACACAGTATAGTATGCACAAATTTTAAAAGGTTTTTATTTTTTGTAATAGACCAGGTATATAAGACTGAGGCTGGTGGTGATTTTAGGACTCTGTTGGAAATGAGAGAGTATTTGTGACAGCTTTGTTTAGAAGCTAATAAACCACCAGGCATTAATGACTGCATTTTGATCAGCAGTATACTTCGGTATAAATTGTATTTGATACAATAGAAGTAATTTTATACACATACACACACACACACACACACACACACACACACACATATATATATATATATATATATATATGCATATTTTATATAGTTTACATTTTTAGAATTTCAAAATTTTTTAAGTGTGTTGTAACATATTTTTATCTACAGGGAACCACACAACAATCATTTTAATTATGCAGTTGATCTTGTCATGCTGTTTGTATTGTTTATCTTTTTTATATAAATTTTTTACTGTTTATTGTTGCTATTTAATTTTTTAGTAATGCATTTTAAAATACCATTCAATATGTGTTTATTATTTAATTAGTTGTTGTACAATTGGTTAATTGAACGTAGATTAATTTAAAAAGGCCGTCTTGCTTTATTGCACTTTACTCTGAAGAAGCCCACAGAACGATGGGTGAAAGCGCTTCGTATGTCTTTGATGTAATAAATCGCTGGTGTATCTCTCAGCAGTGTTGTGGATTTTTTACTTATCAGTTGGTGTTTTTGGCTTTGGAAGTGTTCATTCATTTATTTTTTCAGCCACTACAGACACAAGCAGCTGTTTTGTTCTGTATCATTAAACAGGAACATAATTTATTCATTGTTCTTTATGATACAAGCAAAGGACAAAAATGGAGTCCAGAAGGGTGCATTAAAAATAGAGGACTGAGCTTAAACACCTTGCTTCCAGTACTTAATCAGCATGCTTGGATGGCTTCTCTGGATGTAAACTTTCCTATTTTGTCTAGCACTCAGAATGTTCTTCAAGTTTAAGTGGGCAAATTGACTTCATTTTACAGCTCTACATATGTGCCTTTCATCAGTCTCAAGGGTTTTCACCAAGTGATTTCTTCACATTCTTCCCTTCCTTATAACACAGTACATACACATTTATCCATATTTCGATGGCACTTAATAGTAGCAGGCTCTCCACTACTGTTTTTTCTCCTTTTCTGTAGTAATCAACTTCTACAGTCATGTAAGAATTGCGGTAAATAAAGACAAGCCAGCTGAGCAGCTTTTTTTGAATAATACTTTTCCCAGGAGCCATGTTTGACAATGCAATCTCCAGGATTTTTTTTTCTCAAGACGACTTACTAGTGTAGACTTTTTTTTCGCTATATGTGACAATAACTTCTTCAGTTTCAGCCATCCATTCCCTCAGAGATCTCTAACATTTTATCATGAATCCCTGAGGATCAGCATGCAAGGCTACATATGACAAAGACTCAGTTTCTGTTGAAGAATCTTTGGGATCAGGTGATGGAATCCTTACATTAAATGATTTCTCTTTTACCACCAGTTCCAGCTGTAAAACATCTCAAATGTTGCCCCTGAGCAGGTCTTTCTTGCGTCTAACCCCTACCGAACATTTGTCAGATTGTACATGAGAAACTTGATTGTTACCAATTTAACAGTACTTGAACTCAATAGAAACATTTATTGCACAACGGTGTATAGGAAGGTGTGGGTAGTTTCAGTAGCAGTGAATGCTTTTCAGTGCTATATTTTCCAGCAACATTGTAAATCGACATACATTGTAGTACAAAGTTACACACTAGCTGAAACAGATATGGAAAATAATATTCTTTTTGGACTGGTTAACACCACACTGAGTGATTCTTAAGCCAGTTAACATTAAAGAAAAGACAACAACCTGCCAGATTCACTAAGCAGGACCATGTAGCACACTAAAGGCAACTAGATAAGAACAAATAACAAGTCAATTTCAGTGTGCTGGGTACGTCTGTAACATATGCTTATGCAACAGTACAAAGTGCCTAACATCACTCATTTGAACATTTCTCTTGTCCACTGCCTAAGATTTTGGACTAATTACATCATCTTTATCAATCAGGATTGTCTTTTAAGTTCATAGGTATGTCCTAGGCTAGTTGCCATTGCAGGCCATTTTAACCCTATCCAGTTTCCCTTTTGGTGCTTGAATGAACCTCTCCCGTTTAGTAATAGACTGGTATTACCCATCCCATAGCATCATAGGGAGTTACTAGGCTAATGGCCCTAGGGCCCTTACAACCCTAGCCAAGTTCTTACCCTTATTTCCATGATCAGGCCCTATTGCACCTGTCCAAGAGGGACACAAGTGGAACCCTCGGGGTGAATTTACGGTCACCCATCCAGTCATCCAGATTGCATTTGAAGAGAGCCAAAGAGGTGCTCTGTTTGACATGAAGTGGGAGTCTGTTCCAAAGGTGTGGTAACCTCTGGGAGATAAATATGTCCCTCCAGCAGGTTTTATTAATGTCACATACCAGGATAAGGTCTTTAGATTGAGTAACCCATGTACCATTTGACTTATGGATATGCAGCATTTCCAGTAAAGCAGGGTCAGAGATCACCTTGTATGCATGACAGAGATCACCTCTGAGTAGTATGCATGAAACAGAATAAAGTGATAGTGATTTTAGATGATTCCCAAAGGACAGACACTGAAGACCTTGAATTTTCCTTGTGAGGAATCTTTGTGGTTTCTCCAATTGCTGCAGGTGCTTGGAAAGGTACATACCAAAAGGGGCTTTGTACTCAATTATTGGCCTGATGAGGGAAGAGTACTGGGAGGTTATAACTTTTTTTTTTCTGGAGACAATGCCCTTACTTATGAGATGAGCAACATAGAATGCCTTTCTTACCACTGTGGCGACATGGTGCTCAAAGGAAAGGTTGCTGTCAACCTGTGTGCCCAGGTCTTTCACCGCTGAGTGTGTACTTAAGGTGTTATTGAGTTGTTAGTTAGCAGGAACATCGCTTTTACTGAAAGGAATGATAATACTTTTTTGCATTGAGTTTAAAGCCATGGCTTTGTTTCCAATTATCTGTTTGTCGACATCACTGGAGATTCTATAACCATTCCCATGGTCGATAATTACATATTACTCCTAGCAAGAATAACTGGGATTATACCATTGCTAATTTTAGGGAACCCATGCATGGGATAAATCAATGCCTCTGTCCATTAGTAGTATAAGGGTTAGTCTTGACGTAAATATTTTTTTCCCATCCACAGATCCAAGTTGCACTCCAACATGGACTGGGGTGATCTTTATTTTATGTTGATGGAGAGTCTGTTTCAGAGTAGCTATATCCTCTGTGAGATGTACCTGTCCTGCCAGATCATTCTGTTTAGCCGTAGAAGAGGTTCAGTTCTCTATTTCAAGTAGTCTAAAAACTAATCTTAGTTTTTATTCAAAGTTCACCTGTCTGCTGCTGTCCATTGCTTGTCATCAGTCTTCCAGATTTCTTCTGACCCTAGGATAAGAGGCTTTCTTAGAGTAGTACCTCATATTTGTCCATGACTACCATTCTGGGTCTTGCATTTTGTATTAGAAATGCTTTCATTAGATCTTTAGCACACTTCCTCTAATGGCCTGTCACTGCTGGCATTTTTCCTCAGTACTGGAAGACACTAGTCTCCATTAGGAATTAGAAAAGCAGTGGGCCTAGCCACCACCTCCACTCTCCTCAAGATGGGTGAACCAGCACTGGCCAGTCACTACTATCCACCTCACCTGGCCCCTCCAGAGCCCAAGCTGCTAACTGAACTAAACTTACTTACCTGGATTGTGGACAGTTTCCTTCTTCCATGTCATTGGGAACTGTTGTGCTTATCTTTACTAAACATTATTGGCCTAGTGTCCTGCCTTTAATGTCATTATTTGGTATGTGAGAAGCTGTTGTGCCATCACACAAAGTTCAGGGAACATGATCCCCCAAAGAACACTGTTTTCATTGTTTTCAAAGTAACATAAACAGTGCAGCTGGCTTTTAAGACTTTCCAAAAAACTTATTCAAGTGATATTTATTTGAGGGGGAACATAAGTCAAAACCTAATTCACTAGATAGTTCTTCCAAGAGTAGACCTTTTAGAGAGAGGATTCTGGAACACATAGGGGACATTAGGAATAAGAGCAAATGAAGTATATTAGTACAACATGTACAGACATGGTAGGGACCAAAAATTTAAATTTTTAGTAATGGAATTGTTGATAAAAAAAGAGGTGGTGATGTGAACATTAAGAAAGAAGATGGATTCTGTCATTACAGGCCCATGTATATCCAGGACTGAATGGCAAAATATCACTTAGGCCAGTGTTGAAATCACGTGCATTAAAACATTGAACAGTAGTAAGAGCTTTGGTTGAGTACAGTTTTATATGTGCCATGATTTCACACTCATGTGCTATGTACTATCTTTATAGTTTTGATAGTTTTAAGGCAATTGGGATGGTCTGCTTAGTCCATTTTTATAAAGATGTATATATATTAACATTTGATGTAGAATTCCTACTTTAATATTTTTTTTTATTAATAAGGGTTACCTTTACTCTACTGAAGACTTTCCAATTTGGGTATGCATGATACTGGGTGGGGTGCTGTATCTCTACTATTTTTATTGGCTGTTAACCTGATTTTATAACTGTCACAATATGTAAAAGCTGCTGTTTTTTGATGGTATCTGATCAGTTAATGTTTGGTAACATGGACTGGTTAATTATATTTTTAAATTTCTATATAAGAAAATGGTTTATTAGGTTCTGATCTGTTCTGAAGAAGAGGTATTTTGTTGCCATGAAAACACTAACCTATTTGTTTTTTACATCAATAAATTTACGTGTGGTGTTTAGCCATGGTGGACAGAGCCTAGATTTTTTTCTCTGTGTTTGTGGGTATATTCGACCTTTGCCTGATCTGCAATTCTTTGGCCTTCAAAAATTTATGTATACCAAGATTATATATCCATCACTGTGAAGAGGCTATGGGCCTCCTCAAAACTGATTACATGTATAGATCTGCAATCATGAGACTGCATGAATATCTGCTGACATCACCAGATCCAAACCTAGTGAAAGATTTAAAACAGGAGAAGAAGCCTAATTTGACATCCTTGCTTAGTTAAAGAGAAGCATTTTAATGGCAAGTGAGAATGGAAATCAAACCAAATGTTGAGAAAAATCAGAGAGAAACTGATTGTGACAAAAAAGAATAGAAGGATAAGGATCAGATAAGAAGGAAAGAAATGTGGGGAACTTATAAAATATAGTGGTAAGTACAGAAATATCCTGGGACAACCTCATGTTGACCAAGAACTGACACAAGAATGGTTAAGGGGAGGTGAATTTCAAACCAGAAAATGTAAGGCTAATAATGACTGCCCAAGATAGTGGATTAAGTACATGATGATTACAAGGTCCATGGAACACGTGGAAGAAACAGACAGATGCAGGATCTTTAAAAAATAACTGGAAATAGTTGCACATCTTGTTCTTGGGTGTGATACACTCATGGCAGAACACCTGTATTCTGAAAGGCTCAGTAATGTAGGCAGTCTGTTGCACTGAGGATTGTACAAACATTACAATATAGAAGTACTGACGTGCATTGGAAACATAACCCACAAAGCATTATAAAGAATGGTGGTTTATATCACATGGGATCACCCGTTGTCTGCAGTTCAAAAAATAGATGTGCGAAAACCAAATATAGCAGTCCATGAAAAAAGACAGAAGTAGCATTGATCATCGAAATTGCTAGACCTAGTGATTTCAGTGTCTGATGTACAGAGAGAGACACAAAGTCATAAAATATCAGAATTTGCAGGCAGAAATGAGAGCAAAATGGAAAAACGACACCCAGACAGTTCCCGTAGTAGTAGTAGTAGGAACAATGGGTCTTATAAAGAATTTACCATTTTATTTGGATATGCTACCAGTACATGTAGCTCCATATGACTCACAGAAGGAGTCATTTCTTGCCACACTGCCGTTGCTATGATGAGTTAAGATCAAAGACAAAAACAGTACTAATTTCATGAGCTTTAAATGTACATTGACTTAGGCTGGGGTCCATTGCCATTATGGTGTTAGAAACCCAAAAGAGTTGGAGAAATCAGAGGGACAAAACACATGCAGCAGGGGGCTATATCTAGGCTATGCCCCCCAAGATATGGTGACCCCAGGGATAGAAGGAAGTGAGAAAGAACCCAAAGATCTGAAGTCAGTGGTAACTGTCCCAGGAAAGATTTGTTCAAAAAGAGGCCAGGGAAAGAATGCTTGAGCCTAGAGACAGTCTGGGTACCCCAAGCATCTGTTACCTTGCTCTTCTAGCGTATCTCCCTCTTCAGTAGCACTAATTTCATAACAACGAAGCTTGGTGTTGCACCCAAGCCACAGGTCATTCAGCCTGTCATGCATGAGGATTTCATTTTGGGTCTAGATATGGGCCATACCTCACAGCTTCTTTACTGAAGAATTCTAGACAAAGCCAAATCTAATTGTGGAAACAAAGGCTGAAAATCTGGACAAGTTTTAAATATTACTCTAATTTACATAAAAAGTTAACAGAACAACAGGTTTTGTATCATCAAGAAGTATTTTCTGAACAATATGAAGAATGGTAGTTCAGTAGGTGTAATGTCTAGCATTATTGACTGACTGTAATACTTAGCAATTTGCCAGAAAATCAAAAAATGTTATGAGAGACAGGGCAACAATGAGGCAAAAATCATGGACAGCTGAGATGTATGACAGGGATTCTGTGATTTAAGTGCTTCCAAGTTTAAGGAAGGAGACTAAAAGACCATCCTCGAGGAAATTGTATTTTGTAAATGTTTTCTTTCTGGGCACAGCAGCACTCTGATAGTGCTTTCAACTGGCCAGCTCATAGTCATAAATCATCATCATCTTATGACTCAGGATTTTTTAATTATCTTTAAAATTCCACTTGTCAGACAATTCAGCTTTTCAGGAGGAGTGTTCCACATCTAGTCTACGATATGCAAATACTCCACTGTCTGGGAAAAAAGTTTTATGCTAGAAGACAAATGTTGGGGCTCTATGAGTAGCTTGCGTTGCCAGTTTTTAGAGATTTTTTTTTTTTACGGAAGACACTTTTTTTGTGGTAGCAGAAGAATTTCTAAATAAAACGCTCTGTTGTACCTTACAACCAGTTTTACACAATGACAGATCATCAGGTTGAAAGTTTTGCAGACAGACGTCTATGATCTGCTGACAGACGTCATCTTGTATTTAACCTGGCAGTGCTTCTGGGTCACCTATCAAAGGAGACTTATGCCTAGGGGGTTTACCTGCTTAACAAATAAGCAAAATAACTATTGAAAGCTGACACTTCCTTTTTGCTTAAAGTAATCTTTCAGTATCTCTTAGAAATATATTCAGCTTCCAGAAGTGTAAAAATAAAGGTGAATACTTCTTACATTATCTAGGTGTGTGTGGACAACTAAAATATCTGAAGAAAGAACACCAAAAGCACTGATCAGCTATGTTTCCTTTATGAGAATGATTCTGGATGTGCTTCTGCCCAGGCAAAGCAAGCTGAGGTGGATAACTCATTTTATTGTGTTTTATCGTGGTAAATACAACACTGCATTTAAGAGATTAGGAGACATTCCACATGGGCTGTTCTTCTGCATAGTTTAGATTGTTATCCACTCATAATATGCAAGACGTTGTGACATGGGCAAATGTGCAGAATCCACACCTTTATTAATCATTACAAGCTGATGCCAGTCTAGAGGTAGGGCCAGGTTAGGTACTGCTGGTTAGGTACAGATGATTCTGTAACTTTCCTCCACCATTCTCCACCTTAGACTATTTCCCAATATTATAGTTTACTGCATTAATAAGTGTCCTGAAGTTGGTATAGTTGTACAGTGTACTCACCCTGTGGACTATCCTGACTAGTTTAATAAGACCTAAAACTGAGTGCAGCAAATGTTTCTGATTTCCAAGCACCAAAACAGAAAAGGCATCAGCATTAGAAGAACCACAGAGGAGGTTTACCAAAAACATACTTTTGTTTGGGAATGTTCTCAGTAAGTTATAGGCATAACCACAAGAACCTGATTCTTGTATGGCAAGGAATTCAATATCCATCATTGTGTAACTATGTGATTCTTAAGAAGAGAAAATACATATCATGTAAATCTGTTATGACCTTCTTGAAAAAAATAGCAGAGCAATTGGTTATCAGAGAGCATTGTTCCTAACTGGAGCCACATACCAATAAAAATAATGAATATTAAAAGCCTGGCTTGAATTACAACTGTTGCAGAGAAATGAGTCAGACAGTTATGAAGTCTGACAAGTTGAAAGGACCATGGGCCTGGGCCTGACAATTGTATTTTATTATATTGTATTGTACTGTATTTTGTAGTTTCTCTCTCCAAATAATTGAATTGAATGCTTGTCAATGAACATTATATTAAATTTATGAGAAAACACGCATTATCTGAGGACTGTTCAGAGAACCAACATTGGTCCTTGTAGAAGGATAAGTACTGCTGAAAAAATGTACAAGATCTACCATGCTTCACAGATGAAAAAGCCTTTATTTTAAATTATTTGCTCTAAGATCTTTGCCTTTTTAGAGATAGTGTTTAGAATACAGAAATAATTGTGTTTGTTTAAACAGGGTGCGCTGCCCTATCCTGTCTCTATTCTTTATATTGTCTGTACTTTCCCTAAATGCTATATTGATTTACATTTATGGTTTTTAATTCTCTATATCTAGGTTAAGGCTGAAAATATGTCCTTGAAGGTCCAGTCCACTTTCCTGCTCAGACTCATAAATAATTACCCTGATACTGAGATGAATGCCACTAGGAGCTGCAGAATTTTGGCATATCCTGCTCTGAGCCTGAAACGTAAAATAAAATGCCATTTGCAGAAAGGGAAATCACATAATTTTTACTATTCTATAGGGCTGTTTGGGTGCTGTTTTGTAAAATGCCATCTGCCAAGGTGTCTGTGTGTATATTGAGAAGCGGTAGTGAAAACAGTTAATTTTCTCTGTGACCCTAACCAGTGGAGCAGATCTAGAAATATATAATGGCACGTTAGTTTGTGACAGTGAGTCTTCATGAAGTCCTGTCAGGACATTCATTCAAGAAACTGGGAATTTAAATAGATGTAAAGTTGCAAATAAATATCTCCAGCTTACCCTATCATATCTTTTCTTTCATCAGGCAGAGAGTCTGGTATGGTGTGTGGTAAACTTTTGAATGAGTAACAGTGAATGTTCACCAAACTTATCACTAATGCCATAGCCTTAGCTATATGAGTTATATCCTGCTAAGCTTATAATCGAGGCCAGCCTTCAAAGCTTCAGCGCACCTTCCACATTCCCAAATGATTAGTCAGCTTGATATGAGTTGATTAAACGTCGGGTTTAGGATCCAAGTCTTTGGAGCTCTCCTGCCACTGAAAAGAGCTCTTCTTATGTATTTTCGAGGTTTGAAGGTCAGCTTTTCATTTCTGGGAAGATATGTTCCGTTTGGGGCAAAAAAAAACGTCCACTTTTCAAATTTATTGCAGAAGCTGAAATTTATCTCTGAAATGCACATTTTTAAGTTAGGAAAAAGCATTTTTATAGATTGTCACATGCCTTTTTGTGACTTTTATTTAGGAGTGTTAATTTTTACTTTTTTACTTTTGTGGAAATAAATTGTTAAAACGAAGTTAAAACTGTATTTTCCTGGGTAAAAAATTATTTTACTTTTGGGGGCTGGGTAAATAATTAAAGTGCTTTTCATTATGTTTTTGGTGAAAAAAGTGTCTTTTATACTACTTATCTGTTTTACCAGCTACTGCTGTCTGGCTTCCCCGGGAATCGGGCATCTTTTACGGTTTAAACATGGAACATCTTAACAGTTCCTCAGTTCTTTTTATTACAGCCACACACAAAAATAAGCAGCCTTTGCCACTACAACAGGCTGTGAAGCTAGGTGAAGGCTGCCAGCTTAGTCAGATAGAATTTTGTAGATAATTCTGTCATTTGTAAATATTAATATAAACCACAGGCTTGTTCTCTTAAATGGGAAAAAAATGGTGTTAAATGTGGAACTGCAAAAATGTAACAACAGTACACTCTGCTGTAACAAAGCTGATAAGTCAATTCTTTGATGTCAAAACTCAGAGCCGAGATGTCTAGATAAAGACATTCTGCCTATTGTTTTGAGGCCAGAGTTAATGGCTAGAAATGAATTTGCATGTATAATTTCTTTTATTGCTCTGGTTACTGACCAGCTGCAAGATCAAAAGTGCTATTAACCTCTGAGAGTCTGTTAGCCAGGGAACCAAAAAGAAATGTAATCTGAAATGAATCAGTGGTAATGTGTTATCAATTTAAGGACAGAAAGAATGAGAGCATTTGGAGCATTTGTCTTGAGAGCATCCAACTCACCACTCTGCCTGTGTCTATATGTAAGTAGGATTTTAGGACTGTGTTTTCTCTTAGATATAGCTAGGACATAGGAAGGTTAGACTAGTTTGTTTTTCTGGGATGTCAGAACATTTCTACTGTATTATTTTAAGTATTTCTCTGTGATCTCTGTACTCTTGACTAGCACTGTGTAGTAAGAAGTATTGTCTTGTGTTTTTTTTATTTATTATTAAATATTTTTAAACCTTTCAACTGTAACTGTTTTGTGTAGAGATAATTTAAGCTCTAAGAGTACATTGTATGTCTATAGTGATACTGTACCAAGTCACTCCAAACAAGTCTTGACTGTTCGGTAGCACTTACCATTTGAATAATAATATTGCACAGTATAATTGGACACCCTTTCATAAGGGCCTTTGAGTAGCTGATAAATATTAGCTGGGTGGTGGCAGTGATTTGTGATTTCTACCATATAGTCTGGGTAAAAGGGACACAGCTGGAGAACCTGTGCCAGCCTTCCCCAGAAGTGCCTGTATGGTTGTATAAACTCTTATCTCAAAGTGTGTGTGTCAGCTACTTGGGCAGGGACATGAAGCACTGATTGGACAGAGAGGGTGCTCAAGGTTTTAGCTTGCCCACTAGGCTGAGATCTGGAACCTATAGTTGTGCCATTCGGGAGTCTTATTGGGAACCTAGAGGAATGGATGCAACCAGCCCCAGACTGACTGTGATCTCTGTGTGCTCTTAAGGGAAATTGTACTTTACTGTGTGTGTATTTATTATCCTTTCCCTATACGGATGCCCCTCACTGGGGTTAGTGGTGAGGATTGAGGCTCCTTGATTGCTGGGACAGTGCACGGGCATCACACAGGCTACTAAAATATCTGAGCTGCAGAGGTAACAGACTGTGAAGAAATAACATTTTTAACTTGTACATAAAGTGGCTATTTTTGGTTCCACGGGCCATTCTTTTTCTTTTTCCTTGGGTCCCTCTGATATAGTCCCTACAGCCACCAGTGGTTAGACACATCCTCAGTGGCTGTTGGAGTACACTTGTCAGGCAATGGAGAACCATTTTTGTCAATTCTGAAAGGAAGAATGGGAAATTCATCTGTGCCTAGTGAGTCTGGAATACTTGTCCCCAGGGAGCTTTTGCCAGTCAACAGTGGGTCAGCTTCATCATAAAATCTTGTCAAAAAGAAGCAAAAAGTTAGACATATGTTTTCTCCTGTCTTAGTTATTTTAGAATGGAGTGGTTTATTGGGCTTAGCTCAGTGTTTAGTACACACTCTTCCCTCTACCAGTTTTCCTGTTTGTGATAAGAAGAAAAGGGATTCTTCATTTTCTGAGAGTATTCAAGATTTTAAAAAACAAAATGATAGTGAGGCAACATCTTTTATTTGTTTCTCCTCGGGTTTCTGATTCTGATTATGAGGAAAATGTGGCATCTGTCATTGTGTTCGAAAGATCTTCTTTTTCTGAAACAATTTCCAGAAAGAATCTTTTGTTTCAATATGAATAGACATTCCTCTGTCTCTGAAGAAATATTATGATTTACTGCAGCTAGAATTTCTTGAACATATACCAGTTCTTCCTGTTCTTCCAGCATTGGAGGATGTACTTATTACAACCTGTAACTTGCCTGACAGCCAGCCTGCTGACCCAAAGAAAGCAGGTAGAATGTTCAACGTCTCTGTCTGTTACGTTAGTATACTATAACCTAGATCAGATCCAGCAGTGATTCCTCTAGTAAAAACCACCTGCTACTAAATATCTGGTTAATGCCAATCCATCCCATTTTGACAACACTTATTTTTAGAATTTTCAATTTCAAGCTCATATGCTAAAGTTTATACTTGTCTTTTCTGAGAACATGAGTAACATTCTGGCATTTTTTCCTTTATCTGAGGGAGAAAAAAACACTGTGTAATCTTAATGCTTCTGTGTCTCAAGTGCCTATCCACCCTTTGAGATGTTGTTATGATTTGGTTGGGCTACTGTTACTGGAAATGCCATGAGGAGGTTTACTTGGTTGTGTACGCAAATAATTCCTGAGGATATTAAAGCTGAAATTATGAATTCTCCTTTAGATAGAGTAGTTTTTGGACCATCTTCTGCAGAGGTCCCTAAACAGTATGATGAGAGAGGCAATCTGATTCAGGGAATTTCAAAGGTTTTTCAGCCTTCCTTCTCAAAAAATTTAAGGCTCCTACCAGTCCAGCTATCAGTGGGACACTTATGTTTTGAATCTAAGAATCCAATGCCTACATCAGGAAATAGAGTTGCTCAAAAAGTCCCGCTTTTGCTAAATCTCTGAATTGGTGAGAAAAAGTACACACACTTCCTGCTTTTTCTCAGTAACTGGGAATTCAAGTTGTGATGTCACCAACTTGGACCTTCAGGGAGAACTGCTCCCTATTAGAAATGGGTGGTGAAAATAGTGCAATGATTGGCTGAAATTCATGCAGGGAGGAGGGGTCATATGAAGAATAGCCATACAAATCCCACAAATGCAGACTGCTTTCTTATCAGCACTTTTACATCTGTGGGGAGTATTTGGTGAAAAGGGATCTGTTTTTAAGCTAGCCTGACAGCAAGCAAGCCAGTAAGGAGGCCAGCCAGTAAGCCAACAAAGAAGACATCTTGCCAGTCAGCCAGTAATCCAGTAAGGAAGCCAGCTAACAAAGAGGCCAGTAGGTCAATCAGCAAGGAGGTCACCAAACCAGCCAGTAAGCCAGGAGGTTCGCAACATTGCCAGCTAGCAAGGAGGCTAGTAGGCCAGCCATCTAGGAGGCCAGTAGTTCAGCCAGTCAGCAAGCCAGGAGGTTAGCCAGCCAGCCAGGACAGCAAGGTCGCCAATCAGCCAACCAGGAGGCTAACAAGGTGGCCAGCAAGCCAGTCAGGAGGCCAGTAATGTGGTCAGCAAGCCAGCGAGCCCAGAGGGAAGGCTGCCAACCAGCCAAGAGGTTGGAAGCATGACAGCTAGTATTTTAGTTCTTTAACTTTTAAAGGTAGAAAGACATTCTATTTCTTTTTTTTAATATTTATTATTTTTCTTAATGCTATGTTCAGAGGTAAATGGAGTGTGTTGTAATTTGCAAATAGATTTTATAGCAGCTGTTTTGGGATGATTTACAAAAACTGTTTTTTAAAGTTAAAAGTGTGTGTGTGTGTGTGTGTGTGTGTGTGTGTGTGTGTGTGTGTGTGTGTGTGTGTGTGTGTGTGTGTGTGTGTGATGGGTATAGGACACCCAGTCAAATGGACACATGGCCGGTCTTAGGCATAGGCCAACTAGGCGGTCGCCTAGGGCGCCGGTCTAGCAGGGGCACTTTTCCAGTATTTATTTGGTGTAGGTCGATCAAGATGGGGGCACCAGGTAATGAGTTGGGGGGTGCCATGGAGCCCTTTTGCCTAGGGCACCAGTTGACCTAGGGCCACCAACAGTCAGGAGACTGACGCAAAAACATTGAATTAACAAATATCAGCACATTCCACACATGCTGCAGAGATTACCCTAGAGCATGTGCTGAACATGTTGAGATTTGTTAATTTGATGCTTTACACTGATTTTCTGATTCCCATTATTGTGTCATTTTGATCAGTATCCTACACCCATTTAGTTATTTTGGGGGACTAGTTTAGAAAAAAAATGTAGTGCTTTTTGCAGTACCTCATAACTGTCTCTACTTCTCTGAAATGTCCAGGCTGTCACATGCTTGTCCACACCCTCTGCCTATGACTATACCCTCCATTATGTGATATTGTAATCACACCCTCTGTGTTCCACTTTGGACTGCTGATAAGGTGGCAAACCTAAAGTTCTGAAGGGTTTAATGCTATCTGTACAACCTTTCATGAAAAGCTATTAAAAATAAGCAGAAAAAACAAGCTGCTGGTAAGCAGATTTTTAAAAAGCAGTGGCAGGGAGGTTCCAAGAAGAAAGGAGGAACCCCACAGAATAAAGGACAGTTTAAAAAACCTGAATGACTATCTTCAAAATCCTGCCCACTTCCCACCCCACCAAGACTATAATTCTTCCAAAAATCTGCATCTCTCTTCTGCAACAGATAGTTTTAGACAAATGGGCTTTGAAAGTGAATTGTCACAGAGACATATGGCAGTGGTAATCTCTTCCTCCTTTTCAGGGGATACCCCCTCATCTGCCAGACCAAACTTTTAATTTCACTCATTTCAATTAGCATTTGCTGACTCAGGAGGTGATGCAAGATGTCCCTTTTTCTCAGAGAGGAGAAAGGTATTTAACAATGATTCTTGGAGACCAGCTGTGGATCTTTTCTTTTAAACTCATTTTTGATACTGCCCAAGTTCAAAATGTAGTCTCTTCACAGCCTGTTACCTCTCATTCCCTATTTGTTTTCTGGTGAGTTTAGACTTAAACATGCTTATCATTACATTCCTATAGCTTCAGACGTCAGTCTTAAGGTTTTCTGTGTCTGGGTCACATTTTCAGTGCTCTGCATTACCCTTTGGGCTATTGCTGCTCCATTACCAGCCTACAAGGTATTCACATTTTGCTTTATTTAGAAGATGTGCATATCTTTGCTGAGTCTTTTTCAGTGTGTCAGGAATCTCTCGCATTGATGAGAATTCTCCTGCCCAGACTGGAGTTCCAGGAGAACTTTCAAAAATCTTGTTTAAGTCTTTGCAAGACAGTTTTCCCGGGGAGTCTATTAGATAACTCAGTTCAAAGAGATTTTCTTCCATATGAAAAAAAGTAGAACTGTGTTTAGGGCTATTCCTGAGTTTTTCCACCCAGACAAATGTCTCAGCGAGGGAATTTCCCAAGATTCTAGGTCTCACGGCATCCACGATTCTCGTTATTTCTCTATCAAAACACCACAAGAGAAATATTCGTTGATACCTAAATTCAGGGTGGTGTCAGCATCAACATCTATTGCCATTCCAGATTGCAGTTGTGTTGTTTGTGAGAAGGGAGATTCTTTGGTAGACAGACCAATTTCATCTGAATCTAGATCTGCAATTCTCCATTCCAGCTCCAGCACAGTCTGCAACAAGAGACTCCCCGACTTTGCTTGAGTAGCAGTTTCTATGGGGATAAAAGTGCAGGGTCGTTGGAAAAGAAAAGACCGGCCAAAACACATAAACGTAAAAGAGATGGTACTCATAACTACTATCTACACTGAATCATTTATGGTCCCCTGGACCATTATAAGTGTTTTCAGACAACACCATGGTGATGTGGTACATAAACAATAGGGGGAAAGTGACCTTACCCTCTGTGAAGACTAGCCTTGGGGATTATATGATATATTTTATCAGCATAACCCCACTCTACAGGCATCTTACATACCATAAGAGCATGATTTTGTGGCAGATAAGCTGAGCAAGACCAGGCCATACCATTTTGAATGGAAACTAAAAAGGGGGAGTCTTCCAGGAACTGATCCAACTTCAGGGAGTACCTCAGACAGATCATTTTGCCTACAGTCACAGTAATCAGTTTGGGAAATTCTGCTCCAGGACTCCATGCAAGAAGGTCTGGAAAATTTGATGTGTTTTCTTTTCCTTTGATAGGAATGTTCCTGTATGCTTTTCCACCCTTTCCACTAGCATCCAGGGTCATTCTAAAGATTCAGAAGGACTCTCCGAAGATCATTGTGGTGACTCCCTTCTGGCCCAGGTAACATTGTCCTTTCTATTGGAAATGGCAAAGGAAAGTTACCAGAAGCTTTCTCGCATACTGAACCTATTCGTGCAAGACACTTTTATGCATCCCATCTCCAAACAACTGCAACTAACTGCCTGGATGATAGAGTCTTAACACCTTTTAAGCACCTATTTTCTGGGGATGTGCAACAGGTATTAAAGGAGGCAAGAAGACATGCTACTAGATAATGATATATTAGTAAATGGAAAATAATTTCTACTTCTTGCTTAGATAAGAACCAGGACACATTTTAGGCTAGTGTTCTTCAAGTTATAAATTATTTGTGTGAGTTATTACCCTCTGGGCTTTCTTACTCCTCTGTCAAGGTACATTTGTCATCCATTTCAACATGTCTGCCCATGGGTCCAGATCTTTCAAAGAAATCTCATGGGAAAATTTTAAAATGTTTTTGAAGGGGGTGTTGCATACAATGCATCCTAGGAGATAGGTGGCTTCTCCTTGGAATCTTAATTTTAATTTGTAAAAATGAACACTTGATCCATTTGAACCAGTTTATCATGCTAACTTGAGGTTTTTAATATGGGGAACAGTGTAGTTGATTGCTCTTATTTCTGCAAGAAGAGCATATGTATTGCATACTCTTATGCGTGGATCAACATTATCTCTTTTTCCATTAAGATATGGTTTGCATAAGAACTAATCCTACATTTATGGTATATGTTTTTGGAGTGCGATGAGATGGTGGAATTTAAAATTCCCTAGAGAATACTCTTTCAGAAATATTAGGTGACCAAATGGGTATCCCTAAGGAAATTTTTTTTTTGAGCTGGGATGCAGGATCTGCATTGCCTAGACATAGTAAGGCCTTGTTAACTTTAATTCTGGTGGCTGCAACAAGCAGTTACTAGAAAATGTAAAGCAAAGTCTAAACAAAGTGTATTTGATGTATTGAATATTGAAAAGAACCAGAAGTGGGATCTGTAGAAAAGGGAAGGAGCAAATTAAACAGGGAAAAAATGGAATTTGTGGGATCAATACATGCAGAATAATATTTTGGAGGAGTGAGGTTTAAGGAACAGCAGGAATTGCTCAAATTATGTAATGTTGGATTGATGATAATTATATAAAATAATAAATATAACGTGTAATGTTTGCAACCGGGAATATGTTAATATAGTTTGTTTTTTTCCCCTGTGATTCAATAACACCTACACTAAGTGTACACCATTCTGAGTGAACAGACAATACAGGTATAACTCGCACCTTCTTTCTCCTAATTGTAGTTTTCCTACTGATATTCTTGCAGCTTGAAATACTGACAGATTCATAAAGGTTACCACAAAGTGTAGACTACATGTACACTTAGTGTAATCTTTCTGAGTGACTAGAAAGCACAAAAAAATTGATAAACATGTTCTTAAATACATATTGTGTACACTTACACTTAGTGTAGGCTTTATTACTTACACTTAGTGTAGGCTTTACTGAATCTGGACTTATAGAAATGTATGTCTACCTATGTCTTAAATGATAATTTAATAAAGGTGTTGAAAAAAAGTGGTATCCATGTTTACTAGATAAAAGTGATCCATCTCCTACTATGCCTTCTTTCTATAACCTAAAATGAGGCAGAAATAATACTTTGTACCTTGGATGTCCACAGACAAATCAGATATTATATTGATAGATCTAAATCGTTTAGGAATTCAGATCAGGTGTTTATTTCTTGTGAAGGTGAGAAGAAAGGACAGCCTGCAAAATATATTATTTCCAAATGGTTATCTCATGCTATTATCTTTTGTTATATTTATCACAACAAGGCAATTCCAGGTAGGATTAAGGCTCTTATTTCCAGGGCCTTGACAATCTGTTGCTTTTTAAAAAATTCTAGAAGTATTCTGGAAGCAGCAGCTTGGTCCTCTGTTTATACTTTTACAAAACACTGCAAACTAGATTCCTTCTCCAGGTCTAGGACAGGCTTTGCTAGGACCACTCTCCAGGGACTCCTGGTCCTCATCTGTCCTCCTCACAACCAGAATAGCAGTGGCAGTCTACTAATATAACTAAGGCTACTGCAGCAGTGATGAATTGGTGGACATAGTACAGCTGGGTAAGTACATTTTCCATAACAGTAAATTTTCACATGATCACTACTACCATAGCCACTCTCTCCCTCCACTCCTCATTTTTATTTAGGTTCATAGGTAAGTGCTAGGCTAGCTGCCCTTATGGGTCATTTTAAGACTAGTCACTTTCCCTTTTTGTGCTTAAATTAACCTATTCCATTTGGTCAGAGACAGGCTTTACCCAACCGATGGTCGATAATTATATGTTACCCCTAATAAGAATAACTGGGCACATACCATAAGTAATTTGTGGGGACCTATGCATGGGATAAAGCATTTAGGATCTGCCTTTGTCCATAAGTAGTACAGGGGGGCAGTCCTGGGGTAAATTTTCTATTTCCCATTCATAGATCCAAGTTGCAGTTGAATATGGACATTGATGAACTTTGTTTAATGTGGATGAGGAGTCTGTTCCAGAGCAGCAGTATCGTCTACGAGATATTTCTCTCCTTTCAAACCTTTCTTTTCATATTGCAGAAGAGGTTTAGATACCTAGACTGAGTATTTCTGATGCCATTTGACTTGTTGACATGCAGTAAATCAATCAGTATTGGGGCCAAGAATGCCTTGTATGCCAAACACAAGTCAGCTCTTTGCAGTCTATAGGACACTGAGTATAGTGACAGGGCTTTGAGTCAGTCCATATAGGACATGTTGTTTAGGCCTTGTATCCTTTCAGTACGGTACCTCCTTGGGCATTGCAGTTGTTGTATGTGCCTGAACAGATACAAGCCAAAGGGGGCATTATATTCAATGACTGGCATAATGAGGGCTGAGTAAAGAAGGGACAGTGACATCCGTAGAACTGGACACAATCCCTTTGTGTAAAAGCTGTGCAATATAGAAGGACTTTCTTACAACAATGGGCACATGTTGGTCAAAAATTAGTTTTTTGTTTCCAGGACAAGGACTTGTATTTTTACTTTTCTAGCATTAACCTTTTCAAGACCCTAGCCTTCCTCTCTCAGTTGGCATGAAAGGTCTGAAAGGCATGGCACCCAAACTGCTCTTTTTCTTCAGCTCAATTCAAACTGAAGAATGGTTTGGGTGCATGGAAGTTGCCCTTAAAATTTGGGAAACAGTGCAGGATGTAAACCATATACCTAAAGTTACTTCAGTGGTGATCATTCAAATGTCTCCTGTCATGGTAAAGTTTATTAACAATACTATTCAGCAGCTACCTCTCTGACAGATCTCAGGCAGTAAAATGGAAGACTGGCACCTCAGCCTTCCTTCCCACCCCAACCGGGGTACCCCAAGGATCCATTCTTGACCCTATGATCTTCAATATCTTCATTAATGATTTCCATGCAGTCATTCCTAACACTAAGATATTACAATATGCAGATGACTCAACTTTAGTTTGCTCTGCATCAAACCTACCTGAGCTCCAAACAAAAACTCAAACTGCCTTCTCAACTACTGAGAACTGGATGCTCCAAAATCACCTCTCTTTGAATGCTAACAAATCAAAAATCCTTCTATTCTCTCCCTCAAAATCATCCACCTAGACAAAACCTCTTTCAAGATTACAAGCCTTGCCAACTCCACTGTAGAAGTTGTTCCTTTTGCTAAACTTCTTGGAGTTACTATTGACGAACACCTACAATTTGATACCCATATTCAGCTAACTATAAAGAAAACCCATCAGAAACTTGGCATACTGTACAGAAACTCCCACTTTCTCTCCCCCCTCAACATGACAGACCCTCGCCACCTCACCTACCATCTTACTAGGTTCACTAATGTATGGTGCTCCCCTACTAAACAACCTATCTTCCTCCATCTCTTCTAAACTAGAATCCTATTACAATAAAATCTCAAAGTTCGCCACCACTTCCAAATACTCCACTCACCACTGTAAACCTAAGAACAGTAGAAGGATGCTCAAATTTAGCTTGCTCAGCAAAATACAACTAAAAACTAAAGATAAGCGATGCTCCACACCATAAAACTTGACTAAACAATTTATTTAAGACTATGATAGCGACAAAACAACAAACAGAAATACAGAGGACAAGCGCTTTCAGCTACTAAAGCCTTCTTCAGATCCAAGAAGAAGGCTTTAGTAGCTGAAAGCGCTTGTCCTCTGTATTTCTATTTGTTGTTTTGTCGCTATCATAGTCTTAAATAAATTGTTTAGTCCAGTTTTACGGTGTGGAGCATCGCTTATCTTTCATTTTTACCACTGTAAATCTCTCCATCAGCTGCAATGGCTAGAACTCCCAAACTACCTTGACTACCTCTAACTTATCACCACTCACAAGCTTATTTTCAAAGCAACGATATGCCCAGCACTAACAAATATCTTAACATTATACACCCCCAAACAGAAGTCTAAGATCTACCCACCCAAATCTAATATCTGTTTATAAACCAAACCGTCCTGCTGGTCAGCTTTTCCTATCCTTTTCCATCACCAAAAAATGGAATTCTCTCACTCCATCTCTAAGAATTTCTGAAAACTCGAACACTTCAAAACCCAGCTGCATTCTTACCTCTCCCAAAAATGGAAATGCAATTGCACTCCACCTACCTAACCTGCTTAATACATAAATACTTTATAACACACAAAGTTTGTTCTTCCTTACACACTATTGATTAACCCTATGTACTGCATTCATGCTAATTCTACCTCTATACCACTCTCAGAGGATTTAAACTTCTGTATTAATTTAACTCATGCAAATATTCATGCATAAAGAACTCATCCATGCTGATGTTACTTCTATATCATTCTCAGATGATTTAAACCTCTGTACCTTGTACTACTGTCCTCAACCACTAAACATGTAAATATGCTTTACATCCTTCTCCAAGCTGCTGTTTAACTTTTGTTTAGTTTTTGTTATTTTTTATGTAAAATTTGCTTAGTTTGTTTCTGTTTCCACTAGGTATTGTACTTCATATTATGGAGCTTGTACTACGTATTATTGAAGCTTTTCTCCCCGGGCCTCCACCGAAAACGGGCTCTTTGAGCTCAGTGGACCTCCCCGGTAATCAAACTGGAAATAAATATTAAAATTCTCACTCCAAGATCACACTACAGTGGGGAAAAGGGAATTTTCCCTTACCTGCACTGTAGTCCGACAGGTACACATACACGGAAGCGCTTGTCAATGTTAAAAGCTTTCGTGTATGTGTGTTCGGTGTTTTGTGATTCGGACATATGCTAGTCGAGCATGTGTCTGGATGCCATATATATAATATATATATATATATATATATATATATATATATATATATATATATATATATATATATTATATGTGTATATATATTTGGTATACATGTTACTTGGGATATTTTGCAGTCACCCTAATGTTTATGAAGATCAGGCCTATTTATAATTTCTGTGTTTCCAAAGTACAGCCACACAATTGCTGCTTTGACAAGCTCAGAAAAAAAAGTAAAACATGGCATGTCTACAGCTAGTGTGGTTTAGATTTATTGTCCTGAATGCACCAGTAAAGTCTTAAAAAAAAAAAAAAAAAGTCATGGGTATTCAGAAACCATTTAGCTGAAACACTGGTATGGCCATGAGAGGGTCAGTTGCATAGATCTCATGGCTTCCATAATAGGAGATTTCAGGTATTACATAGTGAAGACTTAAACTAGGCTGGTCTTTCTTGCAGTTTATGTATATGTGTGTGTATGTATACACATATGTGTGTGTGTGTGTGTGTGTGTGTGTGTGTGTGTGTGTGTGTGTGTGTGTGTGTGTGTGTAAATTAAACGGAAAAAAGAAAGAGGAGGGATTGGGACGATAGAGCTGCATATGCAGTTTTGACTAACATAATCTGTAAACTGCAACATATATATAGACAGTTACATGTATAAAATATGCAGACTGGGTACTGTAACAAGACTGAAAAGCAAATGTCATGAACCGCTAACCGTCATTTCTGAACAAAACAATGTATGAAAAACTTACTGTTGCAGGATTCTACCTCCTCAGCTTTTTTTTTTTTCTGGAAGGCATGCAGAAGTAAAAAAAAAGGCTAGATTAATTTTTGCAATGATTATTAAGGAAGAACGGCGGTAAATGAAGCTGGACTGGTTGTAGCACATTACATCAGCCGTTTGTTCCAAGCTGAAGTACTTTCATGTCACTGAATTATTTATGGAATTGTGACAATGATCACTGCTGAGCCTTTAGCTAGGGCTGGACTGTGTGTGCTTAGAGAGATGAGACAGAGAGAGCGAGAAAGAAAAGAAGTATCTATAGTAGGAAGTTGTGCTCACACTGTTGTGTGTATAGTGTTGCACAATGTAGCTGAAATCGGGCTGGCATTTGAACATACTTAGTGAAAAGTAATGTCTGAGTCATTCTTCTACAGAAATGATGCTGACTGTTTCTCATGTGATCCTTTCCAACAGGATAATGATGCTCATAAGAAAACATGAAATACTAATGTTTGATTAGGTCTATTCTTGTTTTAAATTAAATTGCACAATGGACTTCTAGCTTTAACTGCAAGGCTAATGTGTTAGTGTATGTATTATCAGCAGATGCACAAATGAAATCTCCTGCACCCTTTAACTCACCTTCTCTGTGACCTTTGTTAATCTATTATCAGCAGAGGCACAAATGAAGTGTTGTGTACCCTTTGGCACACCTTCCCTGCAGCCTTTGTTAGTCTGTTATCAACAGAGGCATACATGAAGTATTCTGTACCCTTTGGCACATCTCTGTGGCTTTGTTAGTCTATTATCAGCAGAGGAACACATGAAGTATTCTGGGCCCATTGGCGCATCTTCTGTGCTGCCTCCTTCTACCAAAGGTGAATTGCACTGGAAAAGTGATAAGCACAGATGGCCAAACTAACTTTTCATTCACCCTTTTTTTTGTTGGTGATGGAGCCCTCTCACACATCCCTTGATGCTAGAGGTTTTGCATGTTCACCCCATTTGTAAATATTGTTACTTACAAATTCTGATGCAAAAGGACTGTCTATGAATTTTATTAGCACTTGTCTTCATGCTTCATAGCTTTTCATGTGTCTTTTGCATCAGCTATCAGCTTGGTAACCAGTAATATACCACCTCTGTGTACTTTGTGTGCATGAGGAATCTTCAACTCTTGTTTGTTTTAATACTGACATCAATGCCTTGGAATGAGTGCGCATGTAAGAATATAAACATGAAGAAGCATATGCTCACAAGTTCCTCAATCAACATTATGGCAGGTAGAGGGGGAGAAGGGTTGATGGGGCATAAAAAAAAAGCATCAGAAATGCAGATGATCATCTTGGGGCCCACTATCTAGCTTTCTCCCCATGAATGAGAATGTAAGAGCTGCCTGGACAATTAATGGGTCCTTTAATGCCTTACATCAGGCATTAAAGGCATTAATGGATCCTATAATGCCTGATGTCATTGATGAGAATCAAAAAGTAGTTAGAAAGCAGAGCCATCTTCTTTCCACATGCAGATGAAAAGTTTGAGTTAAGACTCCGTTAATGTAACCATGGTGATGATGAGATTTTTTACTAAGATGTAGAAAGGCAACAACATGATAAGACAATGAAGAGAAGTAGCTGAAAAATAAGGGTGAAGGTTTTATAAATCTGTTTTTGGTGACATTTCTATAACACTGGATGCATATTTTTTTGATTTAATAAATTGGAACTCACATCATTTCATACCACAGTAATGAGTGAAACAAAAATAAATAGAACGGTTCATATTTAACACTGTTGATACTTAAAAGGTAATTAAAGTTAATGAGCAAAGTGATAATGGATCCATGCAAATGTTCTGAGAGTACAGAAAAGGTTGAGCATTTTAATAGGCATACACACTTCATATGCAGTATATGTAGCTCTCAACAGACTGCAAGTATTTTACAATAGTGTCATATCTGGTGTATCTAGCATTATAATATAGAGGAATCTTGGCATCCATGTTGAAAGTGCATAATACTAGGATGTCCTTCTATTCCTCTGTTGCAGTATTTTTAACATGAGGGAGTTGTCTGCAGTGATGACCCAACATTGGCCAGTATACACAAGACTTCTACTACTAGTGGTGCATGGTACATCTCACATAGGCTGCTGTTGGATGTCGGCCATAAAAGTGATATACACACATACCCTCCTCAGAACTACTTTGTTGTCAGTCTGGATGCTTCACCTGTATGCATAGTCTGCCTGCCGAAGTGGTTATCATCTCAGCATTTCAGATAAGTGCCCCATTGGGGAATTCTTTTTCTACCTTTTTCATTTTGGCTAGGTTTAATGTCATCCAAGAAAGGCAAATGTTCTTGTACATGTCAGATTCCACATAAAGGCAACCACCAACAGTGCCTTTTCTATCTCTGGCCTACCCATGACCACACATCTTGTTCGATCTACCAGGTCTTTCTGCCAAAAACCTTGAGAAGTAGAGCACTATGGAGGGTTCTGCAGGGCATGAGGCTGAGTCACTCATTAAGTGGAAGGCCAAGAAGCCTAGGCCTGAAACGTCTGCACCTCCAGTGGTGGACGTCTCTCCCAAGGCAATTGCTAGCCCAGAGAAATGCTCAGTTCCTATGTTCGAACCACAGGCCAAGCCCAAAATGGAGGCTGCCTTGGAGCAGGATGATAGCACCTCCTTAGAGGTAATGCAGGCATCCAGTATGTATGCCCAGGGATATCCTAGACTTGTGATCACCAGGGGCCCTAGAGGACTCTCCCAAACTTTAGTTAGGGAGGAAGTGGATTCCGACATCAGATAAATCAGGCCTACATCCAGTCCACATACAGTGGAACTACATGCTAAAAGAAACAGTAAACAAAGCATTTATCACCACCCTCTAATCCACTTCAGGATTGGAAAAATTTTACACATGGTTTCTTTAATGCCATCATGTCTCTTAGGCCTCATCCGGGTGTTTCATTCCCAGCCATACCCTGGGTTACCTCACCACAGAAAAGGGTCAGGAAGAGGCTTCAAAGGATGAGTCTTTCTTCCCCAGAGGAGGACAATGGCACTGACTCTCCTATGGAGGAAATTACCTTTATTGAGACCTTAGGTAAGATGAGGGAGCATTTTAAATGGGATGGCTGTCAGATGTCTGAAGTTCAAAAAAAGTACGACAAACTACATCAGGTAGACACTCCCTGTCCATCAGCTGTCCCTCCAGTCTTACCTGCCTTCTTAGATGTTTTTGCATCCTCCAGTAAGGCCTCTGACTCCCAGCCCCCCACACCTAAGAAACCAGACAGATTCTACAAGGTGCTTGAGAATTGTACATTTTTGTTAAAAGCCCCTTCTGCTGACCCTTCTGTCATCAGTGTGGCTTCTGATAAGTCCTCTAGGTTACTTCCCTCCACCACACTGCTTCCCTCTGACAAAGACAGCAGACATATGGAGAGACTGAGACAAAAGGGTATACACTTCTGCCACCCTCCCATTAGGGCTATAAATTATCAGGCACACATGGCTAAGTATACCTGGGAACTCCTGTCCCAACTTTCTAAGATTATTTCTGATATGCCAGAACCAGAGAATAAATCTTTGGCATTATCCCGGATTAGAGCTTCCTCTAAAGTGGCCCAACACTCTATAAAATGTAGCTACAATGCTGTCGAGGCTTCATCTAGGGCAGCTGACACAGGCTCAGTCCTGAGAAGATTTGCTTGGCTGAGATTATAACCTCCACCAGAGGACATTAAATCCAAACACATGGATGCCCCTTAGACGATTTAGCCCTGTTTGCCCTGTTGCTGCAGAATTGTTCAAAACATTACAGGAGAAAGGAAGAGAGATGCAGTAACTGAAACACATCCTGGTCTCCCCGTGCCAAAATTCTAAACAAATTATCTTTCTCAGCCAGTATCTGTTAGAAGGCAGTCACAGACTCCTCCAGCTAAGGCAAAAAAGTCTGGTAAGAGACGTCAGCATCTTAGGATTTCACTACAAACCCCACCTCAAAAACAGTCCTTTCCAGAGAGACCAGGGTCCATCTGACTATGTGGACCCCAAACATCCCCCCTTTCCCTACACCTTTTCCTTTATCTTCCAGTATGTGAAAACATAACACAGGATACCTGAATGCTCTCCATCATAAAAAAGGGTTACTTCATGGTATGGAATTCTCTTCTGCCCTTCAGGGACATCCCTCAGCCTCCCAGAGACCAACTGCCACATTTCCCAAAGGTCCAACAAGACCTGCTGGATCTAGGCACCAACCAGTTAAAGGGGAAAAGAGTTCTCTTCAAGGATGTTTTTGGTACCAAGGAAAGAGAGCCCATGGAGACCCATCCTCGACCTCTCCTACCTCAACACCTTCCTGAAACTACTCGCATTCAAAATGCTAACCATGCATCCCCATGATCATCCCACAAGCCTGCATGGCTTCCATAGCCATAAAGGATGCTTACCTACACATCCCCATTCTTCCCAGTTACAGGAAGTACTTAAGATTCTCTGTGGCTTCCTGGCACTTTCAGTTCCCTGCCTTGCCTTTTGGTCTCTCCACTGCCCCAAGGGTATTCACGAAATGTCTAGCCCCAGTAACTGCTTACTGCAGACTTCAAGGCATTCAGATCATCCCATATCTGGACTACCTTCTCTTTCAAGCATTTAGTCCAGCAGCACTAGAACATAATCTAAACTCAGCCATATCCATCCTACATTCTGCCATATCCATCCTACATTCTCTGGGGTTCAAAATCGACTTCCAGAAATTTGATATGTCCCCATGCCAGGGCCAGATATTTCTGGGATGCAGACTACAAATGGCCCTTATTAAGGCCACCCTCCCTACTCAGAAATCTCAGGAGCTCATTTCTGTTTTCCAAAGCTTCATCCTGCTGACTCACAACATGGCCAGGACTTTTTTCAGAACTCTAGCCTTCATGGTCTCCACCATCCCACTGCTTCCCCTGGCAAAACTACATAAGAAAACTACAATGGTTCCTGATATCCATGTGGCTGCAACATGCACACCTCCTAGAGTTCCCAGTTCCACTTCTTCCTTGCCTGAAGAGGGAAATTACATGGTGGATTCAACAGCTAACTGCCAACCCAGGTCTCCCACTCCATCCTTTACCACCAGTTCAGGAGATGTTCACAGACACCTCAGACACAGGACCGGGAGCAGCTTTCAGCTCAATAAAAGCACAAGGGACCTGGTCCCCCTCTCAAAGAAGGGAACACATCAATATAAAAGAAATGAGGGCACTCCTGCTGGCTGTTCAGTTCTTTCAGACTGTGTTCATCCTAGGCCCTCTAAAAGTTTACACAGACAACATGACTGTTCTCTGGTATGTAAACAAACAGGAAGGGACAAAGTCTTACATCCTTTGCAGACTAACTCTAAGTCTGGGAATTGTCTGTCAAACTTCAAACTCCCCTCCAGGCTGTGTATATCCCCTCTAGTCAAAATGTAGGGCAGACACATTGAGCAGGTCTGAAACACAATTCCATGAATGGATGCTTCACAGGGAAGTATTCCTGGACATTGTCCACAGATGGAGTACTCCACAAGTAGACCATTTTGCCATTCCCATGAACAGACAACTTCACCATTTTGTGCCACAGATCCTCATTCTTTGGTCTGAAAGGTGGACACCCTCAGCTTTTCATGGAAGGGGATGTTTCTGTATGCATTCCCTCCCCTTTCTCTCATGCCAAAAGTCCTGCTAAAGATTCAGCAGGACAAACCAAGAATCTTCATTGTGACCCCCTTATGGCCAAGACAGTATTGGTTCCCCCTGCTCCTGCATTTAGCTAAGGGCAATCACCACAAGTTACTCCACAGAGTGGAGCTTCTTACACAACACAAAAGAAATCCAATCCATCCCCAGTTGTCTACCCTTCAGCTGACATTGTGGGTGACAGGGTCTTAATTCCTTTCAGATACCTTTTTTTTAGAGGACATGTTCAGGGTTCAGCAGGAGACCAGGAAAGCCAATAAAAGAAAATCTTACTAATCCAAATGGAAAAGATTTTCAGTCTGGTGTCTTTCCCAAAACCAGGACCCACTGACAGTGAAAGTCCCTCTGGTTCTCTCATACCTGTGTGAATTACTAGATGCTGGCTTAACTTACTCTTCAGTCAAAGTGCAATTGTCAGCTATTTCTACCTGTCTGCCTCTAGCTCCTCCTTTAGCTTCCAGATTTGAGGCTAAACAATTCTTAAAAGCTGTCCTTCACATAAGACCCCCCCCCCCCAGGAAACTGGGGCATCCCTCTTGGATCTTAACTTTATGTTAAAGAAGCTGACCCTTATTCCTTTTGAGCCAGCAGCTTTTGCTTCCTTGAAATTTTGATCCTGGAAAACTGTTTTGCTGCTTACATTAGTCTCAGCCAGAAGGGTTTCTGAACTAAAGGCCCTAATGGCTTCCCCTACTTTCTTGGTGTTCTACAGAGACAGAGTGTCTGTCCGCACTAACCCTACCTTTATGCCTGAAGTGATAAATGAGTTATCCGTCAACCAGTCCATTCATTTACCTACCTTTTTCCCCACTCCACAGAACTCTGCAGAGAGGAATTTTTCCCACCTTGGATGTGTGCAGACAGTTTAGGTTCTATCTTGACATAACAAAGGATATCAGGAAATCAGACCAGTTATTTATCTCATTCCACACTAGAGCTTTTGGGCTCCCTGTCTCTAAACACACTATTTCTAGCTGGATCTCTAAAGCCATTTCCTTCTGCTACAAGCACTGTGGAAAGAGCCTCTTCTCCTGTTAAGGCACATTCCAGCAGGGCTGTTGCTTCCTCTGGTTCCTTCTTCAAAAGAATGGACACTAAATACATTCTGGAGGCAGACACCTGGTCTACAGTCCATATCTTCACCAAACATAACAAATTGGACAACATTTCCAAATCTAGGGCAGAATTTTCAAAGGCTATTCTCCATGGCTTCATGGAAAGCTCGTTTGCCCCTACCTCCTCCCTTTCCTCATGAGCTTTGGTATTTCTCCCTCATGCTAATATTACTGAAACACAGGAATAGAAGGATATAGATTAGTTGTGTAAAGTCTTACCATAACGATAAATGTCCTCTTCTCTGCTGCAGTATTCCATCCCTCCCTCCTTCCTCCGGACTTGTTCTTGCTTGGATGTACTTGACCTACATACTCCCTTAGATGGGTGCTCCTCCTGTGGCAGTCAGTTTTGAGTAGGGTGCATGCATATGTCACTTTTATGGCTAACATCCAACAGCAGCTTACTTGCAACGTACTATGCACCACTAGTAGTAAAAGTTTTGTATACTGGCCAATGTTAGGTTGTCACAGCAGGAAAATCCCTCATGTTAAAAATAATGCACCAGAGAAGAAAAGGACATCTATCATTATGGTAAGATTTTACACAACTAATCTATATGGCTGGAGACCTGATCATAATTATTTATAGTGTGTGGAGCTATATCGGCCCCATGTACTGCTAGTTAGAGAAAAAAAAAAGAAAAAAAAAAAAACAAGCTATTTTGCTGGCTTTCAAAGCCAGTAAAGCACTTCCCAACCATTGTCAAACAGAGAACAGCACACATCAGGGTAAGATTTTGAGACAAAATCACTGACAATTTGCAAGCAGAAATTAAGCTGTTTTGACTTCTGCCACTGTTATTTATTGGCTGTCACTGTCATATCTTAGAGCCTGTGTGAGACCCTATCTTAGCAGTTCTTAGAGGGGTTATTCAGCAGTTGTTGAGATCGGGTTTTATGCTACTCAAGCTTTTCATTAGTTTTGTCTTTATCCTGATATTGGAGCGTAATCACAGTAGTCCACGATGTATGTAATCTTAATGGGGTGAATTTAATATTCAAATTTATTGTTCTGTTTTAATTTTATTATGTGCTAGTTTCTGATCATAATTAGTCCAAACTGATGAATAGAGGTTGATATCTCTTAATCTAGATTTAGTAAACTGTTTGCATGTTGAAGCAATAGGCTGAAAAGATATGAGAGCTGAAAATAAATAATGGAAAAATTCATTTTTTTGCTATATGATCTTATTTTGTTAAAATTAATTTTAGCCTGCTATGAATTTGGTTTAAGATGGGTGAGTAGCCTTTGGGTAGTGTCAAATGTATATTAATTGAGAAAAAACAGATATCCCCTCTAGACAAAGAAATCTCAAGCAAGCCTATTCTTAAGTGGAGGAAAAAAGGTCAGGTCAGTTGTATTATTAATTAAGACAGTGGTGTTATTATGAACAGGATTTAAACATGGCAATGTCATCCATATTTAAATATTTCATTAATTTTTGGTAAAGTGAAATTTGATAAGCAAAAAGAGTATGCATTTTGAATGACTTGTTATCTTTTCATTTAAGGGAGAGGACAGCTAAAAAGTTGCAATTATAAGTATTTATGCACTCACACCAGATATGGAGCCAAGCTGGTCCACATTTTCTAATTCTTACATTACAGTTTAAGTAGCCAAGATTAAATCATGATTAAATAGTATGTATAAAAATCTGGTACTACCCTAATGTTTAGGACATGGTAATTTATTATATGAGAGCTGAACACTTTGTTATACTAAATAAATGTGATGGCACATAATTAATGTTATTCAAAAACTTTACAGGACTATTGTGCATAGCTGACACAGACTAAAATGGCAGTTTTAGAAAAATGTTCCATTTTTTAAAATTGCAATTTTGGAGAAAAAGAATATTTGACCAGCATTTGTAAATCATGTGTTGGCAATTAGTGTTCCCATTTGGTGCAAAAGTGTTTAGGTGGATGAATGATATTAAGTCCTTCTAACTTAATTAAATCTAGGAAGTAATTCTTCCTCTGATATATATGGAAGAGAAAAGATATCTGGATGTTGAGTAACATTATCAGCATATGTGGTAAAGGGAATTTTTAAATTAATAACTAATTGAATTGTGTAATTGGCTCTTTGAGTTTTAAATTAAAAGTGTAAAGGATAGAGGGTACCCTTGTCTGGTGCCATTCTTTATTGATATGGGAACAGAAAGGAGTTTATTTCTAATAGTTTTAGTGGAAGGATTTGAATATAGTACCCTAATGTTGTTTATAAATGTATCTGGGAAGCCATATTACTCAGGGTTGCAAAGAGGAAGTTTTAAATTATTTTTGTTGAACATTTTTGATGTACCAACCTCTAGAGCAGATATGCTTCCACAGTTATTATTATTAGAATTTATAGTGATCTGAGGTTATAGCTTGATGAGAAGTTTATCTATAATTAATGAAAACAGATTGAGGAGAAATTATATATGGATAAACTATTTTATTCTATTTGCAAAAATGGTCACTAACATAGATTTATATCTATGTTATCAGAGCAATAGTTCTATCATTTGTGATTTCAGTCTGCTGTTTGGATATTAGTATTGTCTTGTCTCTATTAATATAAAGATCAGATAAGCCCTTGTAACTATTATAATTAAATCAAAAATTAAAGAATTTTTGAGATTTAATCATCAAAGTGCATATAACATTTGGAAGCAAAACTGTCAGGTATGGGTTGTTTGCTGTTTTTGAGAGATTAATAACATTTTGACTTTGTGATTTGAACAGGGCTAGATAGAAAGGATTATTGTTGTTGAGGAAATTTTGCTTTATCTTGGTATGCCCATAGTTATGTTTCTGTGTAGGATGGGAACTCTCTTTCTTAGATTTTCCAAACATAACCTTCAAAGACTGAAATAATCTCAGCAGTATTGCTCCAAATTTTATCAGACTTTATTTATGACATGATATAGAGTCTTCTAATTGAGGATTCAGCTTGCTAAAAGTTTAATTGGAGCATAAGAAGATTCTGAATATTGTGCTAATGCCTAACTTTCATGCCATGACAACTGTCCTAGGTAGATTCAATTAACCACAGTTTATGTTTCTTTTTGTGTATCTATCTCTATGTAATAATTAAAAGATCAACTACAATTCAATGGTATTTAGTTTCTGCTTTTTTTTATGGCAAGCCACTTTGTTTATTAATAAACTCTTAATTGAGATTTGAGGGTGGCCCATTGAATGTCCAAATTTATCTTCTGATTATTTATGTTTGCAAGGTATTCTGATAGAAGTGTGGTTATGTCCTTCGCAGTATATTCATTTTGTAAAAGCTTAGACGTAAAAGTCCTGTTAGTAGGAAAATACTTGATCTTAGTTTGATTTTGAAATTATCTGAAAAAAATGAGAATCTGTAATTAAACATGTAAACTAATGCAGTAAATTATTTTATATCAAAAATATGTCTGTTCTTGACCAGGGTTTGTGGCAGGGTTAATGGTAATTAAACCAATTCATTTGAGAAATCCAAATTCTGTGAGGTCAGAAAGGTTGTACTCAATTGTTGGTTTAAAATGGCTTCAGATGCACTTGTATTTATACTTTTTGGAAACATTGGATCTATCTCAACATGGATCAGTGACCAAATTCCAATCTTCCCTAAAATGAAGTAGAGTTCTTTACATTTAGAAATAAGGTAGATTATTCGAAAAATGAAATCTGTTTGGTACACAGTGCATAATCCGTTTATAAAAATAATGGTTTGTGTATTAAGTTTGTTTTACATTTAACACCATGTTCCACTGGAATCATATCATGAAACAAAAATAATGTCTGTGAAAGAATGCTTATTTAGTTCATTAGCAGTTAAGTGGTGTGGAATGTCACACCTCTAGAAGGCTACACACATCTTGCATTCCAGAACATTTTCTGAAAAATAAACTTAAAAGGAATAAGATAAACTAAATGAAATACTTTGTGAAGAATAAGAGCTATTATAACTGTACACATGGTAATGTTGGCAGTTAGAAGTATTCGATGCAGTGATAATAGTCAGTGCATTCGTAGACTTTCCATAAATACTATATTATCATGCACACAAACCCAAAATTATAATTTTGCTAAACTGTCACACAAGTTTGTGATATCTTGAAAGCTGTATGACCTAGACACATATTGTTAGAACATTTTTGTTAACCAGACATATGTCTTCACATCACAACTAGAAATTCTTATATGACTGCATGTTTACTGACATATTTACAGGAATATGACAACATAGCTATATTGTATAAGGGTCTATGTTAAAACAACGAACAGAATAAATTTTGAACGCTCTGATGAGTGAAAATGCATATGATCGACATCGATATTGTGAGATTGCGGTACAGTGAAGATCAGAAAATTTGCCCTTTCCTCACTGTAGTGCAATCTCGGAATTGGAATCTATTTTTAAGGGGGGTGGGGGGCACAGCCCCCCACAATAGCGATTTCGATCGTATGAGTTTTCCATGATCAGAGCGTTCAAAATTTATTCTGTTCGTTGTTTTAACATAGACCCTTGTATAATTTGCAATGTAAATAACACTGAATATTTCTCGAGATGTGCAACTTACAGTGCAAATTTGAAATACAGTTTTCTTGAACAACATCTAAGGTTTCATCTGGTGTCATGCAACAGATGATAAGTCACCTCACTTGTTTTTGAAGTATTAAGTATATGTGGAAATATTGTTTACTTTCATAATTACTAACAAACAACAAGGAATATATCAGGTATAGTACGATATAAATGGGCATTGACAATGAATTTTCCTGTTTTCCAACTTGGTATATCTTACCATACCCCTCAATAACATGTAATGCTCACAGTTATGAAAATAATAACATAAATATCAACATATGAATAATAAGTGGTGAACAGGGGTTCATTTCTCTACCGAAGGACATCCTAGATTAATAATCTCCATGTCATTTTATTAATGACACCTTGCACTTTCTAATAATGCCTGTTATTAGGTGGAAAGTCACTTAGGAAATTAAGCCTGACCTAGAAAAATGCTGTATGCCATAAAGAGCTATGGGTGTGAACTGGAAGCCTACAAGACGGGCACTAAAGTTTTAAATGTGTTAATGTCACCACACCTGCAATGTTATTGCTAGTTCCTGCAGACTCTATGTATTTTAACCATGTTTCCTTTGTGCTTGGTTACTCTTACCATTTCATATAGGTTTCTTATATAAATGCAACATTAGGAGCAGATTTATAAAAAAAAAAAAAAGTTTTTCTTTTATTTAGATTTTGTATTCCCCTTAATTCCCAAACGTCTATACTATATTTCATTTCTTGTCACCAGGAAAGGTGAATTTGCCTATGTAAAAGTTAAATAAAAAGAAGCAGAAGTAAATGACTAATAACTAGGAAGAACCTATAGAATAAAATAAAGAAGAAGAACAAAAAGGAAATGGTGAGTGCAATGAGCGACGACCCTCATAGACAATATGCATACATTATTTTGAAGAGAGAAGCTACAAGAGAGTAACTGGGATTCAGTTTTCCCACCTCCCCTCCCCTGGGCCTAAACTCAATATTCCTAGAGGAGATTAATAAAAAGGATGCCAAAAGATCATATATAAATTACACTTCAGTAAAAGCAATATGCTGTAATGACCCAAACATTTGAAATATCAAAGTAAAAAAAAAGTCAAATGTAACTTTATTGTCATTTAATCATACATGAGTTATAGATGAATGACATTTCAGTCCGCCAAGCTCATGCACAGAAACAGAACACAACAACATATAAGAAGAAGCAACAAATTACACATGTACTGTAACAGTGAAAAGAACCAACCAGAGATCAGAAGCTTTAAAAAAAAACAAGCAATATACATGGACTACTTCCATCACCCCCTACAATACCACCATCTCCATGCATCACCAGCAACATTTACATCTCAATCCTTTCATCTGACCACCCTCTCATCACCACAGACCTTCCAAATGCTGCTACCTGAAGGCCTGAATGGCCACACCATCACCAGCAATATTTAAGTCCTTCCTTCTGATACCTCTGACCCTCATAAACCACCATCCAAACCATTACCTTCAATGTTTCCATCACTCCAATACCATCCATTGCATCTCAAGGTCAATCCATTTAACACAGACCCAATGAAATTCCACTTCCCGCACCCCACATCAGCTCGGCTTACCACTTTAGACCCAACTTCCACCACTCCAGTGTTACCAACAAACAGGCAATAAACAGGCAACAGTTCCACTGAGGACACCAACAGACACTACAAACACTGCCACTACAACATCCACTCACTCAACAGCAAAAACAGACTCACCATTTAAAAAGAATCACAAGATACTACACAAAAACAGAAAGTGCATATCGGGAGCAGAAGAGGCTACTGCCGTACAAGGTGCCGCCATCTTGATGTGAGTGCATATTGGGAGGCGAAAGGGAATAAATAAATCATTATATTAAAAAAACAAAAAATCTGAAAGCATAAGGATATTCATTGCCAAGATACAATTATACAGTAATCCTATCACTTGTACAGCTCTTATAATGCCATAATAATGACAAATTGCATATAGCCAACAAACTTTGTTCATATCATTCTGCACAACTGTAAACAACTGAAGAAAAATGAATAGATATAGAAGCTCTCATGGAAGAAACAACATCCTTATCTGAGGTTTGTCCAAGAAAATTGAACAACATGCTCTTCAAACTAAAATGCAGAACATATGTGTTCAAGCCGAACAAATTGTAATTGAAAGAACTCATAGAGCACTACACATATCTCAAAATGAAAGCAGACCAAGTCAAATTTATATTAAATTATTAAATTACCAAGGCATCCACAGGTTTCTATCAGTGTCCATCTAAAACATACTTCTCATGAAAAGGCCACTCTTTTTATCCTTTGTATAACACTTGCCATCATAGATTAAACTACAAAAGCAAATACTAGCATCATGCTGCTGTTGGTTAATCCAGAAGAACTTCCACTTCCAAATTCAGTACCCAGCTACTGTATCCTTTAATTATAAAAATAGCAACCATTTCTTAAAACCTTTTGCAGAAGCAAAACATATTTTTTTTTACTTATTCAGTCATAAACTAGAGTAAAGGTTGTTATGTCCTGTATTTTGGTTATGCACTTGTACTACAGAAAGTGAAAAAATGTTCCTCCTTTTGACCCTACCAATGCCTTTATAGAACACAGCTTGCCATCCTGCTGTCCTCAGATATTTTCCCCTTCTATTTTCTCACCTTGCTGTTAGAGGAAGTAAATCATTTTACCTCTGGCTGACTGGTTGATGTCAAATCTGCATCTTCCTCCTAATTTAACCAGCCATTTAGGAACCATGATGGACAGAGACCATTTCCACCAGACACATTCCGTGCTTTCAGGAAAGAACATTATTCCACTCTGGTTGAGAAAACCATTAACGTTTCCTTTACAATACACACTGTAATTGTATGGATGTCTAATTCAACCCATTGCAGTTTAACATTGTATAGTTTAATCATCTTATTTATAAATATCTTCATCTACAATGGGATTTTATTAATTACATTCACTTCTTTAGTTTATAAGTAGTGTACTTGAGCTAAAACTATATGAAATATTTTGGCAGTGACCTGCTGCAAAGCTAATTGTCAAACTTTCTTAGATAAACACTGTATAATAATTTGAAATCTTTATAACAAAGATGATATTTCTTTTCTTCTCTCATAAACAGAACTATACCTCTCACTGTTTGTTGTTGCTTGTTACATAGTAAACAATCTGGTTACATAGATATGTCCAAATGCTGTTTAAATCTAAGAAAATGAAAGGCATGAAGATTACTACTAGCATTTCATGGTCTGCAATTTCTTAAGTACAGTAAGTGTTTTCGGGTTGTGCCAACTTAAGATGTTTGATAAAATGGATCTACAGGTTGTTTAATTTTTTTTTCACAAATGCATTTTCAACCAACATATATCTAATGCTGTGCAGTGGTCCTAGGGCAGTTTGCAAGTTAGGTTTAGTGTATATACCTCTCAGCCTGAAATCATAAAAAATCTGGACAAAGGCACATGAAAAATAGGTACAAATCCGTATGCTGATTGACATAATATTTGCATATATGGTTATATAACCCCACCCACTCTGGTGGAATTGCGGGATACCAACTTTTAAATGCAAACTGACGAACAGACAAAATATTGCACACAAAATAAGCAGAAGAATAGTGCTTTCTTTAAATTAATGTTTTAACTTGTATCAAACTTTAAACTTGTGCAAACTGTAAAACTAAAATATAATTTTCTTTTATAAAACTAAAATTAACTGCTTCAGCCTTTTACAGCCAGAAAATAAATGAGCTGGATTTAAACAGAGGAAATCAGCAGACAGGTCGATTTACAGACTAAGCGCTTTTTGGCAAATGCAATCAGTTCTTTCAAAGCACAGTAGTCCAGCAATTAATTGAATTCAAATAACTGTAATAATGTATGGATTTAGCTAACACTAGGAATACATTCAATATAATTTCTACAAAGTCGTCATTCTTTTTTTCTTTCTTTATCTTCTTTCGGCTTTTCCAGGTTAGGGGTCGCCACAGCGCATTACCTTGCACGCTCATGATTGGCAGCGGAGTTTTACGATGTCGAGTTGCCAGCCTGGCACCCAACCTTCCACAGAAGGCACACACATGCACACACTCACACCTAGGGCCAATTTAGAGTGTCCAATCCACCTACAGCATGTCTTTGGGATATATATACATATATATATATATATATATATATATATATATATATATATCTACAAAGTCATCATTATGAAACAATATTTTCTATGGAAAATATTTAAGCAATCCATTGCAGAACTATTCATACAAAACATTACCTTTGGAACACTTACATTTAGGCTCCTGAACTAACATTGCCTTTAGCTGTTTTTTTTTTTAAATGATCATTTACAAATAAAATGCCTGTTGCCCTTGAAGAATAAATTGCCTATGTTAAATGATAAGCTAGTAATATTGCAATAGGGAATGGATGGCAAACTGATAACAGGTTCATAGATACTTGGTATCTCCACCAAACAGGACATTCTCAGGACTGCAACATCCACCCCCTTTAAAAGTACAACACAGTACAATATCAGTAATCCATTTACATACTGTGGGAGAAGAACCCACAGCCTTCTGCATCAAAAGCAAGTATACTAACTGTTGTGCTACTAATAACACAAACAGATTTGGCATAAGTAGCACTAAACTTCTCTCCCCTGAAGAACTATGCAGCACAAGATATCTGGAAAAGCCAATATATATATATATATATATATATATATATATATATATATATATATGAAAGACCATTTCACTGAGACCAAATCAACTAAAGTTCATTTCACCAAAAGTTCATTTCACCTAAAACTCATTTCACTGACAAGTAGTACTCTAAGGCAAGTCAAAGGAATATGTCCTTTTCCCCACTGTAGTGCAATCCTGATTTTAGTATATATAGTTAGTGGGGGTGTGGGGGGCATAGCCCCCCACATTGGGGGCGGGTGGAGCATAGCCCCCCACTTAATTTGGTTTTATATTGTCTGGTTTTGTCTTACATTATTTGGTAAAACCCAACTAGGTGGGGGGCTCTGCCCCCCTCACCACCCAACTATATATACTAACACCAGGATTGCACTACAATGGGGAAAAGGACATATACTTTTGACTTGCCTTAGAGTTCTACTTGTCAGTGAAATGAGTTTTAGGTGAAATGAACTTTAGGTGATTTGGTCTCAGTGAAATGGGTGTAAGTGAAATGGTCTTTCAGTGAGGTGATACGAATCCATATAATATATATATATATATATATATATATATATATATATATATATATATATATATATATTATATCTTATCAAGATACTTCCAAACTATTACTTGTTATGTTTTCAGCTTTTACTTCTTCTCGGATGATAGTGTGTAGTGTTAACCCAGGGTTATAATGAGAAGAATACATTTAGCTTTCATTTTTATGTATTTTTTTATTTATGCATGTTTGTATTGGTTTATTTATTTATTTAGTTAGTTTTGCTTATCTAAATCTGTTGGATCCACCTCCTCTTAAATGTTGCGTTGAAACCTCAAGTATCTATTAACAAACCTATTAACTAAAAATAATTGCAGTACTAATTACCTAAGAATTTTTGTGGTTTTAAATATTTTTTTGTGTTTTATCTTCATTATTTCATAAAGTTTTCCATATATTATGGAAATAATCAATTAATTGAATCCTGGAATGAGAAAGGTCTATGATCACCAAATAAAACAAAGCCTTATCTTCATTTGTTATACTTTAAAAGCTCAAATATCTTTTATTCAGGAAACACATTACAAAATCAGTAGATTTCATGTCTTAAAAATGGATTTGCTATATTATTGCAACAAGAAAACATGCCAATAAAGCTGAAGTAGCCATTCTCGTGAAATCCACATGAAATATATCACTGTTAAACAGCAACACGGATCAGGAAGGAAGGTGTTATGCTATTGTAACCAGTAATCAATTTATTAAACCCACTATGTTACTAAACCTCTATATACCTTGTACTCAGTAAAGTTTATTTCATTATTCCACTCATAATCTTTTAAACAGTAATATGTTTAAGCAATATTATCTGTTATTAGGTAATGACTGTAATACATTCATTGATCCTATTTTTGAGAAATATTCTAAAACTACCTACTTTTGCCCTAATGCTTCATCTGTCACATTAGACCTATCCATTGATTATGAGTTTCTTCAAAGAAATTCACTTCCCAAACAAAAAATTCAAATATTACCTTCTATTCATACTGTCACAAGTCTTAGTCTAGGATAGATTTCTTCCCGATGTCCATTGATCTTTTAGATGGAGTCACCAATTACTGAGAAAAGGTTAGTTTTAGACCATTCACAAATTACTTTCATTTAAACCCCATTCTTTCTTATTCAGATGTGAGACCCTCATATAAGTGGACCATAAAATGCAGAATGCTACATAATAAAGAAGTAAAAACTCTTTCTACAACTTGTGAATTTTTTTATTTAAACTTGAACACAGAAAAGATCAGTTTACATGTACAATGGGGTGCCTTAAAAGCAAAAAATATGTGGTCTTTGTGAAGATAGGTAAAGGCTGCTAGCCTAGCCAGATAGAATTTTGTAGATAATTCCGTCATATGTAAATATTAATGTAAGCCACAGGCTTGTTCTCTTAAATGTGAAAAAACTGCATTGGATATTGAACTGCAAAAATGTAACAACAGTGCACTCTGCTGTAAGAATGATAAGTCAAGCATTTTAAGACTGTCTTTGATGTCAAAGTTCAGTGCCGATATGTCTAGAGGGAGTCATCCTGTCTGTTGTTTAAAGACCAGAGTTAATGGCTAGAATTTGCATTTATAAATTACCTTTATTGCTCTGGTTTTTGACCAGGTGTAAAGAATGTAAATGTAGTTTCTGTTAGCCTAGGAACACCAGAGAAGTGTGAAGAATGATGTCATGTGAAGCAGCTCTGTGTTATCGATTTAAAGAGAGAGAATCAGAGAGCTCTGAGCATTTGTCTTGAGAACATCCAACATCACCAGCACTGTCTTACTGTATATGTAAGTTATTTAGAACTGTGTTTTCTGTTAGAAATAGCTAGGAACTAGGAAGATTAGACTAAGTATTTTTCTGTGATGTCAGAACGTTTGACTAGCACTGTGTAGTAAAAAGTATCGTCTTGTACTTTTATTATTTATTATTAAATATTTTTAAACCTTTCAACTGTGGCTGTTTTGCATGTATATAGTGATACTGTACCAAGTCATTCTAATAAGCCTTGACTGTTCAGTCACATTTTCCATTTGGATAATAATATTGCACAGTAATAATTGCACACCCTTTCAGAAGTGCCTTTGAATAGCTGATATTAGTGGGTGGTGGCAAGTGGTACTACCTTTCAGACTGGGCAGAAAAGGGGCACAGCTGGATAACCTGTGCCAGCCTTCCCCAGGAGTGTCTGTGTGGTTGTATATAACACTTATCTCAAAGTGTGTGTGTGTCAGATACTTGGGCAGGGACACAAAGCACTGGTTGGACAGAGAGGGTGATGGAGGTTTTAGCTTGCCCACTAGGCTGAGATCTGGACCCTATAGTTGTGCCAGTGGGGAGTCTTAATGGGAACCTGGAGAGAAAGGGAGAAACCAGCCCCAGACTGACTGTGATCTTTGTGTGCTCTTAAGGGAAATTGTACTTTACTGTTTGTGTATTTATAATCCTTTCCCTATATGGATGCCCCTCACTGGTGTTAGTTGTCAGAATTGAGGCTCCTTGACTTCTAGGCCAGTGCACGGGTGTCATAGTCTTCTTATTAGTAAAGGTATTTGCTTTATGAAAGCATCTAAATACAAGAAAAAAAAAAACTAAACTCTCAATTAAATGACATTCTTCTTCTTCTTTCGGCTTTTTTCCCGGTTAGGGGTTGCCACTGCAGATCACCTGTCCGCTCATGATTGGCAGTGGAGTTTTACAGTGTCGAGTTGCCAGTCCGGCGCCCAACCTTCCAAAGAAGGCACACACATGCACACACTCACACGTAGGGCCAATTTAGAGTGTCCAATCCACCTACAGCATGTCTTTGGAATGTGTGAGGAAACCGGAGCACCTGGAGGAAACCCACGCGACCACAGGGAGGACATGCAGACTCCGCACAGAAGGCACCCCAGCCGAGGATCGAACCAGAGAACCTCTTGCTGTGAGGTGGCAATGCTAACCGCTGCACCACAGCAGCTGCCCCATTGAAGCCTTAAAATTACTAGTTATACTGTGATAGCTTGATAATTTGGGGAAGGATTACCTTAAGTTTATTGGCAAAGATAGAGATGAACAAATCAAATAATTATAAAATAAATACATTTTACACATTTCAACTCTCTTGGAATGAAGCTAGATTGTTAGTATCCTGCTCAGAATGTGTGCAAATACCCCCTAAATGTCTAACAAGACTGATCAAAGATCAGTATCCTTTCCAAATATACCATTAGTTAAACACAAAAATGTTACATATAGCTCATCCAAAGATATATTAACATTATTTATGAGCTGTTTGGACAAATAAACAGTGTTACTTCATTAGACTTTACATATGGTGACCTTAATTCCTATCTTTCAAATATTACTTTTCCTATATTAAATGTTAATTAACAAGAATGCTAATCAAAACCTGTTACTATTCCTGAAGTTAAAGAAGTCATTAAAAACAGAAAAGCTCCTGGTCCAGATGGCTTCTCATTGGAATTGTATAAATGTTTTATTGATATTTTATCCAATATCTTTGTTAAATTCTTTAATGATATAAGAAAAAATGACATCTTAAATTCATAGCGTAATAATTCAAAAAACATTTTATTCCATAAAATGAACTCTGATCTCCTTCCTTGCAACAATTTAGACCTATAGTGTTCATAAATTTAAACATTACAATATATATACCAAAACACAAAACCGGAAAACCAAAGGAAGACTTAAACTCAAGAAAAAACAATCCTGCTGCAGTAAAACATTGTGGAGACTGGTAGAAGAAATGCTTTACTCAAACAGTTACTGTTGTGTAGGATGAATACTAAGATTTAGTAAAGAATGCAGTGCAGGTAAATAATCAATTTTTGTTATTTAAAAAAAAAATAGGCTTCCGGTATAGTATGGTGTGAGGTAAAGAACACTGTTATCCACAGACAGTTGGAGCTGTGCTCTCAGTGAGATGTAAGTTGTATGATACTAAATGTTGTGTTCCAGAGGTATATGGAAGTATAAAACCATTCTTTTACACAGACCAAAAAAGCACTGAATATATTTGTTTTATGATGGATGAGAATAAGGTGTGGAACATAAAGGTTCTCTACTTTCAGAATGTAACTTATTTTACTTACATTAAGGTAGATTGCAGTTGCCTTCCACGTAAACATGTGTACATGCTGGTGGTGACGTATGAAGTACAGAAGCCTATTTCAATCCAAGTATAGATGGATATGTACCTATGAAAAATCCATGGTACAGAATGTATCACACTATCCCATTCTACATGCAGAAATGTTCATTAGCATGTGGACCTTTCTTACTTGTCGCAGAAGTCAATATCTGCACATACACAGATATATTAGTGGTAGGAAGCTACCCAAGAGACACACTTACCACAGAAAGATGTAGCTATTCACTTGTGTAGATGTATTAGAGGTACAGTGGGGAGTGCTATTACATCAAACAAACATACATTTGTGTATGAATTGGGGGTTGGCATAATGGAGGAGGTGTTTGCCTTACTGATACAGTGTTTGATTCTCACCTTTTCCCCTCAACTGGTAAGGCTTAAAATGGCACAGAAGAAGAGTTAGCCTAGTATTTCCTATAAAACTATGTATGTATAAGATGCTTTACAGGTAAACTGTAACACACTGTTACTTCTCACAGATGTATGTCCCCACATGCAGAAATGCCTGCATTTATATGTGTATGTTAGAGGGAAGTTATCGATTACTAGTACATTAACTTATGTTTAAATGGTGAAGAGAGGCAGAGTGGTACGGGCTTCCTTTTGCACTTCACAGACTTATACTTTTCTTACAAAGTGCTTTAGTCTGTCCCTGGCATTGCTTTATCTTATTGAATTCTTGAAATGTTAAACTCATTCTGGAGGTGGGGCTTTTATCCATCAGTAACTCATCAAACTACAGGATACTTATCAATAGTTAAATTCCTCTCAGCTAGATACTGAGACTGGGTAATGACTTTTGTCTGAAATGAAGCTTTATCTTAATGTTTCATTTGCATGAAACACATCTCTAACTTAAGTAAATATTTTTGGTCACTGCTTTTAGGTCACCACTTAATAAAAAGAATGACACTATATATTTTGCTATTTCTTGTGAAAGGGTTGTTTGATCAGTTAATCTGCATTATGTTTAATAATTTATGTTTTATTTTTAAACTGAAATATATCAGTGTAAGTTATACCGCATGATTTTGAGATTCCAGTTTTAGGCGTATTTAAGATGTCTTTCTTTTTAATCTATTGGTTCATTTACCATATATTGCAGTGATGTTTAAGGTTGTTAGTAACATAGTTCTAGACTGTCAAACAGGATTCATGTTGTATACATCTATTATTCAGTAAAGATACACCAGCTTTGTTCATTTTTTGAATTTACATCATTTTACACAAACACACACACACATTATTTCACTTAGTAATATGTAAGATTATACGTACATATTTTTATATATTTCTATAATTGTGTTGTATACTAATATAAATGAGTTTCAAACTAACTTTGGATGTTAATTTTAACCTATTTGGTAATGTCATATAATATAGCTTTCTTTTCTTAATGCTCACATAGAGTAAGTAATGTAGACACTGATTAATTATATATATATGTTTTTTTCTGTTTAAACATTTATACTAGGAGATTCTAAGTAAGTTGTATAACCTTTTTTTAAGTTCATATTAAAATTGTATCATTTCCAAGTATAGTATTGAAAGATTGATTTTTACATAGTTAAGATTTGAGAATGGTCACAAGAGTTGATTTAAGAAATCGAAAATGTCTAACAAACTATGTTGATATGTCCTTGTTAATGTTATTCTAATTTGCAGAGATTTACTTAATTTGAATTATATGTTTTTTATACATTGTTCTCTTAAGTATTAAAAGAAATAATAGTAAATATATCAATATTATGTAAAATTATTTTTCAATTACATATCATCGAAACATAAATATAAGATAATAATAAGTATATATGACTCATTAATATTTGTTTAATAAGAATCTTTCTGTATAAATTGAATTATCAAATAGTTAGAGAAGGGTTCCTCTTAGGAGGAGACTTTAGAGGGAATACTTGAATAGAGATGTTATTCAGATGTGAGGTCTTAAATCCAAGGGATTGTGTAATTTAGTTCTTATTTAAATGTTTAATATTTCAATAATTTGGTGTCTACAAATATTAATAACTTCAGATTGATTGATAACCACATACAATCATTTTCAGTCACATTTTCTCTGTACTGTTAAGAACATATGGCTAACTATACTTCTGCTGATGCATTGTATATGAAGTGTATTTCTATCAACGTTAATGATGTCTAGTATCTTTGTAATTAAACTGGAAAATGCAGCAAGAGGTTCTCCGGTTTGATTCTCGGTTGGAGCACCTTCTGTGTGGTTTTGCATGTTCTCCCCACAGTCGAGTGACATTCAGAGATACGCAGGTAGGTGTGTATGTGATTGAGTGTTCCTTCTTTGAAGGTTGGACATCAGGCTGGCACCTTGGCAAAGTAAAAATTTGCTGCCAATCATTAGCAGACCGGAGTTCCGCTTTAGTGGCCCCTAACTGGGAAAAGCCGAAAGACATTGGTATATACTCTAATTAATTTTTATTGGCTGCCTGAATTAAGAGTTAAAGTGGTCAAGCAAGAGTTTGAGGAGATTATATAACATTCTAAAAGAAGCATCATTTTAGCTGGAGACTTTAATTGTATTTTGCATGATTATGATTTTAACACAATAAATAATAGGAAACTAGTATCATCTAAAACATTAATAAACGTCATAGGCATATTTAATATTAATGACATAAATGAATTCTCAGAAGCAAATTCATTATTTTTATACATTCTTCGCATCAACTTGATACTTAGTCTAGAATAGATGGAGTGTATATTTCAAGTGATATAACTGGAAAAGTAGATAAAGTTAAAGTTATTACATGTCCTTTATCTGATCATAATGCAATTACATTTGAATTGAAAATGAATACAAAAAAGAGCTTCTATTAGTAGAATTCCATCATATATAACTAACCTGAAACATTTTTTCTGTAATTGGTGTATGGATTTCCTACAATGGAAGACAACATACACACAGGACACACATCATGTAATGGTTTGAATTTCAAATGCGAAATACTTTTCCAAGTGACATTTTATGCATTACTCTGCTTGTTTCACAGTCTAAGGATACAAAGCATCTACAAATATGGCAACTGTCAACTTTAACATAGAAAAATGCTTGTTAATGTTATTCGTCGATGTTCTGACCTCATTAATATTCATGAGGTCGATTAAATGCGTCGCAGATCTCATTGTTCGTTATTTTCAATGTCAGGATTTTGATAGTAATACCTAAAAATCAACATAGCTTAGCAAACAGAATGAAGAAAATTATTAAATCTAACCAAATTAAAATAAAGTTTATATTCCTGGCTCTAGGAAAAAGGTTTCAGATTTAGAAGGCATTTTAGAGACATTTTAAATACACTTTAATTCAATTAATTTAGATGAACAAGTAATAGAACCACAAAGTATAATAAAATCTTTTTATGATAATGTCAAAAATAAACTGATGCAAAAATCAGATAAAATTAATTGATAATTCAATTTTATTGTCAGAACTTAAATCTCAGATTAATAAATTAAAAGTAAACAAAGCTCATATAACTGATGGTATTGTTCCCGAGATGTATAAACTGTTACTTAATGAAGCTTTGGCAATATTGTTAAGATTATATTAGCTAAAGAAGCTAAAAATACCCCCCCTATTTTGGAAATTTATGTTAATTTTACCAATTTTAATGCTGAATAAAGATGGAACTGAATGCTCATTTTAGAGACCTATATCCCTATTAAATGTTGATTATAAGATTTTATGGCAGCACATGATAACAGAATTAAACAGTTTCTTCCTTTGCTGAGTGATGAAGATCAAACTGGTTTTATACTGAATAAATATGCATATGATAATATTAAAAGAGTCCTTACAATAACTATCTACATCAATATTACAAAAGGAGATTTCATCCTAATAAGTCTAGACATTAATAGTGTCTTTTATTCAGTTCATTGGGATTATTTACTGCTGGCTTTGGAAGATTATTGTTTTTCACATGATTTTATGTGATTATTTCATTTATGTGAAAGTTCTTTAGCTCGTATAAAGATTGGATCATAAACTTAACTAGCTAATGGTTGAATTTTGTTGCATTTCTCTGCCTATAGATTGTGTCTAGTCACAACTTTGTTAGCTTATACAGTATTAGCACTGCTGCTTGTGTGAATTCTGTTGTATTTTTCTGCCTATAGATAGAGCTATATTACACCTCTGTTAAAACAATGTGGTATCTGATTAATCCTGCTATAATATTATCTGTGCTACTTATGTGAAGGTCATATTGTTTGATATCTCTTAATCGTAATACTGAAACTGCTTCTATAATTGTACACTTTCTAATGTCTGGAGACTATGTGTTTTAAATGTAGGTTGCTGTGTATGTGCATACTGTTAGTCTATCTGCACCTGTAATTTATGCTTAACAGTCTCACTCTATTCATCCACATTTCTAACTGTTCTGTCTGCCTCTGAGCTACCCTTCACCAGTAGCTAGAACTGAATTACTACTAATCTATATTAACTGTAAGCATTCTGCCATACTCTGAATGCTCCACCTTGTCTCCCTTTTTGTATTTTTTTCCTTATCTATGTTGTTCAGTTGGTTGCTTGTCTCATTCACTTATTTCACCTCTCCTTTCTTTCCCTCTTCTCCGAGGTTGTAAAAGTCCACAAATCACCCAAATATAAATTTCAAGTAACACCTACCCAAGCTCAGTGCTTTAAATCTCTGGCCTGCAGCACACCAAAAATAAAGTAAATGTTTTTGAAATAAATGTTATCATTCTGCTGTAACCTATACATTCTTTATAAGGCTGTCTGCACACCACTGGGCACCACCTTTACTATCACCCTTCTTGTTTATCTCTATTTCTCTGCAAATACTGCTACCCCTCCTTAAATATCCTTCCCTCCTTTATACCCGCTCCCACTGCTTAGTGTTAACTCTGTGATATATAATAAACCCCCTACCTCATACTACAGTTGAATGCCTTGCATTTCTCTTCCTTTTACCATTTTCTCTGCATTCATGTCATTAAATATTCTATAATAGTCTAAATACTGATTAATGGACTCTCCTTACATTTCCAGTGATATGATTCTGATGATAGATGCAGTCTGGTTCTTCCTACGCCATTCACTCCACTCACTCTGGACTCCTCACTGTCCCCATGACCCACCCACCCCCAGGGCCTCTACTCATATCCCTGGCAAACCATGCTGTCTAATTTCCTTATCCAATTATATACACCTCTACCCTCTTCACCCTCACATACTTTTATTTAATCCAAACTGATCTGCTTTCTCATTTGTCCATCACTTGAATTTCATTTCCCCCTACTACAATTTTTTGCATCTTACTATACTTCAGTCCTCCCTATATAAACACTACCTCTATCTTACTTTAACCCCAGGCTTACTACCTTCTCTCCTACTTCTCCTAATGTTTTTACTCCACCTGTTAATACACACAGCAAACTAACATAGCACCATAAATTTACTATTGACCAATCACATCTACCCTGCTTATATCACAATTTTTTAAGACAAAACACCTAACCAAGCTGTCAAAGCCCCCCCTAAAGACAACACATTTCCAGCCTTACCTTAAGCTGCTGACATATTGCTAGATAACATACATCTCTAATTATACCTGATATTTCATTTTAACATATAAATACCACTTCTACTATTTGGAAACCCACCCTCACACTGGACATGCTCCTCTTAACCTCCCTAACATCTTTACTCTTAATTCCAAGCTCACTACATCTATATTCTCGCATACCCCATTCACCAATACACATCAGCAACCACCTCTAACCATCTCCCCAGTAAACAGCACAGCTCCTCACATATCTCTGCCCTGCTTTTCCCCTGTACCCTCCCATATTATTCAATCCACAAACTGACCTCCTCAAGTCCTATGAAACCACACTTGACACCAGTACCATCACCTATGTATTAAAAACATATTCCATGCTATTCATTCCTCATCACTTATCTACTCAAAAGTGGAGACATACATTCTAACACAGGCCCTTCTTTTAATCCAAACCCCAAAAGTAACCCCAAAAATTTAAACATACTAACACTGAACCTTAGAAGTATATGCAATAAGATAGCCGCACTGCATGACTGGACTGATCAAAATAAACCTGACATATTAGCACTTACCGAAACATGGCTACACCCCAATGTAAAAGACTCAGAAATAATACCACCAAACTTTGTAATAAACAGATGAGATAGATCTAAAAAGAAAGAGGGAGGGATAGTCCTTTTATATCCCTCTACACTCAATATCACACCATACACCAGTAATATACCCACCTTTTCTAATGCTGAGGTACTAATCTCTTTTTTGAACCTCAACACAACAAAAATAATTTCCATAATAGAAATATATATCCCACCAGGTCACAATATACCAGTGCTGGAAGATATGTTATCCTTGACATCCCATACAATAAATCATTAAACAATAATCCTAGGAGACATAAATATAGACTGGCAGACCATTGCTTCCAACTCCCCCATAAATAGTATAAATCTGTATGTTTTTTCACAGTTTATCAATAATCCAACAAGATACAGCAAAGATCTTACCTGCCAAGCCACCCTAGACTGGATTTTAGTATCCCACCCCACTAATTATCCCTCTTCAGGTACACTGTCTATTTGTCTCAGCGATCATCTGCCAGCGTATGCCATTAGAACAAACTACCAACAACTAAGAGTACACACTGTAAACTAAGAATACACACTGTAAAATTAATTAGGAATTTAACTAATTTTTGTCAGCATAAACTTAGCAATCTTCTACATGAAATAGACTGGACATCCTTTAAACTACTACCCCTTAATGATGCTGTACTATACTTTAATAACACCTTCCTTCACATACTTAATACCTTAGCTCCCATTTGTATAAAAAGAATCAAAAAGAACTCAGTCCCATGGCTCTCTAAGGAATGTAAACACCTGATGAAGCAATGGAACTTAGCCTGGAAAACCTGGATGCTAAACAAAAATGAACAAAATCATGTCAGCTTCAAAACACTATGAAACAAAGTGACAAAATTAATCAACAAAGATAAGAAATTATACTGTTGTCAGCTTCAACTACAGTATAAAATGAACCCCCAAAATTTCTGGGTGCCATATCTAGTCCACTTTACCCTGGGAATAATAGAGATCACACCCCATCACCTGATACCCTTCCATCATAAATAGCCAAAAACTTTTTAACAAGCATTTCATAAAATCAATATTAGATCTTCTAACATCCCTGACAATGGACCCCCCCCCCCCGCCCTTCAACCTATTTAGGCACCAATCCTATACCATCTACTACCTCTAACGCTATCATTAATAACCCCCCCATACTCAACAAAATGTCATAAAAAACCCATTCTCATTTCAGCCCATACTCAAAAACATAATAAAGAAACTGCTGCAAAAACTAAAACCCTTTTCCACCTCAGCTGATAAATTTCCACCGCACTACCACAAACTGGCTGTCAACTCAATAGCCTACCCTATCAGTATCTTTATTAATAGGAATTTATGTGAATTGGAAGTGCCAACCATATGGATATAAGCTCACATCACCTCCATTCACAAAGGAGGCAACTCTATTGAACTAACAAATTTCTGTCCTATATCCATCTTGTCACCCATATGCAAAATTCTCGAGAGAAGTATACATCCACAGATAATGCAATACCTATTTCTAAACAATCTTTTAACCCAAACCCCAGATGTTTCTGTCCCAGCCACAACACATCTACAACCCAATTATCCTTTATAGACACTGTGAACAAGGCCAGAGATGCAGGATGCTATACAGCCTCAGTATTCCTTGACCTCTCTAAGGCCTTCGACACAGTCTCTCACCCCATACTACTAAACACACTGTCTAACTTAGGCTTCTCACATAACACAGTATGATAGTTTCAGAGCTACCTGAAGGATAAACAAGCAGTGAAATGGTCTAACAAACTCTCACCCTTTCTCCACAACCCTACTGGAGTTCCTCAAGGCTCAATCCATGGACCCTACTCTTCAGCATTTTCACTAACAACCTTCATACTTCTTCCCACCCTGGAACATTGATTCAATATGCTGATGATGCCACCATAATCTGTACTACTCAATCAGTACCAGAACTGCTTTCAAAAACTCAGCAGTCATTTACTGCAGTCAAATCCTGGCTAAAATATGTCCAACTCATTCTTAATCTAAAGAAGTCTAAATTAGTACTCTTCCACCTAAAAACACATCCCCTGTCACCGATCACTTCAACATCTTGGGATCTGACAACACTGTCATAGAAATAGTGTAGGAAACCAAACTGTTAGGAGTAATCATTGACAGTAAACTTTCCTTCTACCACCATGTACAGTAAAATATAAAAAAACTCATCAAAAACTGGGATTCTTATATATAAAAAAAATATTTCTTAACTACAGCACCAACCAAAGTTTCCTTGCAAAACCCTTTTTACTTCCCTCCCTTCTTTATTGTGCCCCTATTCTAATTTGCAAACGTCTACCCTAAGCAGGATGGAATAGTGCTACAATAAAGTTACAAAGTTTGCTGCAAATTCTAAATATCACACACACACCACTGTAAACCACTACTAGAACTAAATTGACTTGAAGTTCCCAACCAAATTGCTTTTATTCAGCTATCCACTTTATGCAACCTTATTTTAAAGTCTACTGTCTGCCCTGTGCTAGCCAAGTTAGTAACACCTAATACACCAAATATATCATTAGATCAGAAGTTAAAAATCTCATAGCTACCTCAAAATCCACAAAAAAAAGTCATACTCTGTCTCTAAACTATACAAATCACTACCTCTTGCTACCAGGTCTATGCCTGCTCTAACACGCTTTAAAGCCTCTTTAAAAGATCATCTCAAAAATACATGACTCTGTTCCTGTATAAATCCAGCCTAATGCTCAGCTCTTCCTCTTACACACTAGCTTCATTTTCTTCTGTCACATCTCACTCCTTCATAGTCTACAAGATGCTAATCTCTCTCCTAACTCCTTCTCTGTTTTTATACCCTATCCTTAAGCTACTGCTCAGTCTGTAATACCTCTTTTCTTAACTCTGCCACTATCTCCCTGCATTACTAACTCTTCTGCTATTATCTTCCTAACTGAAACCATCATTTTATTTTTCATGTACTATAACAATTGATGTCATACATTGTGCTACCTACATACTACTTTTGTACACTTTATCTACTCATAGGCTATGCATATATTGTTAGAATTAGTAAAATTGTATATAATGATATAACTCCCATAGAATTATCCAGATGTGTAGTATATGTTGTAACCTAGTTTACATTCGATCAACTTATTTTTGTATAGTATTCCTGTCACTTGCATTGTTTTTGTACTGTAGTATATTTGTATTGCACTGTATGTAGAGCTTTTCTCCCTGGGCCTCTGATGAAAATGGTTACTGTAGACCTAGTCAGACCACCCCAGTAAACAAATGTCAAATAAATAAATATACTTCTAAGCCAATTACAGTTACTAAAGCTGCTAAGCAAGGATGCCCATTGTCACCATTAGTATTTGCCTTGGTCATAGACCCACTCGTGAATTGTATCAGATCAAGTACTAACATCAAAGGTATACAGTTTAGTAATCATTTAAATTCTAAAATTTAGTTGTTTTCGTATGATATTTTATTAACTTTGAATGATCATGGCAGCTGGTTACAAGTTTTAATTGAAACAGTACAACTCTTCCAAATGATGTCAAGCCTTAAATTTAATGACAATAAAACTAAGATACTACTTATAAATTGTAATAAGCAGAATATAGACAAGAAATCTTCCAAATACATAGTTCTAGATAATAAAATTGAGTATCTAGGGATTATATTATCAAATGATATTAAAGAAATAATTAATTATACTAATATTTTAAATAAAACATCTTATGGATACATGGAATATATTTTTTTACAACGGAAGATAGGTTTTCTTAATTAAAAATGATTATTTTTTTCAAATATATTTTACCTTATACAACGTGCAAAATGGGAAAAAGAGGTTGAGGGTGGATGGATGGATTATACCTTATCCAATTTATTTCTCTTCCTGTTTCTAAAGAATGTATGCATCAATTCAGTAAACTAATGTTAAATGTTTTATGGTATCCCAAAAGACCTAGAATAGCATTATAGCACCATCTAAAAGACTGAATAACAGGTAGAATTGGCTTCCCAGATACAGAAATTTATGCTTTATCATCCATTATTAAGACAATAATATTGTTGCTAAATTCTGTTTTTTACTGCTAGGTGGAAACAAATGCAGGACTTTATTTGATTAAAATCAAATCACTCATTTTCAGTTAAATTTATTAAAATATTTCCAATAATTTTCATTGGTTGGTAAGGGAATATATTTTAGAGAATAAAAATAAACCTATATGTTCTAAATGTGTAACTGTTATACTAAATATATTTAAAAACTATTTGAATAAAAGTCTAGGATTTAGAGTGTGGTCATTTCTTATACTCTATGGCCTATACTCAGAGTAGCATTAACATATTTCATGTTTCAAAAATGATTATTCTTAGGGAAAAAATAATATATTGGCATCAGCTAATGAATTCTGGAAAAGTTCTCTCTATGGAATACATTATGAGTAAATATGATATAAATAGTGAAATGTGGCTAGAAATACAAACTTTAAGGTAATTTATTAGTAGTAAACTAGACCTAATGCATATAACCATCAAATATACTGTCCCTAAATTTATAGAATTTATGATTATTATAGGAAATGAGACAATAATAAGAAAAGGGTACCTATCTGAAATATATAAAGTAATCAAAAATACAAAGCATATTATAAAGAAAATTTAGGGATTGTTACGGATCAATTAATAATCAACTTCCCAATGAACATGATAAAAGGTTAATGCTAATTTCTTCAAAGCAAACAACTTTTTGTTGCAATGGAAGTTGTTTTCTTGGAAATTTATGCATAGAACCTTTATTACTCCTCATAAAATGCAATTAATGTTTAAGCATGGTATTGGGTGTTGGAGATTTAAATTAAAATTAAAGGCAGATTGGCAACATGTGTTTTACAATTGTAAAATTACTTAAATCATTTTGGGGAAATTGAATTTTTTTTACATTTTCTAAAAAAATTATATATATATTCATTCTTCTCTCTGTGAATTTTCCTCTGCTTTCTTTTAAAGATAATAGACCCATAGTCTTCCACATGTCAACAAACTTTGAGGAAGTCAACTGTAATGTCCAGAAATAGTAGGCCCTTATTAAGCTTTTCATTAATACATTGAATTTGTTGCTCAAGGGTCATAGTTATTAAAGATTGTCATGGACCATCACCTTCATGAGTTCTATCCCTGTCCTGTTAAAACACTCCAGAAGCTCATGGTGCAATGATCCTGCACTTAATCCATTCGAATATTTCTAAATCCAAAGTCCCTTAGAGACATGTTCACATTGAATACAATAATTAGGAAGGGAATTTTCCAGTTGTAGAGCTCAGTGGACCTTTTTCAGTAACTTTAAAAAGCTACTAATTTTTGCTCTGAGATTAACGCCCTTGTCATTAAGTGAACTACTGCCATTAACTGTAGCAGTCTCAAAATCATACCTGTGGGAGAGCCTTTGTTTCAAATCCAACTGCTTCCCAACCCCTTGGTTGAGTGTAGTCCTCAGCCTTTCATCACATCTGCCGTTTTGTAAGTTTTGGCACAAATTTTAGCATAGGTAGTATAGCCATTACAGCCTTCAGCAGATCTATCATTATCAAGTCCCACCAAGCTGGCAGAATTGAAACTTCTCAATCCTGCAAAAACATTGTCAATACAACTATCATTTAAATACATTCCAGGAGCTGTATAAGGTCCTGCTCTTCATCTCAACCACTAGCACCCTCCTTATATCCAAATTAGTAGATCAAGCTGTGACATTCTGGAAAGTGCAGTACCAAGGAATCACAAAATAATCCAAAAACACAATAGGCAGAGTAAGAAAACATAAAAATAACAAAGTTCTGCTTTAAAATGTGTGTGCACAACTTATTATTGTGAAAAAAAAAACTAAGTGCTTTCTTTCTTGAACTTAACAGAACTTCCGCAGAGTAAAATAAATTGCATCACTTCCTGCTGTTTAAATACAAATCTTGGCATGAATGAGAAGAACAAATTTTAAAGAGAAATGCACCTTTAAAAACAAGTTATTTCAATAATTTAATTTAATTAACTGTAATAATTTAGCAATAACCCACGCCTGGGTGTGGGTAATGTTGGATTTACCCATGGTTGGCGTGGTTTGGTAATGAGGGTGAAGACCGAGTGGCCAAACAGACAACCGTGGGTAAATCCACCATTACCCAAACCCAAAAGTGGGTTATTGCTATTATACAATGACATTATTTAAGAAAAAAAATACTTAGTTTTCTTAAATAATGGCATTGTATAATGCCTCCTTGCTGCCCTTCCGCAGCTGTCCGGTATTCTGCGGCAGTTCTGATGTACTGCGCATTAGTATGCTTACACAGTACATCAGAGCTGTGGGTGGAAGCAACGGAGAAAGCAAGATCTTTGTTGCTTTTTAGAAAGTGTCTTGCTATGGTAAAGGAGTTTAACATAGCGAGACATCTTTAAAAAAAGCAACAGTGCTTTTTTTATAGCTGTCTCGCTATGTTAAACTCCTTTAACATAACGAGACACTTTCTAAGAAGCAACGGAGATCTTGCTTTCTCCGTTGCTTTAGAAAGTGTCTCGCTATGTTAAAGGAATTTAACATAGCGAGGCAGCTTTAAAAAAAACAACGGAGATCTTACTTTCTCCGTTGCTTTTTTTAAAGCTGTCTCGCTATGTTAAACTCCTTTAACATAGCGAAACACTTTCTAAAAAGCAACAGAGATCTTGCTTTCTCCATTGCTTCCACCCACAGCTCTGATGTACTGTGTAAGCATACTAATGCGCAGTACATCAAAACTGCCGCAGAATACCAGACAGCTGCGGAAGGGCAGCAAGGAGGCATTATACAATGCCATTATTTAAGAAAACTAAGTATTTTTTTCTTAAATAATGTCATTGTATAATAGCAATAACCCACTTTTGGGTTTGGGTAATGCTGGATTTACCCATGGTTGTCTGTTTGGCCACTCGGTCTTCACCCTCCTTACCAAACCACACCAACCGTGGGTAAATCCAGCATGGGTTATTGCTAAAATAAATAACAATGTTAGTAAAGACATTTCATAAAACAGAGTTTTCTTTTTCAAAACACATCCTATGGAAATAACATCATTAATGCAGCATTAAGGAACTAGGGAGCATCTAGGGAACTACTAAAGGGGCGGTGAATACCGCACAACGTGGCTGGGTTAATGTATGCCTTCGGGAAGATAGCCCAGTACCAACCTATAAGAATAATCTGACAATAAAGTTCCCTTTCCCACACCTGATTAGGAGGGGAAACCTTTTCCAGTACACAAAAAGAAAATTTTCTGAAGTCAGTACAGACCACAGAATGTTTGTATAATGCACTTTTACTGTCCTCCATACAGATGGTATAAGTGTGCTGGTAAATCCTTTTCCTAAGGGGCCCCTCGGTCTTACCTACAAAGAATGCAGGACAGCTGGTGCAAAGGGCCAAATACACTAACCCTTTGGTGTTGCAGTCATAAGTCCCCTTAAGAGAAATTACTCTAGAGAAGCCAGTTACCAAAAGATGGGTACCTTATAATATAAATCTGCACTGTTTAGATACCCCACAGTGCTTCATATACAGTTTCTTCATAGAATTCGTACCCCTGCTTTGATTTATTTCAAGTTTTGTCTTTAAGTTAAAACTGTTTTTGTAAACAAACCCGAGGTTTGGCTCTAATTTGGTCCTAAGATCAATTGCACCAAAAATGGTGGTCCAGTGTGAACTAATAATCTTCGTTAGGGAAGGTATATCCCTACTATAACTTAACACAATGGTCCAAAACCGGTTGTTGCCTTTAATAATTCTCCCTGTTACTATCCTCTCCCCATAATGCAACAAGAGTATGTAGCATACATGCCTCTGATTTTTCACCCAATCCCTTAAATTCAACAACATGTCTCGTGGGTAGCCTTGGTCTAGGAACATATCACATAGAATTATGGTCTCACTGTAGAAAACTTGGGTGTCAGAAGTAAGCCTACTCAGCCTAATCAACTGAGCCCTCACAAGAATTTTCTTCTGCCAAAATAGATGTTTGCTATCATAACGGAGAAAACTATTATAGTATGTCACCTTTCTAAAAATGGCTTATTCAGATTTACTGCTCTCAATGTTCTTAATGATTAAGACATCAAGGAAAGATATGAAAACCAAATTAAGTTGGTGTGTAAAATCCAGAAAGATTGGTTGTGCCATTAATATAGGTCATAAAGGCCTCCAATCCTTCATCTTCCCATTTCTACAGAATAATGTCCACTTACCTAAGGTACAACTGGATTTTAGACCAGAAAGGGGATGTAAACACAAAATTCCTTTCCCAGGATCATAAAACCAGATTGGCAAACACTGGCACTCAGGCTGCTCCCATGGCAACCCCTTTCAACTGCTTAAAATGTTTGTCTCTCTTTAGTTCATATTCTTAACCAGGCTTTGCAACTGAGACTCAAGCTTCTACATGTGAATGCCAGTAAAATGCAACATTTCTGTACATGAAAACTCACAGGGTTAGAAACTGACAGGAAAATATTGCATTTTTTTCACCTTTTTGTGCTTATATGATGTATACCACTGGTATAATGGCTAGGGTGCATACATTATATATATGCCTGCGAGGGCAGCTAGCGTAGCAATTACCTGTGGTTTATGTTTTCATTTTTAAATCTTGATTGTTATTGCAAATTACTTTATTTGCATTTTCTGTAGATTTTCTTTTTCATTTCTGACAAGGGGCCCTCTAAATAAATGCATATTTATGCCATTTTAAAAGGTTTTTATCTGAGTTAAGGACATATATTTGATTTTTTGACACCTTTTGGACAAATTAATTTTAGTTGGTGCTGTGACAGTGTGTGCTGTTCTTTACTACACTGTGTAGGTTCTAGAACATGGCTTACCACATTTTAAACAGTTTCTGATAAACTGTATGCAGTTTAGCCCTGTTTCCTATATGGGATATAGTTTATATTTTCTGTAATTGTTTTCCTTAGTCAGCCTTTAATAGTGTCAGTGTTTTATTCTTGTGGTATTTTCCCCTGACGTTTTGGATCCTAATACTGTTACCCTCCATCAAATCCAGTTGCACCTAAAAGGAAACAATTAACAAAAACATGCCTCAGCCTATGGTTTGTTAATCTATTGTCCCAGACCACTTACCTTTTTCCCCTGTCACTCTCTGGTTGAGCCTACAGCTTTCTTTCTTACAGGGGTTAGACACATCCTCCAGGGCTGTTCCAGTATCTGGTTTATGTAGCGGAGGACCAAATCCTTTAGGCTCAGGAGAAGTCCAGGTTAAGAGACCCCTTGCCAGACATAATACTCTGTCCCCTTATATTTTGTCCACTAGTGTATTTCTCATTAAAAAGAAGCAGAAACTTCACCACACTGTAGACAATCCGGTTATAGTCATGTAAAGAACTGATGTGTTATCTTTAGCTAAGACTATCCTAGTCAACTAATCTCAAAGACTATGCTCCTTTTCATTGTGACTGTGGATCTACCTTCTCTACAAATCAGTCTATGGCTGCAGATTTTGATAGTGATTTTTCAGAGGGTGAACAGGTTCAAATACCCAAGCCGGTGTTCACCTTTCCACAGATGCGAGTTAGGTTTAGAGATTTATTTGATTAGAAGCAGTCGGGATCTATGCCAGAGATTGCCAGAGTTTATTATCTTTCAGAGGATGAGATTCCAAATGCTGCTCCTCTGTTGTCAGCCTATCTGTAAAACTGCAATTAAAACTCCATTGGCTAGTGAACTAGGTCCTAAAAGGTTTGTTTTGCAATTTGTTTACAGTTTTGATGACTTTGCTGCATGCTTATCTTTTGAACAGAAATGTGTTATATGTATGAGATTGTTTCTAGTGTGACTCTGGTTTTGAAACATGCTTAAGAAATTTCTTAGAAGGTGTGGACACACATTCTAGAAATGTAGCCACTTCTGTTATATTGAGAAGATGTGTCTGGTTACATAGCCTGATTTTTTCTGAGTATTTAGAAAAAAAAATGAGATTTTGAATGCTGTTTTAAGTTCTGTTTGTGTTCAGTCCTGCTGCTGCCCAGATTCTCAATCAATGAGATGATAGAGGTAAATTGATAAACAGGGTAACTGGAATGTTTCATGTTCACAGGCTGTCCCCTAACAAAGCATCTGATTTCAAACAGCAGAACAAACAAAATTCCCAGCCAAACAATAGTCAGGGTACCAAGAGGAAATTGCAGGAGAGTAATGTTTCCAAACTAAGTAACACAACCCCGTTGGCCCCTCCCCTGCTAAAAATGATTATGCCAGGACTCAGGCATCCCATCCCTTCCTCCTGCCTCTCCTCCCCTTTCCCCCTGCCCCAGGCTTTCTCACAACCCAGCAGCCTGACCACAAATGGGCTCAGACAAATGGGTGCAATGAATAATTTAGAGGGGATAATCTTGGCAGTGGACGTAAAATCCTCCCCTTCAGGGTAATCCCCCCAAATCCACCAGTTTAGACACATCTGTTCTGTCTGTTACTCCTTCACTAGTTGCAAGCAGGACTTGTAGAACCACTTCCTGAATCACAAAAAAGAAAATTATTTTACTCCAGTATCTTTTTAGTAGCCAGAAAGGAGCTATTGTGGACACCAATCTTAGATTTGTCTTATCTAAATAGCTTTCTGAAAGTACCCATACTCAAAATTTTAATCCTGCAAATGGTCTTTTCCCCCTTCTTCCAGACCACTGTTTCATGGGGACATTAGATCTAAAAGATGCTTATCTTAACCTTCCAATTGTGCCCAGCTCCAGGAAATATTTGATATTCGCTGTGTTTGGCTCACATTATCAGTTTTGTGTATTACTCTTTGGGCTACGCCTCCAGTGCTCATGAAGTGGCGGACTGCAGTGGTTGCTTACTGCAGGACCCAGGGCATCCACATTTCTCCTTAATTAAATGATTTGCTGATTTGCACAGAGTCTGTTTCCAGGTGTTTACACAGTGTCGGGGTGAGTGGTGCACCACAACTTTGAGCAATTGCAACTGACTTCCTGGATGATTCTATCTTGATATCTCTACTTATTCCATGAGGATGTGCAGCAGGTACGGAAGCAGGCAAAAAAACAGCAACTAGAAAATGTTATGTTTACAAGTCAAAGAGGTTTTCAAGGTAGTGTCTAAACAATAACAAGAGGCCCAGTATAGTGTCTACTACTCTGTTTTGAAATGTTTGTGTGAGCTACTCATTGATGGTTTATCTTATGCATTTATCAAGGTGCAGCTTGTGGCTATCTCAGCTTGTCTCCCATGGATTCCCCTCTTTCTTTTCTTGTTGTAGTCAAACATTTTATGAAAGGAGTGTTGCACTTGAAACACCCCTGAAAGCAAATTCCTTTTCCTTGGTATCTTAACTTTGTTCTTGAAAAATTGACCTTTTTTTCCCTTTTGAATGTGTCTTTCAAGCTGATTTAAAGTTCATCAGTTGGAAAACTGTTTTGCATTTTGCTCTGACATCTGCAAGATGAACCTATAGTGGAACATCTTTAGCTGATTTTCTAGAAGGGTAGGGTTGTACTATTCCATCTTTCACGCCAAAAGCTGCTTCTGAATTATCCCTGAATCAGGCCATCAATTTCCTATTTTTTTCTGGAAACTAAAAACAAGGAAGAAAAGATTCAACATACCTTGTATGTCCACAGGCAGCTGAGGTACCATATTGATAGAACTAAGACCACCAAGAAGGCTGAGCAGCTGTTTATTTCCTATTCTGTGGCTAAGAAGGGTCAACCTGCCTCTAAGCAAATGATTGCTCATTGGCTGTCTTCTGCTATTGTTTTTTGTTACCCTTACCTTGATAATTCTATTCCCAGCAAGGTTAGAGCACATTCCACCAGAGCCTTATCCTCTTTGGTGGCATATTGTAAAGGAATGGACTCTAGAAGCATTCTAGAGAAAGCAACCTAGTCTTCTGTTCATATCTTTACAAAGCATCACAAACAGGATTTTTTCTCACGTTCCATAGCAGACTTTACAAGCACCATTCTTCAGGGGATCCTAGATCCTTATCTTCCCTCCTTCCAACTAGGGGTAAGCTTTGGGAATGTACCCATGTGCCTGTGAGGCAGTGTGAATGATAAACATAATTTGGTTGTATAAGTCCTACATAATTGTAGCAATAGATATTCAAATTTCACACTACCTCACTGGCAGCACTCATCCATCATCAATATTATATATAAATATAGTTGGCTTTGGTTATTTGTGTTGGTGTTTTTTTGATGCAGGTCTACATTAGATAATCGAAAATTCAGTTCAGTGAACGGCACTTACATCGGGCATGCCATTCATCGAATTCCGCTCTTGTGTGGGCTGCGCCCCCTTCTATTTATATATACCAACTCCGAGATCACACTACAGTGAGGAAAGGTCAAATTTTCCGAGCTTCACTCTACCATGATCAGACTATGAACAGTTCAATGAACGGCATGTTCGATGTAAGTGCCTTTTGCTGAAATGAATTTTTGATTATCTAATATAGACCCTTTTGATGCTAATTTGTTGGTTTCAGGCTTGCTTCTGGTCCTTCATGGTTCTTCCTACTTAACAGTAAAAGCCTGATCAATTGACTTCCTGTGACAGGGGTTAGGCTTCCTGACGAGAGGGGATTAGCCAATCCTTTGTCACAGGGAGTCAGAAAATGGAATTCTGAACTTTGGAAAGTTGACAATGTGGATATGTGCAGGCAAAGAGCATGTATGTCACTGAGGCAGTGTGAAATTCAAAGATCTGCTGTTACAAGTAAGTAGGACTTATGCAATTGTACTTTTTCAAATCTCCTGGTATCATACAACACATAAACAAACCAAGCAGGACTTGCCCAGTACACGTTACAGAACAATTTAGTAATCACTTTCAGAATAGAACCCCAGGCGCGAAGTTGTGGAACTGCAACATGCTCCAAAATATTACTGTTTGCAGAATTTCAAATTTAGGAAAGGAAGGAGAGTTCAATAATAGTGTCATTTCCAGTATGGCTGCACCCTTTAATGCAGTACCGAGGCCTTACAACTGAGACATGATTGCTTACCTCAAATCCCCTCAAATGCATAAGAAGTATTCTACTGTGTCAAAAAGGATAGACATACAACAGCAATTGTACAGTGTTATGTAGTAGTATATAAGTACCCTAAGGGTATTACGTAAATTGATCAGATAAAATGCTAAGTTTTAAAAAAAACATTTACTGTTTACAATGCTAAATATATGCATCATTTGTTATTGTAGTGTTGTCATTAATTGCGTTAATACTGTGTTTAATATTGATTATCCGCTCTTTCTATTTGTCATTGCAACTGTATAAACTTGTGAAACTTTTCTCCTCAGGTCTCCACAAAAAGGGCTGTCTCTTGGTCCAGTCAGACTTCTCCAATAATCAAATGCTAGTAAATAAAATAAACTGTAATAAAGTACTGCAGTGTCAGGTAGCAGGCCAAAAAAAAAAAGTCATCTAGAAAGTTGCAAAAGATTTGCTGTACCCATAACTAATTATGTTCATTAATCACAGCTTAAGGATTAGTTTGGGACTTATGGTGGAATAAAGCCATTATAATCCCTCTTCATATGAGTGAATTGTCAGTCAATAGATGACATTCATTGCCCTAAAGTATTCTTCTCAAATGAACTTATCTGACCTTACAAAACTCCTACTATTAACTTCCAAAGTTAGCCTCTAACAAGCTTCCAAAGTTTGTGTTAATACCTACGGCACAAAAGACATAACTCGTGAAAATGCTTATATGCCAGATTTTTCTGTTACCCGTCTGCATAAGCAGAGAAAAACAATATACATTTAGAAAGAAGCAGGCTTAGATGACTCCCCTTCTTAAACTTAAGGAACTTCATGCTTCTCTGTCTAAGCTTATTAACCACTGTGCATGATGTCTCTGAGGGATAACAGGCTTTTGATATCCTTGACTACTCATCTGAGTACACAGCCCTTTCCATCATATTCTACAGGAAACCATGAACCACTGTTTGTCCTAAGTCACTGTTATCCCCACATTTTTCCCCTTTTGTCCTCAGGAATCATTTTATGAAGAAGTAGTTAAAATATGTAACAGTGTGCATCATAATATGGTACTAGTCTGTTTTTTATAGAAGGTTGACAAAGGCCCCCTCATCACACTTTTTAGGTTATTTTTAACCATGACAGTATATTGGACTCATTATAAGTCAGGCTTGAGACAATACCCCACTTGTAGAAATCACTCTTGCTCCCTTTCTACACACATTTCTTTTAGTTTTGGGTAAACCCTTCTGCCTTCCTTGCATTTTTCATCACATTACTGAAGACTTGCTGAAGTTTTCCATTAAATAAATACCCAAATTTATGGCTGATCCTGTGGCATAGAGGAATAAAGCTCTGACAATGACTAAGTCAACCCAAGTTCTATTACCAACTTGGATGACTGATGGAGCAGCAAGGGTGTTACCATCCCTGGGATGGTGGTTGGGCCTGTGGGCACTTCATGTGACAATACCAGATGGAGGCTGAGGATATTACACAGGAAGGCATTGTACAAAGGGGGAAAGGATGGAGACATGGCTGAGCTGCCGCAGAGACAAGGTGATATGCTGCACATCTCCAATGCACACTATACCTCTGTCATAAACCTAGGAATCCGCCAAGTAAGGCGGAATGGAGAAACAGAGGTAGGTCATAAAATATGGAAAATTCCCCTGCTTGAAGAAGGAGACCCCCCCCAAAGATGTCTTTAAGATCCTCACTCAAATTCGGACAATGGAACAGAAGCTAATTGGAGTGATGGTAGACCTAGCGAAGAACATTGGGCACTGGGATGGCTGTGAGAGTGAAAGAATGGAAGAGAAAAAATTAATTAAATACCCAAATTTATTATACACTTGATAATGTGATCCATCTTAACCTGCTGCCTGGTATTTATAATTCCTCTTATACATCTTCAGTTCCCATAACTGCAAATTATCCTTCAGCCTACCTGCCATTGTAATTGCTATCCTCTGTACAGGCCTACTCGTATTTATTTGTCCAAGCTTTTGGAGAAGCCTATTTCTAGCTGGTAGATTCATTAGCTATATCAACGGTGACCTAGTTTTAGAGATAAGTCAAACACATGAATGCCACTGATGTATTTTTATTATAAGCATTTGAATGTTGATTATCTGTTTGTATGTGACTGTGGTGCCTGAGATTTTATTCAATGTTAGTCATACTCATACCCCACCCTTTCCTTGTCAAGCCTTTAGGTGAACTTCTGTTCCACTTCATTTGCAATAAACTCATTTAGTCATCATCTTCTCTGTTTCCTTCCTCCGCCACGTTCACCTTTTTGTAATGTTGCAAGAGGTCATATCAGCACTCTGTTAAATACATCTGCCATGTGATGTTTGAAAACAAACCTTACACTTTTGCTTTTGATTAAGCTCTGACTCCAACTTATGGCATCATAACATGTCCTTCTTACTACTTTATATACTTGTGGATTCTTGGGCTGGGTGTTCTTAAAATCCTACACCTCTACAGTGTTTACTTGCTTGATTTTTGTGTTGGTGTAGATTCCCTGCGCTTTCTGACACTGGTTTCCCACTGAGTGGTTTTACATCACATGACATTCAACTGTCCAGATAAACTCACCCTTTTCTTGCTGTGCAATGACAATTGTAAAACATCTTTTATAGCCTGGGTACAGACAAACCCTTAATAATTCATACCCACCCAACCTGACTAGTGGATTATGTTAATTACATAGGCTACTTTGTATGCTAGGAGACATTGAGCTCTTCTGATACCTCTGATTAGCTGGCAAACTGCTCTGTAAACCTAGAAGTTTATGAAGGGATTACTCCTTGGTTATGTTCTCTTTACTTTCAGATTTTAAAGTGATTTGCCTGTCATCTCTATGAGGTTACAGCCTTAACCAGCTTGCTGCATACTTTAAAGTTCACAAATCTAGTCCTTTAAATGTGTATTTTTTCTTGATAGTACTAGGGATAGATTGAAGTCCAAATGTTGAAATTAGTCTGTGAATGTCTGTGATTGTGGGTGTGAGGGCATTTTGTCTAAGGAAGCCTCTTTTTAATCCCATCTGGATGTATGCTATGACATTTTTAAGGAATTGTTTAGTGGTGTGAATTCACAAACCAAATTTGGGTACTTTAATAAGGGTCCCTATTAATTACTCAAACTTTTTAAAGTTTGAATGTCATATGGTCGACATCATATGATTGAACTTTAAAAAGTTTGAAGGTGAAAAGCAATGGCTCCGTATGGTGCAGAATGGGAAAATTTCCCTTTTCTGCTCTGAAGTGCGATCTCGGAGTTGGTATATTTAAGTAACAGAGGTGTGGGAGTGCAGGGGGCTTGCCCCCCTGCTCAGAGCATTGAGGTAAGTTTTTTTTTTATTTTTTATTATATTTTCAATGTTTCAAACTTCGCTCATATGTTGTCAAACATATGAGGTTCAAAGTTTTGAAACTTCAAATATATAATATAGACCCTTTAATAATGATTAACAAATCCTCAGCACATTGTGGCAGTTCAATATTTTATCCAGTTAACTTCACTTTATATTTTCTGAAGGATATGAAGTCTGAAATTCAAATATTTGTCATTATTTACTTCCTGCTGCGGTGGTGGTGCTGCGTTAGCGTTGTCGCCTCACAGTAAGACGTTGTCCTGTTCGATTCTCAGCTAGAGCGTCTTCTGTGTGGAGACATGCATGAATGGGCATACCTTCGTTGAAGGTTGTGTGTCATGGCCAGCAACTCAGCATGTAAAAATCTACTTGCAGTCATTAGCAGACCGGAGTTCTGCTGTGGCGACCCCTAAAAGCCGAAAGCCGAAAGACACAACAACAACAACATTTAGTGACATAATTCCTCAATGATTTGCCAGAATACTACATGTTTAATGAGGAAAAGACCTAAATTCAAAACCTCCAGATATAGTAGCTCTCAACAAATCCTCAGCAGATAAAGTAAGATATGAACGCCATTCAAAATCTTCAAGTATTAATTCAAAGGAATACTGAAATCAGGGCAGGCAAAAAGCAATGCGTGTTTTTAAAATGAAATCCAGATTTACTTCTTTCTCTGTCTGAACAAGTGATTTCAGTGTTGTTACGCTAGATATGGAAAAGAGCTCTTCAGCTGGCACATAAGATATTTCTGTAGTCCTCTCCAAAATTTGTCAGAATTCTGCTTAAATTAAAAAACAAAAGGAAAAAATACATCAAGGATGAGACGTAGTAAACTCAGAAGTGACAAACAGTAAACAGCAGTGCACACTTTTAAAATGAAGCCCAGCATAATTTACTGCTGTCTGTCTGAACAAATTATTTTAGCACTGTTAAGCTGACGTAGAATATTTCTCTAGCCTTTTCCAAAACTGTCAGATTTCTGCTCACAGTTGCATTATAAGAACAGAGGGAGAAGCTCCAGGGATAAGTTGTTTTTAATTCAAAGCAGACAAACTGTAAGCCGCAGAACACATTTTTAAAATGATAGCCAGGATAATTTAATTCTTTTTGACTGAATAAGTTATTTCAAAGCTAATATGTTGGATATGAGAAGGTGCTCTTAATTCGAAGTGTTAAATATTTCTCTAGTCTTCCCCAAAACTGTCAAAGTGTACTGCTTACAGTTGTATTATGAAATAGACAGAGAAGAAGGCACCAGGGATGAAGGCATGTGCGAAAGTACTCATTGAAAGTGTGGTGGATAAATGGAAAATACTACCCCAAAGGATGGCTTCGGTAACTGTAGAGGAATTCATGCATTATGGGGCTGACATAAAGTGGCCTTGGAAAAAAAAAGCAGTACATCTTATAGTACAGACATAGGCTCGTGTCAGATGTCTTCTTTGTTAACTGTCATTTCCTATTTGTCTGTTAAAAGTAAATTGTTGGGCAATCCTCATTCCTAAGCTATAGTAATGTCAAACGTCAGTGAATTCCCAAAGCTAATGACATAGTGGAGAGCAGTGAGGTAACATACATACATCAATATCCATGCATGCATGGGGATGTTTTATTCTTACTATTGCTTGTGTTAGATAATTAATCTGTATATAACTGAAATAAGAACAAGCCCTCTAGTTATAAAAAGAGTGTTAGATTCCTTCTGGAAACAAATACCATTTTCACAATTGCTCTAAGTAAATAGTCCTCCCAACCTTTTGACACGGTCACATCATCTGGATGTTTTCAGTTTCTTCTGTGGAGACTATCTCAGCAAACTGTCATTTACTTGTAATTGTGTGACCAAAGTCAGATTCCTTGGAAGTGGTGTCATGGTGATGTCACTGTTGACACGTATACTTTCAAAGCAAAAGTATTAAGTATTAAATGAAGAGAGAGAAGTATTAACTAGATCTTTGAACACCATCTTTTGTAACATTTATTTTTTTCTCTGTGTGCTTTATGTAGTGCACGGAGTAATGCAGTTATGTTCCAAAAATTGGGAAAAAACAAGCTTATTAAGCATCTTTTGGATATCAGAAAGGTGTTTAACAAGCTTTTGGTAAGCACCGCATAAGCATTGTTAAGATCGGATATCATGCCTCTCAGACATACCTCATTATGAAGAACATTCCTCATTTGAGTCTTATATGTAGTTGAAATAAGTAGCAGGTTTTGTAGAAAGTGTACATACTGTGCTGCTCATAGCTCATAGGAAAGGAGGTTTTCTATTATTAAGGTTAGTTATGAACTCTGGAAAATACTGACAGTAGGTATAGAAAGTGCTAGACCTATAGTTCTTTATATTATGACTCTCTTCAGAATTATGATCTAGACATTTTCTAAAGGTCTGGAATAGTGTCTAAGGTGTGTTCTATATGTAGACAAAATGGCATCTGATTATTACGTTGCAAGACTTTATAAACTTGAACATTAGAAAGACTCCCCAAGGGATTGTTTAATGGGAATTTTATTTAGAATTCATTCTGCTTGTTTTGTTGGGTTCCTATAGAAGACCAGAAGGCAGATCAGGAGTTGCCTGCTGGTTTGTAATTTGAGTAAGAGGCTTGACAAGGATCTCTCTTAGGGGTTGCAGTCACAACAGATCCTAACTTTGTTATCCCATAGTGGAAGTCAGTTATTGACATGTAATATGAAGAAATGAATGATCAGTATTTTTTTTTTTATTCATTTTCACGCCATGGCTTACTCAGTCACATTATAGTTCAGGCTTAATTCAAGGTAGGTTTCTAGTTATTTTCTTATTGTCATTTATTTATCGGAAAAGTCTGACTAGGCCTAGAAGACCCACTTTCATTGGAGGCCTAGGGGGAAAAGATCCACATGTACATCGAATAGGTTTGAGACAGTTGAAACATTTACAGTTCACAATCAAGGATACAAAATGATAAGATACATTCCACAGAGATCTTTAAACAACAGTAGCAGTAACATACAAGGAGGAAATGCAGTGACTAGCAGAGACAAAGGAGAATGGTAGATACAATATTATTCAGCAATGGAACAAGAGCGCTGCCAGGTGTTGAACGGGAATTCCTTTAGAAGGGCATTGAATGTATATTTGGGTTACATCTAATGGATAGTGGGATGGAATTCCATTTTTTGCAATAGTGCATGAATAGCATTAGAAAGTAGGAGATTTATTGGGTTTCTAATGGAGACGAGATGGTTGCTGTTAGAGCGAAAGGTTCTGCTAGGGTGGTAGCTATGGTGAATGTTGTTAAAGGCAGAACAAGTAGAAGGCTTATAAATTATGTTATGTGTTGTAATTAGCTGTAGGTAGGTGAGCTGATGGGGGAGTTCAAACCAATTTAGTGAGTGGAGAGCAGTGTGGTGATGAGTGAAGTATGCTGAATAAGCACTGAACTTTGCAATCTTATTATAGCATGGTGCGAGTTTAGATTTTACTGTGCCTTTTGAGGTTTGTAAGGTTTGGGGCTCTGTATAGGAGTGGAAAAGGAGTGTGATATTTATCGTTGAATTTAAGAAATGTTTGTCACAGCAGAGTTCACTGATTTTTTGGGGTGAATTTTTTAATACTATTTTTGATGTGAAGGTCATATTTGAGACTGTCATCAGTTATCATACCTAGTCTACTTTAATTTCAGTGTTATTCAGTGAAAAGTTTTTAAAGTTCTGTTTGCTATTACAATAGGTATTTGAGGAGAGTAGGATAAGCTTTGTTTTTCTTGGCATTAATAAAAAGTTGGGCATTATAAAGCCAGGACTTAACTGAAGTGAAGGATTCTAAAGTTATTTGTAAGATGTGTGCCAGGCTATTAGAGAAGCATATAAGTCTGGGGTCATCTACATAGGGGATGAGAGAGTCTTGGAAGGAGGTGATATGGAGATTATTGATGAAGGTACTGAAAATCAGAGGTCCAAGGATGGAACCCTGTGACACTGCATTAAGAACATAAGGGAATAGAGAGCCTTGCCATTTTATGGCCAGGTTTCTATCATACAAATAGCTTCAGAATCAATTTAGAGCAAGCGTAGATAGACCAATGCTAGGTAGTAATGGCAAGAATGTTGGATGAGAGACCATGTCAAAAGCTTTAGACAGATAAAGGAGTTGTGTGGAGGCTATGTTGTTATTGTCTCTTCCTCTGTTTACAGCATCCATGATGCATAGAAGGGTGATTGTTGTACTATGACCAGGACTGAAACTATGGTAGGGGTTAATGGTTGATTTTTGCAGGATATGCTGGAGCTGCTGGGTGTGGATGCATTTTTCTAGTAGGTTAGAGAGACTGGACAGTATTGCTATTGGGCATAAGTTAGCAACTTCAGTTGAGCTTCCATCTTTGTGAAGAGGGATGGTATGAATCTTTTCCCATGTGGAGGGAACATGGGATCTGAGAATGGATCTACTCATGATGATACTTACTGGATAGGCTGCAGCACGAGCAGCTAGTTTAAGATATTCTGGAGGAAGGTTGTAAACTATGGGGGGAAGACTGTTTAACTGTAGGCGATAATTGTTATCACGGAAGTAGGGACTGGCTTGATAGTAAATGGGGGAAGGTAGCTTGGGATGAGTTTGAGGAAGTGGTGTGTGGAATTTATTTGGGTGGAAGTGCTTAGGATGGTTTGTGGGAGAGACTGGATTAGTATGGGATGAGGGGATGGATGAAGACGTTGATTTTATAGTTAAGGAGTAGATATAGTCTATAAAGTAAGTATTGAATAAGGTTGCACTTTGTTGTTAGGAGAGGGATAAGATAATTTTTTCTACCAGAATTTACGAGAGAGTTGATAGACATCCTAAATATTTTTGGGTTGTGTTTAAGGTTAGTATGAAAGTGAATATGGTGTTGTTTTTCATTGCTTTTTGACTAAGGTATGAAGTTACCTGAAGTTAAAAGATGTTTAGTTGTTTTATGTTTCTGCCTTTCTTTCAGTGCTATGCCTTATCCTTCATTAAGGTTTTTGGTTTGTTTAGTAAGCCAAAGAGCATAATTTGAGTTGACTCTTCCTTTTTTATTTTTTAATGCAGTGGAGCTAGACTATTGTGTTCAGAAATACTCTGTTGAAATTGTTCATGTCTTCATCTTGGGGTAGGACTTTTTATGCAGACCAGTTCATAACCAGTAATATATCATTGAATGACTGAGGGTTGACATTAGAACAATTGTTCCTTGATATATTTTTTTTTACTTTCTTCAGATGTTTTGAGTTTCTAATATCATGACAAGAATTGACTCCATTCCTAAGTCTAGGTACAGTTAAATTCCGTTTGATTAATATTGCTTCAGTGTTTTATGTTTGTCATAGATAGTCTTCTCAGCACTTGCAATGCATCCAGACGTGCCTCTTTCTGCAGTTCATATTGCATTATATGTACTTGTATATTAAAGTATGATTTGAATTTTGTTTATGTTAATCCTGTTGTTACTACTACTACTGGAACTGTCAGGGTATCTATATTACACATTGTTCTTATTTCTGCTTGCAACTTCTGATAATTTATGGCTTTGTACCTCTCAGTACATAAAGACACTGTAGCAATTTTAATAGTAATGCTACATTTGTCATTTTTTCTGACACTACTACATCTAGTTTTCTTGCATCTATTTTTGTAACTGTTGGCAGACCTCTGAGCTGTCTTATTTTGGAGGGACACCCCTGTTTTCAAGCCTGATTTATCCTGAGATGAGGATGTTGAATTTATAGTTATGGAGTAGATGTAACCTATAAAGTAAGTATTGAATAAGGTTGCAATTTGTTGGAATTAATGTTAGGAAAGGGATGAGGCATTTTTTTTTCTACCAGAATTTAGTAGAGAGTTGATAGAAGACCAAAATATTTTTGGGATGTGCTTAAGGTTAGTTTGAAAGTGAGTATATCATTGTTTTTATTGTTGTTTGCTTGCTTTTTGACTAACTTACAAAGTTAGCTGAAGGTTAGAATGTGATCAGTTATTTTATGTCTGCAACAGTCTTGCCGCATTATTGTGCCTTTCAGTATACAGATCCTCAGACGTGACTGTATCACAGCCAGCAGCTAGATGTGCAACTGTTCCCATTTCTGTTTTACACAACCTACATTTGACTGGTTCTCCCACTTTTTCTATACACTTTGTTAACTGGCATGCATATAGCCTACTATCTTGGGCTGCCAGATGTAGCATTTCATCTTTTGGTTTAAATTCACCCCCTCTATGTTCAGTCTGGTTCTTGTTTACTTCTAGTTTGATGTTCATTTCCACTCTTTTCTGAAGTGTTTTTGTTAAAGTAAACAAAGATGTCATCTTTAGCTTATTCTCTTCATGCATTAAAACTGATTACTATGTTTGGATCTTATGAGGTCAGCAAATATGTATGCAGTCATCTATGACTGCAGACATAAATGTGGTCAGTTTTGAGGAAGCTCATACCTCCTTCATAGTGAGTGATGTATAATCTTGGTATACACTATTTTTTATATATATTATTTGATTAACATGAAGCATTTTCCTTTTTTTTTTATACGATTGATTCAGTACTGCTGGGGAGTTAGTCGATCACACAAAAGCTGTAAGTTATAACAGGAAGAGCAAAATGATTTATAGCTTGGACTTTATTCCTCAATGACAAGTCAGTTTTTAGTAATTGCTTTAGTCTTTTGAAATACTCCTTACTCAGCTTTGTTCTCATTTATGATTTAGTCTTTTGAAATATTCCTTACTCAGCTTTGTTCTCATTTATCTTTGTTTTATTTCTGACTTTTAATCTGTTAGGACATTTGTTCTATCAGGGCATTTTAATGTTTATTTTAAAGATGAGACCATTACAAGGTTCCCTTACTACATAGAAGGACTTCAATATTATCACTGAAAATCTTACTTTTGGTATATGCTTCAAGCAGCAGCCATATAGATTTCTGGATCCTGCCCCTAATAACCTTGTTAGTAGTTGTCCTAATCTATGCCAGAAATCTTAAAGAACTGTAAGTGCTAATGTGCAAATTTCCTTATAGAGTACTTTCATTTGATAGTTTCTTTATCAGTCCTGTTGTTCATACCACAACTAGTGTCATTCTTTACTGTGAACCAAACTCTATAGTTTCTACTTCTTTTACTTCAATTACTACAGTCAAACAGCAGGAATGCAGTAGAAGGACGTTCTACACTGGTATACATTTACTTAGTAGATGATAAATATAATCAAGGTCTGTTTGATGAAACATAATGGCTAGAATGGGTTCACCATTGAAAACACATAGGATCATGATTGGGCCTTCAATCATACCAGTTTATTATGTGTTTGAGGCATGGGTTTGAAGAAATACACACCAAGAGAACCAAGCACAAGAGATAATTCTAAGTCATCCTTATTGGGAACACGTAAACCATGAACAGTGGAAGGAATATCGAGGTTGTTCATGTCCACCACACCCATGTTGGGAACACATAATGAGAGTTATTATCAGAGGAATACATTATTGACTCCATGTAATACAGATGCAGAAAAACAGTGAAGGAGTGCAAAGTGTTTTACACCTTTGAAAGCCATAAATACTTTGTGCTGCCACACAGAGGGGAGGAAGACGTGGTGTCCTCCTGAGGAATTAATGGATTTACAAGCTGTTAGAGACTTCAGTTTACCAAACTTTTTCTTTAAAAGTGTGACAGAGGAAAGTATGTGACATCTTTTAAAGCTGTTTTAGTTTCTGTTGCTCTCTGTGGTGACATGCACTAGCTGCTGCTGAGTTCTAGAGCAAGGCTAAAGCTTAATTGTGGTTAGGGGTGCTTGTTAAGTACCTTTCTGACATCAGAAAAGTCCTTAATAAGCCTGCATTTTTCCTAGTTTTGTGCATAGTCACACCTCTCTGTTAATTACATTATAATTTAGCCTGAGTTTTGACAACCTTACAGTTAGCTATAGTAGTTGGGGATAGGAACAGGGAGGACAGTCCTCCGCATGGTTGGGATATGGGAAGTTTTGCTCCCATATAAGAATTCACTTGATGATGTATAGCCTGCTGTACTTTTTGTATAAGAGGAGCTCCTATTCTACTTTTACATTAGAAGCAGAGTTCCTGCACTTCTTTCTGGTGGTACTTGAAATTAAAGTCTTACGTCATTAACTTACCAGTTTTTGAAGCGGACATCGTTTGTTAGGTACTTATGCCACAAATGTAATTTGTAGGCATGTTATTTCCTAACAGATGCTTCATTATCTTTGTGCAGCAGTTAATTCATCAAAGTAAGACCTTTCATTATGGCAGTTTTCAGTATCTGCTTACATCATTGTCTGTATTTCTTAACTGCTACTTGTTACCCTGTTTCTGCCCACAGCAAGAGAAGAAGGGGAGCAACTGAGTTACTGCCCACTTGTACATTAACAGCTCAGATGTTACATTGAAAGAATAAATAATATCGGAAAGAATGACCAGCTATTTGTCTGTTTATGCAAAGAAGAAGATAATGGTTACCTTTCGCAAAACGAACCTTAGCTTACTGCCATCCACTGTGAAAAATATGGCAAACCTGTATTAGATAAGTCAAGGTGGAGTAGCCATTTTTTGGTGCATGCTTCAAAAATGTGTGCAGAGGAGATATGTTAAGCTCTCACTAGGAGAGATGTACAATCCAGGAGTGCAGGTAATTTGGATGAGCAGTTCTACCGACATTTTATCATAACTCAACAGCACAGGAGCACTGAAAGGGTGTTGTATTGCTGGGAAACCCATTCACTTGTTGTACTGCTGAGAGTTACCCATCACTCTTAATTTTTTTTTTCTTTTCCTTCTCAGCTTTTCTAACAAGTATAAGTAGACGTTCTTCAAACTGTTAGCTGGGTGAATTAACTTATTTTCAGGTTTCTGCTTGGAAGACCGTCCCACTTTGTCGGAGATCTAATGTCTCAAATGAGTGCCAAGAACACTGGTTAATATTTCTTTCACCCTTTCACTCTACAAATGATGTCCTGATTTTCATTTTATCTTTTTATGACTACATTATGTATACAGTTTGTTCTGTTGAATGTTCACTTCATCAACAACATTTCCTGATGCCCTTTTTCATCAAAAACAGTGTTTGTCAAGTGCAGCAGTTGCTGAGACTTGGAAGATGAAGTGTACATTTTTCAGTAGGGGATGTGCTTGCATTTGCAGTAAATCAGACTGTATGTTAATGTTGAAACTAAAGGCCTTGACACAGACTCAGAGCATGTCTGCTAGTGTTTACAGTGAAGGTTAAAAAAGAGCTATGCAAGGAGACAGATTTGGCGTTGAGCGTGAGTGGTGAAACATGTGAAATGTATGTGAATCCTTATGTAGTAGTACTGTTAGGGAAGGGATTTCACACTATAAGGTAATTTGTAGGGTTGGAGTTCAGAGCAGGGGCAGGATTAGGGTTAGGATTAGCACTCATAAGTAAGGTGGTCTGTGGGGGTTTAGCTTAATTAAACCTCTCAACTGTAACTCATTATGAAGAATGAAGCTCCCTTGCCCATCCTTAATAATGTAGGGTAATACTGACCCTAACCCTGTCCCTGTTCCTACCAATGTGTTATGAAAAACCCTTTCCCTAAAAGTACTACTATTCTAAGTGTGTCTGAAGATAGTGTTATTTTTTTTTTCCTGTTTTTTTATTTATTTTTTCATCTTTTGATGACTTGATTGCAAAATGAGTCTGTATGTTTTCTTTTAGCTTTCAGTTCATTCAATGTGCAATATGAATTGTTTGTATATGTTCTGGCATTGTGAGGTTCAGGGAGTGTGTTTGTCAGGGAAAGGGGGCTTTGACAGGTATTAATCAATGTTTTGATAGTCAGCGAGTGTTATGTCCAAGATAAGGTAGTCCCTTTAGGCCTGTGGTATGTTTTCAAGGAAGATAAAGAAATTCTGTCCAGGACACCCCAGAAATTCTGCTGCTGTTCTCTCTGTAAGTGCCAATATTTTCCTATACATCTATTAAAGTTGCTATCAGTTCATTTAGTTGGGACCTTGGTTTAGCATCTCATCTGAAAGATACTACCTCAGACATGCAGTACTCCCTAATGCTACACTGCAGTAAAAGTAATGAAATATGAATCCAATCTTCTCTGCCATCTAACAGGATAACACAGCAGTAATGACGCATCCATAAATTAGTATACCCTTTCAATATGCTCTCACCCACCCACCCTCACAAGATACACTTGTATCACTGTTGTATTCTACCTTGGGACTAGAACATAAAAATCTGCAGTCCAAAACAGGATATGTTACTAAATGTATTCTGCTGACACCCTTGTCAGTGATACTATGACAATAACATGCATGACAGGTTCATATGTTCATAGAAGATTACTAAGCTAATGGCTTAAGGGCTCCTACAAGCCAAGCAAATATAACTACATTTTACCGAATATATTGGCTCTAGGGGCAAGAGGATGCCATGGATCCATAAGGGACAGGAGCACTACCTCAAATATGAATTTGCAATTCCCCATCCATTTATCCAAACTGCACATTACAAGAGGGCCAGGGAAGGGCTCTGCCTAATGTGAATAGAAAGCCTGTTCCAATGAAGGGGCAATTTCTATGATAAATATTTGTTTCTTCAGCATGTTTTGTGTGAGTTGATGACTAACTTTAGATCCCTAGATTGGGTGCCCTCATGCTGTTTGACTTGTGGATATGTAGTAACAACATCAGGGCTGGATTTGCAAGTGCCTTGTAGGTCAGGCATTGGTCATCCCTTAATAGTCGGTAGAAGACAGTATAAAGAGATAAGGCTTTTAGTCTATCTGCATAGTTCTTGTTGTTTACACCCTGTAATTTCTTTGTGAAGAAACTCTGAGGTCACTCCATCTGCTGTAAGTACCTAGTCAAGTGCATGCCAAATAGCTCATTGTACTCGATTATTAGTCTAATGAGGATTGAGTACAGTGAGACTATAATTTCCTTGGATCTGAATGCCATACCTGTAAAGTTCTGCCACATAAAAGGGCTTTCTCACCAGTGTGGACACATGGTGGTCAAAGTTCAGGTTGCTATCGATCTTTGTACCTAGATCTCTCACCTCTTTAGGGATGTAATTGTTGTAATTTGCAGGAGAAATCATTGGTTTAATGTGTTTAGTTACTTGGTTTTTAGCAGAGTAGCCTTATTGATAACATAGGACTTTTTTTGTTATCGGGCACCTAGCAATGTGGCTTGCTAATGGTTATGGAGTACACAAGTGGATGTGGGCAGATAGGGTGGATTCAAACCCAGGGTGTAGCTCATGGGTATGGTTTCTTAATCATTATTTTACCCACACTGTTTTTAGTCTTAGCACAGCATATTGTTTTAGTTGTCACCTCTTTAATCACCAAATTGCTAAAGAGACAGCCTGTGTTTCCTTTCTATACACTTCATCCCAAAACACCTTTGTTGCATCAAAGAAGTGCTGGCATCAAACAATGTGTATGACCAGTAGGTGGCACTGTTCACTTCTGAGAAATGAGTTTGCACTCACTATGATTTCAGGAGTCGGTCAGAAATTCCTTGAAGGATGTTAACTTTAGAAAATTAGTAGGTAAATTTTAGATGAGAAAAGAGATTTTTTTTTTTTTGTCTTGTTACTTCAGAATACTCAGGAATGTACATCCAGATGTAGTAGCAAAGGAGGCATGGTCAGAGGACTCGATAGATATAATTTTAAATGAGTAATTAATCATTTTAAATTAGTGCAGTATTAGTATGGATACCTGCATGTCCGTGATGTAATAGCTAAGTGTTGTATATGTGTAAATGACTGTGAAAATAGTTTATTTGTTGTCTGCACATTGAGTCCGGAGACACGGAATTTCATTCAGTTTTTGCACTTGTGTGATTTCTGAATGACAGTAAAGTTTACTTTGACTTTGATTAAATTAAATAAAAAGTTAGCTATTCTACTCAAGGATACACACACATAGAGGCAGAATGTGCTCCATTAAAGTGGGGCAAGACTGTAAGATGAAGTTAAGTACTCCCCTTATGACTGAGTGACATGGACCTGCATACCTTATCAGGCGACAAGAAAAACACACAAACCACTTTTTTCTGTTTATTTTGTTGCAGCTTAGTTTGGTAGCCTCACAATAATGAAGATCAAGTTCTGCTGTGACAATAAAGGACTAATAAGAGTCATGGCGCATAGGATGGGAGACGGTTATGCACCATAAGTACTGTCAACACAGAACTAGATGAATTTGAAAGGGAGCATCTGCATAAGGTTTACACAACATTAGTAAGGGCAATGCAAGACTGAATCAGCTCCAGATGTAGAAGTTACAGTATGAGCAGAAAGGCAATCTTGACTATAAGCATACATACATACAAGTGTGCAATGAAAGTGTAGTTACCACCTTTAGAACTCTGTAAACTATAGCATGTGTGATTAGTTTCTATATTTGTCATCTTTTTCATATTTAAACTACACATGCATGATGTTGTTGGTTCTATTTCTATTATTGCATTTTTGTGGAACTTTTCTCGCTGGGCTTCTACTATTAATGGGTTCTACCCAGCCGGATCTTCCCAAATACTAAACAAAAATAAGTAAATAATAAATATTTTAATGACAAACATGATTCTGGATATGTTCTGAGTTCACAGAGTGCGTGTTACTATGATGCTAATAGCAAATATTTGCGCAGTACATTGAGGTTTCATAAGTTATCGTGATTAGCCTCAACTCACATAGTTTATTCTCCTCTCAAAGTACCAGGTGCTGTGTATCCCTCATTAGACAACACCTTGCATATGACAAGTTTGTTTTGCAGTTATTAGATTTCACCCACGTACAGGAAAAACAGTAAGTGTTAACTTAAACCAGTCTATCTACTGCAATCACGGGAATCAGGCCACTTCATGCACCAGTGAACTTTGATCCTAGAGGCTGTGCTTAATTGTTTAAAACCACATAACTTTGAAGAGGTAGTATAAAATTCCCATTCTTTTCTTGAGGATGTTATGTATGGATCTGTTCTCAAAATGTTGATATTTGAATCTTGCTAATGCCATTTCTGTTGCAAATCTGACTGCTTAGGAGAAATGAACCTGCACTTGGAAGAGTGTCAGGCAGAATGTAGCAGATGTCTGTGCTTTGTATTACACAGCATTATATAATGTGATAGCAGAAGGAGATGGGTTGTCTGCTTGCTCAGCTTATTTTGGTGTATGTTATGAATACACCCCCCCCCATATAGTCAGACAGCATTTTAGAAGAGCCCACCCTTCTATCAGTGAAAAAATTTTCTTACGACCAGGTTTAAGTGATTACACTTCAACTGCATGAAAATACGTCATCCACACCCCTGTCATCAAGTTTTACTTTCTCCCTTCAGTTTTCTTAGTTAGCGTCTTATGAGAAAACCCATCCCAATCACTCACCAAAACAGATCAAGAAAGACATCGACTTACTTACAGGGCACAAACCACACTAACACCTAAACAATTTTGAATTTATAAAATGTAGCAAGGCCAATCTGTCACCCTCTGACCTACTACTGGAATTAAGCAGTCTCCCTCCAACCATGTCCTATGCACCGTCCTCTCTTCCCAACCCCCTTCCCACCCTTCATCCCCTCTTTTCCATTTTAAAACCATTAAACCAAAATATGTCAATCCCCTTTTGGGCAACATCCACACAGGCACCCCACCTGGCTCTGACAACCTCTTTCCCTACATCATGTATAATTTCAGAGACCAACTAGTCTGTCCTCTCACTCAAATCTTTAATTTTTACATAAGCAAAAACATCATGCCAGCCATCTGGAAAACAGCTGCTATAAAATTCCTCGCTAAACAAGCTAACCCCTACCAAATGTGTAGAGTTTAGACCCATTTTCATCCTTCACACACTCAGAAAAATACTACCAACACTCATCCACACTTAGCGTTCTTTCAATACATCAAGAAATTTTACCTTTTGTCCAACAAGCAGCATGATTTCTGGCCTGTACTCAGCATTATAAGAGCACTTTGGACCCTCACAAATGACATCCTAGTAAGCATAAGTAAAAGCAACATTAAAATAGCCCTCTTCATTGATCTAACCAAAGCCTTTTGTCTCATAGATCACCCTGTTCACATGAATGCCATCACAGAAATTGTCATTAGCAGTGTTTCTCAGCCCTGGTTTGGAGCTTCATAGAAAACAGACATTTTAAAGTCAATATAAGGCAATCTCAGTTTGACACAGCAAAACTCATCAAAGTATTCACTCAATGCTCCATTCTTTCCCCTCTTCTTTTTTCGTTTTTCATCAGCAAACTGCTAACAGACCTGTCCCAGCTGGGTCTACTTTAATTATCCAAAAGCTGATTCCAGCGATTGCAAATCCATCGACGCATATACATCGAACCGGGAAATAAGCGAACTCATAAAACCACGAAACTCAAAATACCGAATTGTCATACTCTGCCAACCCCACTGCGCGAAACACACTACCCACCCAAACAAAAGAAATAAACCACAAACATACAACAACCAAAACTCCACTTCTAACCCTACAATAAACCCACATACACCACTATCTATGCACTCTCCTTAACCCCTCTCTAACCCTAAGGTCCGTAACTACCGCACACTTACCCTACGGAGCTATACCCAAACAAAATAAATAAACCACACACACACACTAACCAAACCCCTATTTCAAACCCTACACTAAACGTTAAATACATTACCCGTATTACATTACCTATCTATGCACTTACCTTAACCCGCACCCTAATCCTAACCCTAATGTCCGTAACTATCGCACACTTACCTTACGAATCTGTAGCTCAGAAGGGCCAATCAAAACACTTCCACATTTCGAACTTTGCGGTAATTTTGCGGTTTTGTGAGTTCGCTTATTTCGCGGTTCAATGTATAGTTAATTAAAGTATACCCGTCCAGCTCCTTATACTTCTGTATGCAGATGAAATGATCAGACACAGGTCCAGTCCATCCCACATCTCAATTCAATCACAACACCAGTTTGCCCTCCATCTCATTCATAACTGGATTTTCCAACACAATCTCCTACAAAATCCAATAAAAGCATAAAATAATGTTGGTTTGCTTACCACAAAGGCTCTCCAACTGCACAAGAGACCTTCTCTGCACTACATTAAACAACTTCACAATTTAAACCACAACCACTTTCAAATACCTGGAACTTTGGCTGAACTAATCACTTAATTATCCCTACTGAGTAGAAACAAAAAAACAAAGCTAAAATAAATTTTGTCCTGTTCTTGGCCAAAAAATCTTACTGCTCTGTCATTAAATCCCAGCTATTGGTAAAGGAATTCTCTTTGCCCAACTAGTATATGGCCTACCAATTTTTGCCTCCGCCTCCAAGCACAGTACAAATTCCCTTCAAACCATGTCCAATTCCATTTGTTGCTTCATTATCAAATCTCCAATCCTGTTTCCCCTTTATTTCTACTTGATGGTCCAAGGCTGGTGGGATGACGACTTCTTGATCCTTTTCAGCTACTGTTTCTTGCTTAGCATCCCTTAACTTAAATATGACCTGCAAGTCACTTTGTCTAAGTACAGAACTATGCATCTATCTCCACTGAATCTCAGTTACTACCTCTCTGCTTTACCTTCTATCCCACAAGCATCTTCTCCTATTTCCTAAGTTTCCACCTTACTCCAAGCACTCTCTGCTTTACAATTAACAAGAGGTCATCAGTGTGGTACCCCATCAAAGGCCTTACAGAAGGCCAGATAGATCACATGTACTTATGCACCATCTAGTCATGCTCTTAGACACATAACTGCAGGGGTTTTGACTGGCAACTCTGACTGACAATTACGTTATGCTATATAGGTTCATGAAGCCTTTCCCTTAGGATCCATTCCTTCACTTTCAGTACATCTAACATCAAGCTGATTGGCCTGTAGCTGCTTGGACTGATCCTGCTACCTCCCTTGAACAACAGTGTCGCTAAGAGAGATACTGCCTGCCCAGCTAGCTGGAATTATGTAAATAATTATATGTCATTGGTGAATATCGACATTTTTTATATAAGATGCTTGTGTTACAAATGTATTAAAACTGTATGTCATGTGTATATCAAACTGCTTGCACATATGTATGTGCTGGAAAGGGATTTGTAAAACTGTTGTGTTTAAAATGGATCCACAGTGCCCTACTGGAAGAGAACAGAAATGTACATTCACTATTATAACTGTTTAAATGTATATATTTTAGCAGTGAGAACTGGAATACAGGAGTTTAACTTCAGAAACATTACTGAAATTAAATTACTTTATGATAGGCCATAAAAGATGGTGTCTTTTAGTTTTTAATGCAGCAAGAGACACAGTGTCTGTACTAGGAAACTTTCTGTATTGTCTTTATGGTGAATTAATTACTAGTCGTGAAAGCATAAGGGAATGCAATTGTTTTATGACTTCCAGCATCTTCCACAGATCTGAGAAGAAGCCCTTGTCTGTATATTTTTACAGGTAGATGCTAAATATTGCCAGCTTCAGCAATGGGGGGTTTGGCCTGGGAACCCAAAGTCAGATGAGAAGAAGTGGTGTCCTTTTGTAAGCTATCCCAGCAGTGATATTTGAGATATTATTTTGAGTAGTCTCTTTGTGAGACAGAGCATTCTGCATTCTGTCTTTGATCTGACAACTAGAAGATCCGTTCATCACACATCTGCTTTGCTCTCATAGTAAGTTACTAGGAATAGTATAGTTCTGTTAGATTCAGTCAGGAATATAGTGAAGCTTAGTTTAGATAATTTTCTTTATCTATTTGAGACTGTCCTGCAATGTTGTTTTAAATATTTCCTGTGGTTTTGAACTCTAATGTCACTGTGAAAATATATTTAGTATTGTCTTGTTCTTTTATTTATTATTAAGTATATTTAAATCTTTCATTGTGGCTGATCTGTGTAGAGATATTTAAGTTTTGAAAGTACTTGCATATTTATTTGGTGACACTGTATGGGCCACTCCTAATTGCCTTGTTCTTGGTCAAACTATCATTTGTATTAGTATTATTTTCACGCAGTAAGATTGGACACCCTTTGTTAAGGGCTCTAAAGTGGCTGATAAGGAAAGACTGGTGGAAGTAATAACTGCCTTATAGTCTGGCAGAAGGGGGCATAGCTAGCAAATCTGTGCCAGCCTTTCCCATGTGTGTGTGTGTGTGTGTGTGTGTGTGTGTGTGTGTGTGTGTGTGTGTGTGTGTAAATCAAACCTCAAATTGTCTGTATGTGTCAGCGGCTTGAGCAGGAACACGAAGCACTGGTAGGACAGAGAGGGTGCTGGGGGTCTTGGCTTGGTCACTCAAGTAAGATCTCAACTCTATAGCTGTGCAGTGGAGAGTGTTATTAGGGATCTGGAGGAAGAGTGAAAAAACAGCCCTCGACTAACTGTGGTCTCTGTGTGCTTTTAAGGGAAATTGCATTTGATGCAGAGAGCTGCATCTGGAAATACTGTGTGTGTGTACCTAACATCCTCTCAGTGAACATCCCCCACTGTTGCCTGTGGTGAGGATTGAAGCTTCTTCATTACTGGTCCAGTGGTTGGCTGCCACAAAGAGAATAAATGTTTCCGGGCAGATCATTACTGGCCACACATCTGTTAAAAAATTTTGTATGTGGTTCTGCTGGGATACTTGCATGTTTTTTTGAGTACTCTGACATGCATTTCATCAAAGCCATGTACTTTGTTCTATATGTTGACCCTACTCCTTCCGTCCCTCTGTATTTGTCCACCCACCAATTTTTCACCTCTCTCTGCCTTGTCACTCTCCCATTATGACCCTTTCTGTGAATAATAAGATGAAGAACTTGTTCTTTATTTCAGCAGTGTCATTGCCATCCTTAACCTCCCTTCCACCTTTGATCGATCAGTTGAGGTCGGTATCCTCCTGTTTCTTCTCTAACATACAACCTCTCCCATTAGTGTATTTTTTTATCACATCCAGCCTTGGCTTTCATCAACTGTTTAATCCCTCCCCCAACCTTGGTACAAGCCTGTTTCTGTTGTTTCACTGATACTACTTTCCACCATTTAAATACATCCTGCTTATTCTTGAGTACTGCCTTGATTCAGTCATTTTGGTCTGCTCTTCACCCATCTGGACAATCACCCAGACATACATTTCAGAGTGTCATGTCTGAATTCAATAGGTTCTACCTCTCCCATATCTTACCATTTTCCCAGTTCTTTCATACCTCCACTCTTAACTGCTTGTAGTCTATCCTTCTGTAATTCCCTACTGTAACTTTATATCCTTTGGTGGGCCTACACTGCTTAGCCTAACTCAAGCCCTGCTATAGCATTATCACTGCTGGACAGTGAGGATCATCATCAGCTTCGTGAACTGCACCTGACCTTTTGTGGACTGTGTCTAGAGTGGTACTTAATCTGGAGCCTTTTCCAATGAACTGAAGAATTGCTTCCTGATTCCCATAGAGCTTTTATGAAGATTATTTTCCTTTCTTCTCTGGATATAGGAACTGATGCATCTGTAAGTAGGAGATTGAAATCTGCCATCAACATTATCCCCTTTTTCTGCCCCCAGGTCCTGAACCTCTCTGCCAACAGACTTCCGTCCTCCACTGATCTCTCCAGAGTTTATAGCTGATGCCAAAGTACCTGCTTTCCCCTATACATTTCCTACACTTTGATGGCCACTATACTTTCCTTTTTCATTAACTGTCTCTGCACCTTTCTTCTTCATCACTTTCTTTCTGCAATGCCTTCCATTTCCTCTTCCTCCTCTATCAGTTTATAAGCTGTCTTGTATTCTACATAGTCTGCCAGTCCCCTATCTTTTATCCTTATCATTTGTAAAATGTAATAGCCTGAAAGTACTGATTCCAAGTTATTATTTTCCACTGCCTACGTCTTGTTGATGCAAACAATGTCCACCTTGTTAGATCCAAGGATAGCCTGCAGTTCCCTTATCTTTTTCACACGCTCCTGGCATTTTACAGTATCACCGTTCAACCTCCTTTTTATTCTTTCTCTTTCTTACCTTTCAGATCATTCTTTATGCTTACTACCCTTGTTCCATTCCCACCAGTTCTCCTTAAGTTGATTCCTTGGTACTTCTGTTCTCCCCTCCCTCCTCCTCCCACCTCACTTTAAATGCATAGTGGTGTCAACATATGTCTCAAAGTTTCATTTTAGTAATGTTGCCTTATCTTGCTGAGGTAGAGTCTGTCTTCAGCTTAAAGCTTCTCCTAAGCTACTAACTTCCATTTGTCCACATAGCCACATACCCACATTCATTCTCTCCTTTCCACTTCTTCACTAATGCACTGCAATCCATGATTTTCAGATTAATTATATTGCTCATTAAAAAGTCACTAAACACTTGCACTGCTGACATCCTTGGGCCATAGCCTATATCCTTCTGTTTACTTCCTCTGCTATCCCTGCTGCTACCTCTTTAATCCAAGCATAGATCACAATATGGAGTCTCATCCTACCCTTCCTGTCACCTTTCCTGCCTTCTCCATTGTCCTTCCCATGGTCAGTCCCGACACTGTTTTCTGATCCCTGTGGTAAGAGATTCACTGTTTTTCACTTGCCTATGCATCTGATGCTTTTGAGTTTAGCAGATCAAGGCACAGGGCATTACACTAATCCAGAAGAGAGGTAATGATGGACTATAGCACAACTGGGAGATCTGCAGATGGTTTAAAGTGCTTAATAAGGGAAATTCTCTTAAAAATGGGGGCACACCGATTTGATAGCTAGCACCTCATCCTTCAGTGCCAGCTTGCAGTAAATAGTTATCCCTAAATTAGTCACCTTCAACATGAATTGAAGTTTGACACCAAACTAGGTATTTATAGACAAAGTTGGGGTATATAAATCCCACAGCCACTCCTTATCTTATCACTTTGTGGCCTCTCTAACTTCCCTAGAGGTTCCTTTGTTTCTGCTTCGGCCTACTGTTCATCCGTGCCTCATTACTATTGGTCTTTCCTGTCTCCTCTGTACGATCTCACACTTTCTTCCCCCCTGCACTCTTTTCTGCTTCACCCACTTCTGTCTCTCTTTCAGCATCCAAGCATCCCTTTCCATTGGAGTTCTTTGCTCTCCCTTGCCTACACTTGACAAAGAATTCTTTCAATCCATATACGAGCCCTTATCCCATGTCTTCCATTTTCTCCTCCACTTTCCACTCCTGTCTTCCACAGATGTCTTGTCTTGGACTTTATTGACTAGTATTCACATCTACTCATACATCACCTCTGTCTGACCCAGATAACCACCTGCCACTGCTCCCTTCTTGCTGGATAACCTACCTCCTATGCTTCCCTTCCCTTCCCTAGCAGCCCCCTGAGTTCCAATACATCTGATTACATCCTCCATCTTCTCTTATATCCTGTACATCTCAAACTTCCTAACAGGTCCTCAAGCAGTACTGCCTGCCCACACATGAAGCATCTCACCATATGTCTGCCCTTCCCTCACCTGTCTTCCATGCTCTGCTACCTATATCCTAGGTTAGTAAACTGCCTGCCTGCCACTGAAACGTAGAGTTCATATGGCACATGGGTGTTTTGCTCTTAATTTAGCACGTGTTTGTGCCAAGCTTGTCCTTGGCTAACCAGGTCTGTTGTCTAGTCTACAGTGTAAGATCTTTTTCATTGCTGTTTGATTGTTGTCTGCTACTTTTTGGGTGCCACGTGTTTTACATGATCATGATAAGTGCTGGTACTAACTGATGCCATATGGATGGGCTACTATTTAATGGAGCCTTTTCTTGCTGTTCTTTTGATATACTCTGTGATGGAGTCTGGTCATATCCACCGTACATCATCTGATAGTCTGATTTCTGCTGTGGCAGGTTAAACTTGTCACATTGTATTCAAGAAAGAAGTTTTCATTTTTTTTTTTTTTTGAGAATTCTTTGTGTTTTTCTTATTGAGTTCTATGTGTCCATATATTTAGGCATTATTTCCTATACAGGCTTTGCTGGAGATCTTCACTAAGAAGAAACAGTTATGATCTAGAAGAGACAAGTTGCTAGGATATAGTCACAGATGGGCAATGGCAAAAAAATTGATAGTATTTAAACACTTCTGTCTGTAATATCAATTGAGTCTCAGAGCAGTCCGAACTAGGACAGTAAGTGCAAGGTATGGGAAAGACATGACCTATATATAACAGAGTCAGAAGGCAGAGTGACACATAAGTGGCATGGAATGAACTTGAACTTGCTTTTTCTGAACAGCAGCTCAGACATAAGAGACAGAATCTGAATTTCTTTTAGCCGGAGATTGGAGCAGGCAACAGACTCCAGATACGATTTATCTGCTGCAACTGTAGGTGAATATTTTAAAAGAAGTAATCAGATTTTTTGTTTTATGTTTGATTTTTGTAATCACAAATTTTTGCTTTTTCTAAACTACACAGTGTGTGTGTGTGTGTGTGTGTGTGTGTGTGTGTGTGTGTGTGTGTGTGTGCAGTTTTTTGCAAGATGTGAGAGTCACCTGTATTCTGCTGGTAGACTCCGTTGCCTCCATCTAGAACCATAGATGGCTTATCTAGCACTCAGTGCCATTCCTTGTTTGGGAGACCCTCAATTCTAAGTTGTCAATTTGCCAGTCCCAGCCCAAGTCCAGAGACCAGCCCATTCTTCCACACCTGCTCCCCTTAGCTCTAAGTTAAAGAACAAAAAAATAAATAACAAAAAAAGCCTGTTCCCCTAGTCTGATGCTTCAAGCCAGAAGCCAGGTCTTTTTCTTCCCCATCTGCACCCTATAGCTCTAAGTTATACAGCAAAAAAACAAAAGGTCCTACATAAACTGTAGGAAACCACTTGCTGCAAATATCTTCAACTGATGCTATCTGTCATATCCATTCTTAATGAATGGGTACTTCGGATACGATCAGATCCAACTTCAAGCGCTATCACATTTTGGATCTAAGGCTCAGGTTCCTCCCCTTACCCATAATTCCCTAGCTTGAACCAAATAATTTCAATCTCATTTGCCACTTGCTTGCTTCAGATGCAGATCTCTAGACTCAGTGCTTTGGGTGCCCATTAAGTGTTTTTTGGACGTTTTCTTTCCATTTTGGAACAATATTTACATACCCTGCTATTTTATCCTATCCTATGATTTTTACAATTTATTACCTCTTGGTGCTTTTGTAGAAGTAGTCTTTTATCACCTTACTCTATATAGTGTAGTTGTTTATCATGGCTCTGCTTTACTTAGGCCTAAAGTTAGAGACGATGTCTAAAAGTGAGTAAGAGGGCAAGACCTTGTCTGCTGTTGGAATATGGTTTTCTGTACCAAAATGGACATTTTGCAGAAACCAGAAAGGTGGCAAGAAACTGTGGTTTTGCCCCAGACACTTCTAGTGATAGACCCCCACAAGGGCAGAGGGGGGGAGTAGTCATAGTGTACATTGTCATAGTGGCAGAAATGAACCACGAAATCATGGATATTTTGGGTCAGTCCTCAGACAGGCCTTTTCAGCATTTCTCAGTAGTTTCCTGACTGCCTGTGTACACCAAGGACAGGATGTCCAAGATATTTGTATGATTCCCTTTCTTTATTAGCCCCCATTTTCAGGAAAGCTTCCCAATGTGTCACTCATCCGAAAGAATATAGCAGCACAAGAAATAAGAAAGCTGCTAGACAAATGAGTCCTCCAGCAGGTGCCACAAGACCAACATGGAGCAGGAGTCTACTCAAGGTTCTTTTTGGTGCCAAGGACAAACGGGGATCTTAGGATCATTCTCCACCTCAATTCCTTGAACCAAAATGTAAAGCAGATTAAGTTCCAGATGGTCACAGCACAGTCCATCTTACAGTCGTTGAGGAAGTATGTTTGGATGTGCTAGATAGACTTCCAGGAAGTATACTATCACGTAAAAATAGACAAACGCTCCAGAAGGTTTCTTATCTTTTTGCTTGGAGCCAGTCATTTCCAGTTTCAGGCCTTTTGAGTGGGTAATGCACGAGGAGTTAAGAGTTTCGAATATGGAGCATTTCTAGTAGGGCAGGGTCCGAGATTGCCTTGTAGGTGAGACACAGATTACTTCTGAGCAATCTGTACGATACCAAGTAGAGTGATAGTGATTTGAGCCTGTCCACATAGGACAGGTGTTGGAGACCATGGATTCTCTTTGTGAGGTATTTCTGTGGCCTTTCCAGTTGGTGAATTTGTTTGGAGAGGTACATACCAAATGGGGCATTATACTCAATTATTGGTCTGATGAGGGTGGAGTATAGAGAGGTAATAACCTCCTTTTTTCTGGATGCAATCCTTTTACTCATGAGATGAACCAAGTAAAGGGCCGCTACATGATAGTCGAATGTGAGATTGTTATTAACCCGAGTACCCAGGTCTGACACCAGAGGTTGTGTGTTTAGGGGGTTGTTGCTTATGTGGTAATCTGTAGGGGCCATGTTTCTGCCAAATGGTATGATGATACATTTTTTTTTGCATTTAGCTTGAGGCCATGACTTTGGCACCAGTCATTAGTTGCTGTGAGACCCTCTTGCAGAATGTTAAGATCATTTGGAGAGTCAGTGACAGCACCTAACTTACAGTCATCTGGAAACTTGGTCAGCCACAGGCCTTTTGTCTTTGCCTGGACCTCTGAGAAGTAGATGCCAAACAACAGGGGTCCAAGGACAGATCCCTGAGGAACTCCACTACTGATGGGTGTGCTACTGGAGGTGAAGATGCCTGTTTTGACCTTGAGGGTTTTGGCGGTGAGCCAGTTGGCCACCCACCTGATGAGATAGGGATTTACGCTAAGTTGTGTTAGCTTTTCAATGATGTCCAAGTGGGGGATTGTTTCAAAGACCTTGGCCAAGTCAAGTACTGACTTTCCCTCATCCAGGGCCTTGGTGACGTTCTCAAAGAAGTCAGCCAGGTAAAACAGGCAAGATCTGCTCTTGATGAGTCCGAACTGGGTGGGGTCAAGCCCTTGGATATTGCATGTGTCCTTATTTATGACATCTATAATAATACACTCCATGGCTTTACAGATTAGACTTGTCAAGCTAATGGGTTAATAGTTCCAAGTGTCAGTAGTGGCAAAACCTTTGTACAAGGGGATGACAATGGCAGTTCTCCACTCTGCTGGAATGAAACCTGTACTTAGGGTTTGGTTGAATAGGGTGTTCAATGACAAAGTCAGTTCTTGCTGGAGATGGTGCAGAATACAGCCCGGGATACTATCAGGTCCCATGGAAGCTGTGTCCTTTGCCTTGGATAGGGCCTGTAACACTTGATCTACAGAGAAGTGAGGTGCAGGACAAGTATTGTAGATGTTAAAAGTGTCTTTGGGGGGGCTGTGGGGGTGATGTTTGCATTGAACCTATCTTCTAGCAGGTTGGCAAAGTCAACAGGATCAGTGTAAGTGATACTGTTAAGTACAAATTTGGAACAAACCTGGGCTTTGCCATGGTGGCTCCTGATGTAACTGAAGAAGGCTTTGTGGTTTTCCTTTGTTTCAGAGGCTAGTTTTGATTTGTAATTGGCTTTGGAGGTTTTCACTAGTGATCTAATTTGCTTGTTGAGGCTAAGGAGGGAGTTTTTCCAATTTGGAATTTGTTACTTTTTACCCATGGACAACAGTTTCTTCCTTTTGTTGTAAAGCCTGTTGATAAAGGATGCCCACCAAACAGGTTTGTGTTTCCTTGAGAAGCAGGTTTTAGTTCTGCCAGGTATGGCTTAGTCCATGCAGTTGTAGAGGCACTTGTATACTGCATTGGTGTACTGTTCAGCATAGTTGTCTGCATCCTCTTAGTGGGGCTGTGGTGTGAAGCTACAGATACCCTCCCTTAGGAGGTTGTAGTCAGCTTGATGTTTATTAGCTTGATTACAGCTGGGGGGGGGGGGGTTGGGTGGGATAGAAACTTCGAACAAGACAGTTTGAAGATCTGATTTCCCCAGGGAAAAACATACTATGGGAGTGGGGCAGCAGTCACCCATGTTGGTGAGACCCAAGTCCAGAATGTTATCTCCCTTGTTGTAAAGCCTCATATTTGTTTTTTTTTTTGTTTTTTTTTCATAAGGATAGATTGACTTTGAAAACAAACCCCTCCTTTTTCCCTAAAGTGGCTCCTAAATCATCACTCAACTAGTCAACCAATCTTCCTGGTTTCTTTCCCCATATTGATAGTTAGGGAGAATATATGCTAAATCTGCTGAATGTGCATTGACAACTCAGATTATATTTGCATCACACTAAGAACATCAGAAAGACTGATTATTTGCCTCCTTCACCCTGACAAAATTGGGTATGAGTGCATTTCGTATGTTTATAAGGAAAAGAGACTTCATTTGCCTGGCACTCCTAAAGCTCATTACTAGATTACTTGCTACTTCAACTGTCTGTTTCTGCAAAGTACCAATTGATGATATTTGTAGTGCAGAGACTTGGTCAAATGTCCATACTATCTTATCCCATTACAAGTTGGGCTTGCCATGTAGATTCAGAGCACCATTCTGGTTTCCCATTCCCCAGAATATGCTTCTGTGAGTTTTCCCAAGATTTTTGGTAGCTAGGTACTCTGTCCCATTTGTTGAGGACAGATGGAAGAGACAACATGGGATGCAAAAGTTATGTACATTGCATAACGATAGATGTTTGTTACCTGCTTCCATCCTTCTCAACTTCCCTCCATCCCCCTTTCAGTTGTCATATTCCTTTTTTCTAGAGTGACTGCGCTGACTTATTGACAGCCTGGTTGCTCCCCCTTTAGGTGCTGTTTTCCAGCACTCCATTGATCTTCTTTGCAATATATACCTGTATATGTTTTCCCTGGGATGGAGTATGATGCTTCTTGTTATAGGAAATGGGCTAACCTGATTTGAGGTAATTTAGTACAAGCAGGGAATTGTGGGTAAGGGGAGAAACCTGACCCTTGGATCCAAAGTCTGAGAGTGGCCAAAGTTAGATTTGATCAGATCCAAAGTATCCATTCATTGAGGAGGATGGAAGCAGACAACATGGATGCATTGTTATGATAAGAACATAACTTTCATTTACAAGTTACTGTATCACACAGGACGTTCTCAAGTATATAACTGTACTGGTACTCAGAAATCCTGGTACATAAATGAATGAAGGTAGTGCATTGCAGATCGGTCACCTTCTCCCATTCACATTACATAAGACCTTGCATATTTGTTGGCTGTTCCTTTTGCCCCACCCTAGCTACCCCACTGCTAATATCACTGTTTTTCAGAAGCTATGATAGTTTTGGAATAACAAAAAAGTTTATGCTGGACTTATTTCTATGTTTGCCTGCTTGTTTGTACTTTAGATGGTTAGATAGGCTGGTTGTAAGACTTTTTTTATCCACAACTCAGGCAGGAGGGCAGCTGCAGCAATACAGAGGAGTTCATAGTATTCCAAAGCAATTAGATCATTACAGAAAATAACCTAGTACAATATATAATTTTGGAAAAATTCTTAAGATGTTCAGAGCATACAACTGAAAATCAGAACAAACACTTGAAGGCATGTTAAAAACTTAACAAGTTTAGCAGCCTTGTTTTGATAAATAAATAATTAAAACAACTGAAATATATTTACATATGTACAAATTTGGTTGTCTGCAGCAGACTGTTATGTATTATTTTTTACTGGCAATCAGTTTCCCTTTTTTGAGTAAGATGCAATGAAAGCGTTGTCACTTCAGAGAAAAAGGTTCTCCATTCTGACTGTCGACTAGGTGCCTTTAGTGCAGAGTCTGCATGTCCTCCCTGTGTTTGTGTGGGTTTCTTCCTGTGCTACAGTTATTCCAAAGACATGCGATAGGTGGATTGGACACTTTAAATTGGCCATAGGTGTGAGTGCATGCTACGGGAGAACAGCCATGCAGGGCTAGCTACCCAGCGATGTAAACCTTGGCTTTAGATGATTGTCACTGCTGAAGTGTCACCCCGACCCCATTTGCAAAAATGGGAAAAGGGGTTATGGATGGATGGATGCAATGAACTTCATTTCTGAAGAGCATGTTTAAAGTGACTGAAAATTTTTATAACAGTTTGAAATTTCTCTGTGCATGGACAAGACTTTACAGTAGTACTGGGGAGACTGAATATTCCAGATTAGGAATGAATATATTGATTGTAAGGGCCAACCGAACATGAGGGGTATGACAGTAGTCTGTTATATAAGAGACTTTTTTGCCTCCCTTCCTTGTCAAATGTAATGTTAATGTGGGTTTTAAATGACAGGTCAGGTTCTGGGGATAAGCACCTAGGTACTTATATTATGAGAAATTAGATATTTATCTTGAATTATAAAGATAAGAAGATCACATTGTTAACTTTAAGTATTTATCAAATATCATAATAGTTGTTTTGTGGCATTAATTTAAGGCAGGCAGTTGTGAGCTAGTTGAATAACGAGAAGAAGCATTTTTTGTAAACCTTTATGAATGTGAGATGTGAATGGTCCCACTCTTTGAAGGAAAATGTTATGGACATAAAACGTGATCAATGAATAGGGTTGCTGCCATTTCAAATGCTCAAAGAGGGGCATTTTTTTAGAAACATGAGATTTTACAGGCAAAACATCCCCATTGATAATGCAAAGGAAAGAGCTTCGCTTTTTTGCCAAAATAAAATCTTACTCTTGTAACATTTGAGTTACTTATGCTATTGTGTATAACATATAGGCATTTCAGATACAAAATAACTATTTTATGCAACTATTAAAGAAAACTTATAAAATATTTTTTCCCTAAAATTTTAGGACATTTTTCATTTTTTTCCACAGGGCACAGGTGCCCAAAGAGGGACAGGTAGGAACCCTATCGATGAAAGGTGGATTTTGTTTTGTGATTTAATTTACAAACTGAATAGTACTGGTCCAAAAACTGACCCTTTTTCTTTTGAAGTAAATGTATCTTGTTTAGCTTGATTATTATGCATTTTAATTGTATAATCCCTGCGGAGCCAAAGTAATGCATTAGGTCTGAAACCAAGAGCTTAGCTGTTCAAATTGTGTATATGATCAAACTAGTGTTCACATTTTCTATACAGCATACTTTTCAATAGTGACAATATTTCTGAATGGGTATATGCAAGAGATCATGTGAAATAGCTGTAAGACAGAGTGGTTGATAGTAGTTTTGTTTTCTACAAAAGATGTTTTGTAGATGTGAGTGCTGATTGTGCCTCGTCTCTTTGACAGGCACTGTTTGTTTGCATTATGAAATACGGCTGGCAAATAATGGCTTCACATGTTCTGGAACAGTTAAAATGGTGGACCAAAACGTGGATTCAGTGAGATGTTTCATAAAGTCAGGGCACTGCTAACCACTGTTATTAAAGGGACGCATATTTAAACTAAGAGATGTAGGCAGTGGCTTGCATGTTTTATAAGGTATACACAAACAGCAATGGAATGTGATCAGTCAAGTGCCGCTGTCAGGATGGCACTGATTCTAAGAAGAAAGGAGATGTAAAGAGGGACCATAATGGAACTCTGCTACATCTGGATCAGGATTTATAAACCTTAGACCTCTTGTCTTCATTTCATGTCTCTACAGTCAGTAAAAGTTTAAAATTAAAACACTGTGGTCAAGTCAGATAACATACCTAGTCTTTTGTTGAATTCACAGTTAAAGAATTGCATAATTAATGTAATAAAAAATGTCATTGACCTAGACTTGCAAATTAAATTCATTTCTGTTTCTATTGTTAGATTATTTATTGTGAAACATAGCAACATATTAAAAGATTTATAAGTTTATAAAATTTTATTCAATGTGTAGCCACAGTTACATTACATTACTAAGATTGCTTCTTGAAATGTTATGAAATAGCACTGAATGTATGTAGTTAGTGATAACATGAAGTGAATGTTCTAGAATCAAGGTAACTGATCTTCTAATTCACTATGGTCCCTTTCTGTTTGGAATGGATATGCCTGTTCTACCTTCTGTGAAAAGTGCTGCTGTAGACACATGATTAATATGATTTAATGCTAAAGACAATGAAAATATGTTAGAAATCAATCAGTTCACACTATCACAAAGCCAATAACCTTTACATCTGTTCTCATGATATTGTTTTTAAGGCTTTTCTGTAAGTACAGCATCTCACATTTGATTAATGGATTTATCAAGCTATTGTATAATCTGCTTCTTAGATGTGTGTTATTGCATTTGAATGCATGGTTAAATATTTAGGTCAAAGATCAGCCCCCTGGGTGAAGGGGTTATTTATTTATTTTTTATTGACCAATTCCAGGCTCAGCCTGGGTTTAGAATATGATGTGGTATTTATGTTCTGGAAGTCATATTTTTAGTTTGTTCCTCATAAAAGTTGTGGTTTTCAGACAAATCATGAAGGATTGAAGTCAATAATAATGATAGCTATTTACGTTTAAGACTTTATACCCTTTTGGAAAATGCATGTTAATGCAAAATGTGTTCAAATAATAATTCAAAAATGGGTGCCAAGTATTACAATCAAAACCATGGTTCATATGATGACACTTCTGTTTAATACAATAAATTCCTTCCTTTACACAATAACTACTACAGTGTGCAAGAACCAAACATTTACACACACACACACACACACACACAGAATACCATCAGTTTTAACCTCCTGTGTGACTGTACTGTATATCTGAAATATTTGCTTGACAGCAGGTGAATAAATAAATTCATAAATAATGATCCAGAAATGTATCTTGGCTCACTGGGAACAGAACCATACAGTGCAACCTATTGCAAACCCCTTTTTGCCTTCACATCTTCTTATCTCAAAAATCAAACAGAAAGCAGTAACAGATTTTTTTAATATATTTGTGTACGTTGAAAGTTATGCGTTCATAGGTAGTTACTGGGCATGCAGTCCAAGAGACCATTAAGCAGCCTAGCCCAGATTTCCAATTGCCCTTGCTGGTTAAATGATGTCCTCAGAGTCACTTAGTAGGCAAATGGGAGTGGGAGGATTCAAACCCTGTACATTTGACAACAGAAAGCATTTCATTAATAGCTCAGAACCTTACATGCCAAACAACTCTACTTTACTTAAAAGTTAAGAGAACAACAAGTGATGCTTGGACATGCATTTTATTTTATTTTACATTTGTTTACTGGGATGGTACAGTGATCACAACTGACCATTTGCAGGTAATGCCCAGGTGAAATAATTCACAATGAAGAAGAAGAAGGAAAAAACGAGAAGAGAGAGGCAGTAAGCTGTACATATCAAAAGAGAACAGAAAGTAACAGCGTACAACAAAAATGTACAGTAACAATCAATAGCTGTAGCAACAGTTACGAGAGAAATGCATGTTACAATTCACATCATTATACTTCAGGATCATCGTGGAAATGTTGTGGGGTAATGAGAGTCGGGGCAGGAAATGGTGAGAAAGGTAGGAGGTGTTAGTTGTTTATAGAGAACAATGCTAGAGGCTGAGAGGCCCTTAAGTGATGTGATTTTTTCTGGACAATAAGAACCTGAAACTCTAACATGGCAGGCCTTAATGATTTACAAGAAAATAAGAAGTTAAACAGTGTCAGGGAGTGATTATTAGAAACAGATAAATTCTGCATTGTTGCAGACAGGTGAGAGGCAGACTATTCTAATTCACTTAGAAAGTTAACCACAACAGGTATTGCATCGACATGCATTTTCTAAGCAACAAGAGCTATCATCTCTAATGACTGGCATTACTGACTGCCTGAAATCCTTAGAAAATTATCTGGAAATAAAGAACTTAATGATGTTCAGGAAGCAGGTGCACAGGATTCAAGCTACAAGATCTTAAGGAGATCCTTCCTGTAGTCAGGGGTACATGGTTTGACTCTACCTCCAAGTGCCTACTGTGATACTCTGTGCAAGTCATTTAACAAGACAATGCTCCTGGGTTGTCCATGAAAAGTGGGGTGCTTAAAAAAAGGCAGGACATAATATTTTCTGAATCTGTAATGCTTTTCAAGAATAAGAATTATGAAACTGTAAATGCATGGCATTGCAAGAACACCTTTGTGAAAATCACAGATTACTCCGGGCTTCCCACAGTAAATGGCAACACACACAGTTCCAGTAGCTAAATGCTTAATTCCCTCAGACTTCATTTATAAACCGTTAGTGAAAAATGAATTCATAATTCGCTTCTTGTACTTTCAGTAATGTAATAATTGTTAGGAGTCATAAGTATAAAAATGTAAGCCGTCGAACAAACAACAATCTGATTTCATAATCAAAACAAAAAAAAATCACTAAAACCGGACCACTAAAACAACACAATAAGGTATTTATCATAGTTACAGACAAAACAATTGCCAACTATGCTACTTCTACAAACACAACACTTTTTAACAATACTGACATACACACACACACACACACACACACACACACACACACACGCACGCTCGCGCGCGCGCACACACACACACACACACACACACACACACACACACACACAGACATTTATTTATATATACATATATACGTACATACATATACATAAATAAATAAATAAATTATATATCTTGGTAGAAAAGAATAAGGACCTAACAGTGCAACAGTTTACTCATCCTCAAACTCAAGGGTAAACATTTTTTCTTGACTAAATTGTATCTTTTTGTGAAGCATTTCAGGAATGCTAAGTTGTTACGCAAACATGTATGACTGTGCACATGTGAGACAGAAATAGAAGAAACGATGTGCTACTTGTCGAGATTGTGGAACCAAATGTGAACAGATGACTTTTCAACAGGCCCCTGAAGAAAGAAACGCAGTATAATTACTGATTTTGGTCTGTGACACACACACACACACACACACACACACACACACACACACACACATGGTTTCTGTCCATACCTAATTCACACTGCAGCAGACTAACATGCACGCATGCGTGCCTGCACACACACACACACACACACACACACACACACACACACACACACACACACACACACACAGCATGTATTCCAATTGTAGCACTTACAAAAAAAAAAAAAAAGTGAGAGAAATCAATTACTGAGTACTTGTAAGGGAAATCTCCTGTTCAGTTCATTACCAAGTACTCAAATCACATGCACTAATTCTTGGAAGTCTCTCATTTGCTCTACATGCCGACTTAGAACTGGCACAAAGAATAGGAAATAAGAGCCATACAGAAAAAATATTCAGGCAGTAGTGATTTTTTTTAAATTAATGTTGAACTCCGTCTCTTTTCATTTTTTTTAATTAATGCTGTCTGGTCAGGTCCCCCCAGCCAGCACCATGTCCTTGAGAGCTTCGTAGGTCATCTTGTACTGGATATAGCTCTAAGAAAGAGTGGTTGCTGGCTAGAATAGCTAATGGAGGAAGTACACAAATCTGAGGCAAATGAAGAATTCGAAGAAGAGCTGGAAAAGGAAAACAGAAGGATCTAAATGTGTAGTTGCATAAGCAGTAGCTGCAATACTGGGGAACTCATTAGACCTTTTTTTTACTTGTTTGTATGTTCACATGTAGTATTGTTTTTTGTTCAGGAAGGAAATTAAATGTAGTCTTTTATTTTATTCTATGCCTTTACATAGTTTGCTCCTCAAGTTCATAACATATGATTTATCATTTAAGCTCTGGGAGTTATTTTTTCACTGGAAGTAGGATTTATACATAATAGCTTATGACTGATTTTGTATTATATCTTGAAGGAGTGAGGGAACATAATCTGTTCTTCTGACCTTTGATTTATTCTTTAGGTTCTGGATTTTATAACTAAACCTTGATATTGGTTAATTATTCACAAGGTACTTTGTGATGCATCTCCCCACTGTAGGAGCAGTTTGCTTTCTCTGCATAATTAGCAGCTTCCAACAAAGTACCAAGAGCACCAATCAAATAACTTAGCTGAGTGTCCTACTTGTAAAACTGCTGTGACTTAAAATAGTTCTGAACTGTCCAGATTTTTACCTTATATTTTTGGTTTATTCCTCATAAAATGTTTGGTTTCTGTCAAATCATTGAGTACTGAAGTCAGAAAATAATGACAAGACATTTAAGTTTCACATTTCACTTTTAGAAAATACATGCTAATGTAAAACCTGTTATTTTATCAACTTTCTAAGTTAATATGAGCAATTTTAAAAATGTCCCTATCTTGGGGCCTTAGCAACTCCTTATTGTATATGGCCTTGTCCAGATATCATGAGCTAAGAGGTTGAGAGGTATGCTTAGAAATACGTGTCCAGCAGAATGCACATATCAGCTTAATAGGAACTGCATTCACCAATTCTGTATATGTATTGCCCTCTGGTGTTACAGCACACTGGTAATTTTTGTGCTTATAATTACTACTGATTTTCATATTACAACAGGCAAATACACAGCAATATATTCAATACCATGGGCAAAGGGACTGCGGCACAGCTTTTTTCTCTGTCCACCTAGAATTTGAAAGCTGTGGAATGATTGGATCATGTACTAGATGTTTGACTGCTTCTGTGACGCCCCCACTCTGGGCCAGTAATCAAGGAGCCTGAATCATCACCACTGACATTGGATAGGGACATGCATTTGGAATACAAATGGATACACTCAGTATTTCCAGCTGCAGACCTCTCTGCATCAAGCACAATTTCCCTTAAGAGCACACAGGGAACACACTCATACCAGGGTCCAGATTTCTCTGTCTCCCTCCAGATCCCCAGTAAGACTTCCTACTGGTACAGCTATAGCATTGAGACATTAGCTTCAAGACACACACACACACACACACACACACACACACACACACACACACACACACACACACACACACACACACACACACACACACACACACACCTGGGAAGGCTGGCACAGATTTACTAGCTATGACCCCTTCTACCCAGACTATAAGGTAGTTAACCTACCAGCAGACACCCCAAAGCCAGCTACCCTAAGGCTCTTACAAGGGTACCCAATTATGCTGAGTAAAATTAATATTGGTATGAATGGCAGTTTGATTAATGTAGTAAGAGTTTCAGGAGAGGCCACAGAGTCTCCAAACATATATGAGTACACTCAAAGTTTAACATACTCTCTACAGAGTCAGCCACAATGAAAAGTTTAAATATATTTAATAATACATAACAAAAGAACATGAAAATACTTAATATCCATTTACAACAAACGCCAGAGTTTCAACCACAGGAAATATTAAAATAACAGATGAATAGATTCACACAGATAAGAAAAACAGTACTTAAGTAATCTCACTATATTTTCCTGACTAATCTAAAGAGTTACTATTCCCTGGTCACTTACTGGTGCAAGGCAAGATCATGTAGGTGAGTGATCCTTCTAAGTCAGGTTTCCCAAACAGAGTGCACTGAGACTTCAGTCTCACCTGGCATTAAACATTATTTTAGTGATGGATTCCAGAATTACGTCACATACATCTGGCCATCTGACTTTTGGTTCCCATGCAACCCCCTCCCAATGCTAGAAACTGCCAGAATTTAGCACCTATGTGTCAGTAAAACACACATACATAGCTTTGCTAAGATCTGCTGCAGCTCCTGGAAGTCATAAAAGCATAACGCACTTCCACTCTTCCTACAGGAGCTAATAAACCATACTTCTTACATACACTGCATCTCTGACTTCATTCAAAACTATGAAATAACATCTTTATGGCCTAGACCCAGTAATTTAATTTCTTGCTATTTTTAAAGTTTAAGATTAACCTCTTCTCTTCCAGTATACTCTGTCAAAGCATATACATTTAAACAGTTACAATTATGCACATATATTTCTTTTTCTTTCCAGCAGGAAACACCATTGATACATTTTAGCATAAGCAACTTTACAAATCCATTTTCAACACAAGCATCTGTACAAATCAGTTTGATATACAAATGACATGTAATTCTTTATGAAATTCCAGCTAGCTGTGCTGGTATATGTTACACATCCACTGCCTTATTTCTGCTGGCATAGCTGGCAATACCTCACACCAGCATAGCTTCAGCAGGGCTACAATGCCCAAAATGATACCCATTTTCCAGATTAATCATAATTCAGGTTCACATACTGCCAATAACCCCTACAAAGACAACTCCCACCATCGCTACTTAACCAGACATAAAAGGAATCACCAAATTTTCTTTATTATAATGAGGCAAGCATATAAGTTGCTCTCTATACTTTTGATTATTGGACTCACAATACTTAACTTTGCAACAAGCCCACCTTCAGATATCTTTCACAGTATTTGCAGCAAGCATTCATCTAGGTAATGTGCACTACGTACACTAATCTACACTCTGACCTCACTTTTTTCCACAATACTTTCTACACAAATCAAAGTATAAACAAGCTTTTTTGTTTGCTTGTTTTTTTTCCTGTCTACAGGGTCTACCCAAATGCTCCCTCTTCTGCACCCAGTTGACCCATTTGTTCCCCCATCTGGACAGAATTCCTTCAGTCCTTTCATTCCCCAGTGAAGGAAAGACTTGGTGTTAAGGAGTATGCTTGTTTGCTAGTTCTGCACACAGTTTTATCGCTACCTTTCAACAACTTGCACACTTCCCAAGCTGCTGCATTCTGGAGGTGAATGCACACTGTCACCATGTGCAACACCCTGATTATGAGGCTCATCACTGTATATCATGCAAATGTTTGACTCCTAGCTGTGAGCAGTGTACCTGCATTTGTAAAAGTGTCAACAATGCAGTGAGCCAAGCTGCCTACTCTCCCCTAGGATGAGTGAGCAGGCATCCTCTGCTTACTCCCATACACACCCCCTCTCCATCCTGCTCCTGTGCTGGGAATTGAACATGGGTTATCTGGAGATGCAGTCATGTATTTATTTCTCTGGGCCACTGGCCAGGTACAATATGAGCAGTTTGTGATACCTTCCCTTACGTGTAAGAATCTTGCATGATTTTACCAGACCACATATCTTAGTGTTAAGAGTTTCATCAGTAAATAGCACCCCTAATAATACTTCTTATTACAGTAAAGCATTTCTAAAATACTTGCATAAATCCTTCCACAGGAAAACCCTATACACATAAGTAGGGATATCCAGCAGAACCCTAACCTTTTTGTCTCCAACCAGATTATAACTTCACCTATGGCCATAGTATGGCAATATAATAACTTCCACAAACTGTTCCACACAAATTGCCAAAATCAACTGAAGCACATGTTTGGCTCAATCTTTACACCCTAGACAGTGTTACCCTGACTGAAGCATGGCTAAAACTATGTATGAATGGCTTGACTTTAGCATGACTTAGTATGGCGTATTCATTTTTGGCAGAACTAATAAGAGTGGTGGTATAGATATTTTGTAGATCAAAACCAGATTTGACCGGCACCTCAGTGAGAAACTCTACTGCTTTCATCTAATCTTAACACACCAAAAAAAAAGTCAGTTTTTTTTTTCTGTATGTTGGTTGTAGTACTTTCCATATGGGGCTGAAATATCACTTAATTGCTAGATACAAACTTCTCTGAAAAGGCTATAGTGCTGGGGATGCCAGTATCAGCTGAGCAGACAGTAATGATTCTTTGCCATATCCAGATCTGCAGCTTTACTGCTACATACAGTTAATAAATCAGCCAGCCAGAATCCACAAACCTGCACGAGTACCCCACCCTTGACTGTGAGTACCCCACCATTGACTGTGAATACCCTACCCTTGACTGTGAGTACCCCATCCTTGACTGGATACTTGTTTCATCCTCAGTCTATCTTCTCACAGATAGCATGATTTCTGATAATGCAAGTGATAACTCTCATATGTTTTTTTTCTAGCTCAAATGCAAGAAATGTGATTAGAATACAGACAATCATTTCTCATGTAATCTTCAGTCCAAAACTTGTTTTAACAGAATTGTACTTAGCATAAACTGGTCTTGCTTGAAACATATACTCTCATGAGGTGATGTGTTGGTTATTTTATCCAGTCTTTTCTAGCCAAAATATATCTAGTAGTCCCACAAAGAGCTATCAGAGTTAAAGCTGTTCAATCCTTTGCCTGAAATTTGAAGTCAGACATGCTATGCAGGTTTATAAAATGGCATGGAGTTTTATACCCAAATTAGCCAGTAGGCCTGAACACAGGTTATCTCCCAGCCTATAAACTTCCAGTTAAAGTCAGTCTCCTCCATATAACAATTTTGCCAGGTTAAGGAACACTGCAGGAGTATAACATGGCATTCTCGGCAGCTGTGGTCTTCTACTCTGTACAATTCGAGTCCACTAGCAACAATTTTAAAGTCTTCTGAAAAAGATTATATCAACTCAAAAAAAAGCCTTATCTTTCTCCAGAAAGGTGGGAGGCTGGTGTAATGGTTAAGGTTCAGGGTTTGATTCTCACATGGGGTAATTGGCTAGGTTTAAAATAGTCCACAAGGGCAATTAGCCTAGTACTAACCTATGAACCTATGAAGCCCAAATGCCTCTCCAGCCTCAAATGTAGTGGACTTTTCCAGTACCTTAAAAATATAATTCTAAACCTGTCTGATAGTCCTATCAACAATTCATTTCTTGAACTAAAAATGTCTTTCTCATTTTTGTATAGCTGCTTTCATTAAAATGCCTACTGCTTCTAATACAAAACTGGAACATTATGTTTCTCCATTCTTTGACATATCCATATATAAATACGTGTGTACAAACCTCTGAAATATCTGTGTCTAGGCCCCTCTGTTTGATTTCCTTTATCTGTGTATGTTATTTAATCATGATACTGTTTAGAATTACACTCCCATACCCTGGAAGCAAGTAATTTTTGTTCTGCTTTACAAAAGTGGCCCATACAACTCTGTCTCTCTGTTTCACTCTTTCTTTTTCACCCTATGAACCTATGACTGTTTTATCTTCTTCTACCAAACTACTGGAGAAGGCAGGACATACCCAGCTAATGGGCCACTGACATGATTACATCCTCTTTCCTCCATTTTCACATGGCTTGTAATCCTCTCTTAGTGGTCATATCTGTAGCTTTGCTGTCCTTAACTGACCTTACTCTCATTTAATTGAGTAAAGGAAAGGAGGGCATACATTACTCTTTATTCTAAGGCATTTAATACTGTTACGTTCTCACTACTGCTGTTTTCCCTTGCTGGGACTCATAACCTAGATATTGACCGTTTCCTCAGCCACGTAACCAAACCTGTAGGTTACAAAGTATCAAATGGGGAGCCTTATAGTCTATATACCCATGATCCTGTGATGTACCAGAAGGATATATCTTGTCTTTCACTACCATTTCTTTTCATTTTGTTTTTTGAATAATACGCATCTTTGTTGTAACTTCAACCTCTTGTCCAGTATACCAAGCAATGCCATTACTGTAGACTAACCTTTCAGCAAATATTTATTGCACTATAGCAGTGGTTGCTAGGCTCACCCTTGTAAATAAATTGCACTAAAACATGTATAATCCTCCAATTTACTCTAAATCGTCTGGTATACAGTAATTAGATGGTCTATCAACAACACGAATATCAAAATTATTTACATGACTAAGCGTCTAGGAATCATTAGAAAGTCATGTGTCAATGTGATGAGCCACATTTGTTTTATATACCATCATAATTCTTCAGGTGGTTTATTTAGAATATTTTATTGTATAAGTTATTTTATTACATGCATTTCAAAATGTTATCCCTTAGGAAATTCCTAGAGTAAGGAAAAGAAAAACACAGAAATATCCACTTTTTAGAGCATTTATTCTTTATAATAATCAATTTACGCTTGTACGCTTTCTTTATGTGTTTTTAAAAGTAGTATGAAATTTTATTATATTAAAAATGTTTAGACATATGAGAATCTGTGGAATATTGTTATAAAAATCAGAATGCTTTGACAGTTGTAGTATTTTTGTTAGCAGGTGTTTTTGCTTAAAAATAGAAAGTAAAATAAAATGCTGATTTCATTTGATATAGACCATGACCTAAAATTTGATCTCAATACTGAGCACTGTTTTTGTAAAGATGTTTAG
>NC_056741.1:1534274531-1534499531 GCF_019279795.1 Protopterus annectens | reverse complement strand
TCATAAAAGTGCCCACTCATGAGGATAATTTATCCTATTGTTGATCAGGAAGAATCATCATCTCAGATATGATAGTTATGTCCTTACCATAATATTAGATATAAATGAGCGGGTCTGTCTTCAGTAGTCTTTCTTTCTTAATGATTGCTATACTCTTTCTGATCTACCTTTGTGAAATATAACAGAGATCAGGAAAGGAAGCTGATTTGCAGAGCATTGTAAGTAAAAGGTGAGGTGCTAATTAATTGGTACATTTTTATATACCAAGCTGAGTAAAGTCCATTTGATTTAGTCCTGTTATTAATAAGGGAGGATCTCCTTATCAGATCTGACATTAAGGTAAGCACATAACTTTAATTTACATCAGTTAAAGATACTAGTTTTCCTCAAATTGTGAAAATTTAACCTACCATACTCTAGTATTGTTATTTGTGTCCTTATTTGGATGTTTTATAAAAATTATTTTTTTATTGTTTCTGATGTTTTTATACATCAGTCTTCCAAGGAAAATGGGTTCTGGCCAGCTGACCAAGTAAAAGGAAGAATAAAACCATTATATGTTAAACTTTTTGGCATCCAGCCTGTCTTTATCAAGGTATTACACTTACTTTAAGGTTCATTCACTCTGACACACACACACACACACACACACACACACACACACACACACACACACACACACACACACACACACACACACACACACACACACACACACACACACACATATCACTACCAGTACCTCTTTGCTAAACTCCATGACACCTCTAACACGGTCTCTCTCATTGAAATAATGAGTGAAAGCAAACTTTTGGCCATGTTAATTAATATGGCTGGTTGTGCTGATGTATGCAGCTGAGTGTTTCTGTGAATCACTTAGCTGTGTAAATCACTTACTGCAGGCATTTCTGCAGAGGGGCACATGAGTTTTTATCATATGCAGCTCCCCCAAAATGCCACATTAGTATTGCAATAAGCTGTCGGGACAGCCCACCATGGTGATTGCTCAGACCACATGGAATCACTGTGGTGGGACAGTCTATGAATCAGAAAGGGTTACCTCCATCAGAAAGTGGCTGCATCAGGGCTTTCTGCTAGAGGTCGCCCTATCTGAATCCCAGGGATTGTGTAATTGTAATTAAATGACTGCAGTGTTAATTTTTTGTCTTTGCTTGTGATTGTCTCAGTGCACACAAATACAGTTGTAATGAATTCTTTCTTTTTTATTTGCAGCCAGTGCTGTCTGTAGCCCCACCTTACCAACCACCCTCCAACATGTCCCATGCTTACTCCACTTTGAAGACGCAGCCAGGCACATCTTACAGTAAGGGAAGCTACAGCAGTCTTTCTTACAACTCAAACCTGAGCAGTTCTTACATTAGCCCTGATAAGTTTTCTTACAAATCTGGACTTTCCAGCACCAGCTACCAGAGTCCTGCCAGAGTCAAGAACTACAGTATTTCCTCAGAGCTGGATCCAGGGAGGCAGTACCTGAGATCAGATCTGCGTTCTGATATACTTAACAGGCGCAGTGAGAGCCTGAGTCGCACAACACTGAAATCATCAACCAGTGGACTTAGTGGGGGGTTCTCTCCATACACTGGAAGCAGCCCAAAGCATTACCTCTCCACACCTTCTCCAGTGGTATCATTAAACAGACGAAAATCCAGCAGCCATACAGATTTGGCAAGAGACTTTAAAAGCCTGCACATTTCAGATACCTATCAATCTGATACCATCAGAAGCACTAATCTGTCTCGCAGCAGGCAGGACCTAGACAGCCTCTCAGGATCATACAGAAGCACCAGTAGGAATGATCACTGGGATTCTTATAATGGGAAAAGCAGTGGTGGAAGCTATGGACTTTCTCGGAGCTCAACACAGGATGTCATCACAGCCTCACTGAGGTCAAACAGCAGGAAAAACTCCTTTTCCAGTGAGAAAGATAATTATGTAACTCCATCACTTATTAAAGAAAGTATAGTAAGTAATACTACAACTTAAATTTTATTCTCAAACACTAAAGCATTGTTGCAGTTTAGGTTAAAGTATCTAATTTTTTTTCTGAAATGTTATCACGCAGATTGATTTTCTTTTTCAAACAACTCTTCTAACAATGGTATACTTCATCTCAGGCATATGCAGACGTTTCCGCAGACCAGATGTTTATGCTAGATGCTTATTTATTTGTTTATGTATGTAATGGTTTATTTATTTAGTGTTTTATTGACTTATTTGTTTAGTGTGTGTAACACCAGTATAATTTGGCCTTAGCTTAAAGTCTGAGAGGATGGAGGGTCATTCTTTGTTCAACATGTATAGCATCATGATGCATTCTTGTGCATAGTAGGTGTCCTTATATTTCATTGATACTCTGTATTCAAACTGTGGAGCATAATAGGTGTCCTTAAATTTCATCATTATTCCCTATTAGCCTGTAGAGAATGATAAATGTCCTTGTGTTTCACTATTATTCCTTTACTAACCTGTATCCTTATGTTTAATTATTATTCCCTAAACTACCTGTAAAGCACAGAGGTGCCTTAATGTTTCGTAGGACTTTCTAGAACCCTATCATCTGTGAGACAGCATTTCATTCTTAATGATACCATTCCTGACTTAGTAGCCATGCATTAGCAGCAACGTTGTGCACCTATTTTTGACCTCACATCAGCACACTGAATTTTTTGCTGAGTTAATCCCATCTAGATCATAAATCTACTGTGTTTCTCAGCACTGAACAGTTTTTGACCAATTTGTATGAATGGCACAAGCAGCACTCTGGTTCAGGAGATTTTTATTTTGTGACTTTGGATGTAAAATCCCTGTTCACTATGATATCCAATGAATAGGGAGTTGAGCATGTATGACAATATCTCTCTGGTTGCACTAATGAGCAACTGTTAGTATTAATTTACTTTGCCTTTTACTTGAATTAATTTTAGAATACAATGCTTTTTAAAATAATCAATTATTCTTACAGATTAAAGGTGTTGTAATGTGCATTTCTTGTGCCTACAGTTATGCCAATATGGAGCTATTACAATTGGAGAGTAATGTCTTCAGCAGTCGAGTGAGTTAAATGCTATAGATGTTTTGTGGACAATACATTTTTTATGGACTGGCCTCCTTTCTGGGCTGTCTGAATTTGTTTCATATTTGAATAATGCCACTGTTTATGTTGAGTTATTTATTGAATACTCCATCTCAGAGATTAACTTCTTGGATATAACTTTAGTGAGAGATAAGGTTGATAATATTTAGACTAAATTGTATAGGAAAAATTGTAAGAATATGTACATTGATAGATGCAGTATGCAACTGTCCTACACTTTCAGAAATACTTTGCATAGTCAGTTTTTGTGAGCTTCTAGACTTCTTCTTCGTCTTTCGGCTTTTCTCGGTTAGGGGTTCCCACAGTGGATCACCTGTCCGCTCATGACTGGCAGTGAAGTTTTTATGGTGTTGAGTTGCCAGCCCAGCGCTCAACCTTCCTCAGAAGACACACACACACACACACACACACACACACACACACACACACACACACACACACACACACACACACACACACACACCTAGGGCCAATTTAGAGTGTCCAAATCCACCTATAGAATGTCTTAGGGATGTGGGAGGAAACTGGAGCACCTGGAGGAATCCCAGGCAACCACAGGGAGGGCATGCAGTCTCCGCACAGAATGCACCCCAGCCAAGGATCGAACCGGAGGACCTTTTGCTGTGAGGCGGCAATGCTAAGCACTGCACCACAGCGGCCACTGTGAACTTCTAGACTGATGAGTGAATATTCTGACTTAGATGTGGCATTTAATGAATTAAATGATGACTTTTTTATAGAAAGGATACAGCAAGCTCTCCACTGATTCAACTGCTGTAGAAGTGTTGAGTTTCAAGGCTTCAGTTGCTGCCTCATTTTTTTGGTATATTAAAACAGAAGGAACAAATGTGAACACTGGTGGTCTTAGTTCGCATAAACTCGTATGGTTCATTTTAACATATTCTAGAAGGGTTAATATGGTTTGTGACATTATCAGATGCAAGTGGTGTATTCTACTGACAGATAATCTGGTAAAATCAGTTGATAGTCCCTCCCTGCTATTTGCCATTAGGAATTCACAATCACTTAAATGATTGTTACAAAACAAAAATGTGAATTTACCAGTGGTTGTTAAATCAGAGAATATTGGTACACATCCTTGTTGAAATTGTAAATACTGCTTACATTTATTGAAATAATCTAGTTTTATACATCCAGTAACCAGCAGAATGTATATATGCAACGGTTATGCAGATTACAATACTTTCAACGTTGTATATTTTGCACAATGCAAATCCTATACTCTGTTTTATGTTGTTAAACCCAACAAAGCTTTTAGGGAGAGGATACATGAAAATGTTCATGATATTAAAAAATTAAAGTCTACAAATGCTTTACCTAAATGTGTAATGTCAGCTGGCAGTGAATATTACTTCAAGTTTCTTGTGTTACAAGTAATTAACGTTTCTCTACATGGTGGTGATATGAATATTACAGAAAGAATTGAACTTGAATGGATTATAAGTATATGTACCCTAGCTTTTCCATGATTAAATGATTCTATTTTTTTAATTTTTTTTCAAAACCTGTTTTATGTCAGTGAAGCTTATCACATTGATTCTAGTCACGTGATTATTTTTTTGTATTTACAGACTTGCTTTGTAACATTTTAATGTTTGAAGAAGTGCCGGTGAGCATGAAAGCGTTTACTTTTTTGTTAATAAATTATTCTCCTTCTGGTAGTGACTATTGTATTAAATTTTGAGATATCCTATTGTGGTTTGGATTGAACAAGTCTTTATTCATGCACATTGGGTTGGATTTATAAAGAAAATGTTGTCTCATAGTGATCTCAGAAGAAAGTTAGATTTATAGGTGTCAGCAGTGATGAAAGAATGTACCCTTTCTATGATGCTCATTCTTACTTCATTGGATAGAGCAGCAGCTGTGTCCATCATAGAGATGAGCCATAATATCAAGCTCATGCACTGCAGATTACCAAATATATTTAAAGTGTCACTTTACAAATGGCTCATGTGGTGGGTCATTCCTGTTCAGACTGAAAGGCCAGCTGTGGAAGAATGAGCAGGAATGAAACACATTCACTGCTAATGGCATTAAGTTCTCAGTTTCACAAAGGACACTCTCCATGAATCAAAAGAGTATATAGAAGTTGTGGGTCAAAAAAGGCAAACTGCAAACATTTGAGCAGTGATCGGATGGTAATTCCTATGGGCAATTGGGGGTTGAAGTCACAAACAGATGCCATCCCAGAGGCAGAAGCAGAGGTGTTCCACAGAAATTGGGTATTCCTTAACCCTCATTCTTGGAATCCGCTACAGAATCCTTATGGACTTGTCTACTGTCCCCCTCGGTAGGCAGTTGAGGTTGGATATCCCTTCACCTCCATGAGGCCATCAGACAGTAGAGATGTGTAAGGGTGATCACATCTGGAGTCTACAAACTTCCATTCCTATTTGCCCGAAAGTCTAACTTCTTTTCCCCTTCCAGATGTCCACTCCACTAGAGGGTGCCAACGAAAATGTAGATTACAAATCTGTTACAAAAAAAAAAAAGAGTCATACAAGTTGTCAAGCCAGACCAGAAAGTGTCTGAGATTTATTTAAGGCTCCAGTTTGTGGCAAAAAAAGAATAGTTTAAGACTTATTCTAGATTTAAGCAGCCTAAATCAGTATATAGAACACAAATTGCTCATTGTGATGGTGCAGTCAAGCCATCTATGTCTTCAGGAAGCTGACTGGCTGTCATCTGGGCCTCAAAGACACCACCCTTCACATAAAGATAACCAGGGCATCTAGGAAATTCCTGGACTTCAGAGTAGGGGCCAATCATTATCAGTTCAAAGTCCACCCATTTGATCTCACCATAGCCCTGTGAGTGTTCCCTAAATGCTTGGCAACATTTGTGGCTCATATCAAACTGTAGAGTTTGAAAGGGTTTGAAAGGGTTTTCATATATGAAGTGTGTAGCTTCCATCCTTTAAAGGAGTAACTGGCACAAGAATATAGGACTAGTTGCTGTAAATGTTTCTATCTTTGGGAATCTCACTGAGGACTGTGAATTCACAGTTGAAGCCACTGCATATTCATCAGTTCTCACTTGTGCTCACCGACCTGTTAATGTAGTCTTCCCCTTGGACAGTGTCTTGCAGTAGCTTCTGCTGCCTTATTAGCACAAGAATATGGGACTACTTGCTGCAAATGTTCCACAGTCAGGAACTGCTGAGTGGGCACACCATGTTAATGGTCCAAATATGGTCATAAGAAGGCAGCTAAGACCTATATTAGTAAAAATGCAAACCTATCAGCAGAAAGAGTTGATCCTAATAAAACTGTGGCAAAAGGCAAATTATTGAAACTTAAGAAATAGTACAGTGTTTGTGGAAAATGATTATTCAGTGTACACTAGGCAGAAGAGAAACAAATTTATTCCAGTAATCAGGGAATGGTGAGAAGCAGGTGAGATTTAAGCTGCTGTGTCCAGCTTTCTTAAGAATCTTTTTTTCCTATAAGATCAAAATGATTCCTTGAAACAGAACCTGGCTAAGGAGGAAAAACAAAAGGTTGTTCAACAGAAAATGAGATATCAAGCAGAAGGGGACTCTGCTTCTCATTCTTATGATAATAAACCACATGACCAGACTTTGACAGTAAATCCTTTTCCACTGTTTTAGAGAAAAATGCTTGAGAAACAGACAAAAGCACATAAGTTGACCAGAAGATCCAGGAGCACTAGGGTCGCCACCTTTCATTGTGGTTAAAAGCAGACCAAGGCCACAGTCCTTGCCTCACTTGTAACCCTGCCCATTTCCACCCCCTCTCCTGTCCAAGTTCCACCCATTTTGTGACATCTTCATGACATCATCTGATGAGAATGCCCTCTTTTTCCATTCCAGATGCCTACTTTCTGTCAATTTACTATGATTTTCTAGAAAAAAGCATAGTAAATCTGCCAATTTTACAAACTCCAGTAGTCTGTTTTCTTTCTTGAATCGGAATACCAGAGTTTGTACAGTGTTTTTGCAGACTACCGGACAATCAGTTTGATTTCCAGATAGTCCAAAAAAAATGGATAGGTGGCAACCGTAGGGAGCACTGTGGAATTGTACCTGAATCTGGATTTGGGAGATGAAGATGAACAGGACTAAACCCAGCAACATGGAAATTAATGAATAAATGTTAGACTGCAAAGCATTGATCACATTTATGAAATATGGCTGTATAAGGATAAGTGGAAAGAGTGGACTTTTGTTAACTTTGTTAAAGATGTCTGGAACTGTAAGGCACTTGCCCCATTTTATGTCATTAATGTTTGGAAGGACACACAGAGAAGAAGGAAGGAAAAAGGTAACTAAGTAAAACATTTATTTCTTATCAGTATTATCTATGAAATTTTTCACAATATAAATTATTTTATAGTAAAGTATTTTTAGCTGTTCTTGTATGTGTTAAAATTACTAAAGCAAACAGATGCCTTTTTTTCCTTCCTCTTCTATTTCTTTCTTCCTTTTTGAGTATTAAAATGTAGGCATTACAGTGCAAAAAGAGAAGAAGAGCTAGGCAAAAGTATATTTAATGTATACGCTGTAATCTTGATTTGTTGAGGTGGGTTTAAAAGCACACAGATCATAATATATGTAGAGCCGATATGTTTTCTCTTACTTCTGCATAGGTGAAATTCTGGATTAAGACCCTTGGCTTAGTCTAATAACAAATTTTAAGTGGAAACAAGTAAATATGATAACACTGAATATAATGGAAAAATTTCCCTTCCCAGTAAATGTTTCAGATTGTCTTTCAGGCTGCAGCAGAGGACTTTATTTATCTTTTGTTCTCTTACTTTTTCCATGGAAACAAGTTGATAATAGGACAATAAAAGACAGAACAATGGTTTCTTCATTGCTAAAAGTTAATGATTTCTGAAAGTATAGAAATAGTTTTCACATCTGGGAAGGGGGAACAAAGATAAAACAACAAAAGACAAAAACTTTAAGAAGAAGCACAAGAAATAACGTGTCCAAGCGTAGATAACCTCAATTTCAGGTTAACTAGTGCCTGTGGTAGCAAGTGTTTATTTGATATAAATGTTCCATTAGGAGGGTTAAACTTCATTATTTGAAGATGTGTGTTTCTATTAAATTAATAGGTTCTAGGGGTGTGTCGTTTTTTTTTTTTTTCTAAGGGTTTTTATTGAAACGGAAAGTCTTGTAAAATGTGATATAAGTTCCATTGTTGATGATAGGGGAAAAAAAGTATAAAGGATTAAAGTGCTAAAATTAATGGGCACATTTATCACAAAAGTTGGAATTAGACATTTAAAAAGCTGCCATATATAATAGGTGGGAATAATGACTTCTCACCATAATGATGACTCTTCCCATATTATCTTGGAATGTCACTGGTCTCATGGGTATAGACAAAAAGGAATGAATACTTAATTATATTAAGAAAGGCAGAGTGCAAATAGCAATGCTACAAAAGACACTTTTGGGAAGAAATGAGCATGTACATTTGATGAAGAAAGGATTTCAGGATGGATATTCTACAGAATATCAGGGACAAAGGATAGAAGGATTATTTATATTAATTGCCAGAGGATCTCCAGTAGAGATATAAGAGGAAAAAAGTTAATAATGGCAGATTTGTAGTAGTAAGGGGCTACTGGCAAGTGCTGAACATTACACTCACATGTATTTATATTCCAACCAAAACTGCTGTTTTGGAACTTAAAAAAAACTGGAAAAAAACTGGGAGGAGTAATCAGCTTTCAGCAGGGAATATTACTTGCAAGTGAGGTATGGAATTTGATTTGCAACAGTGAGGATGTATCTGGAGTCCTAGATGGGAGAATATAAAACAGCGGGTAGATTTCTGAAGAAATTTATGAAAATATGTAGTATTAAAGAGATGAATTCAGCAGCAAAAACTTGGAGAAAATTCACATATTATTACTCAAGGTACTATAACTAGGCTAGACTTAATAGAAATTATATTTCAAAAGAACATGTCCATTTAATTCAGAACTTTGATGCACATCCAATAACCAAGATAAAAATGCAAAGTAATGATTTAAAGAAGGGACATTGGTACCTCCTTAGCTACCTGTTAAAAAGAGAGGAATTTAAGGCATGGATAGTAGAAATTATAATCCAGGGGTTATTACGGAATTTAGAAAGTGCTTCAGAAATTATAGCTAGTGAGTGGGATGAAATGAAAGTGGAGTTAAAAAAACAGGGTAGAAATAAAAGAAAAAGATACCTGGTTAAGAAGTAATAAGAATTACTTAGAGGGTATGACAAAGGTTAAAAACTATAAAGTAAGGGGAATGTCACAGAACAAGAAGAGTCAGTGTTGCAAAGTGCTAAAGAGAAAATAAAGGCATACCTGAATAATATGCATGAGTTTAGAAAGACTGCTATTTAGCAACTGTTTTTTTTTTTTTATAGTAACTCCGTACAAAAACTTTTGGGACAATGACTTGGGTAACAGAAAGTAGAAAGGGTTGTTTCTAGACTTAGGGAGCCTATAACAAGAAAAATAACCAGAGATCCTGTGGAGGTATTAGAGATATTTTGAAGATGTTATGAAACATTGTATAAAGCAGAGAAGTGGGGAAATCATGAATGGGAGTAGTTATGGAAGACTTAAATATGACAAGGTTCGAGGCAGATGAGACTCAACAGCTAACAGTCAAGATAGGAGGAGATGAGATAAAAATGGTGATGTATAACCGATCTATAGGAAAGTCTCCAAGAACATATGGTATTCCAGGAAGATAGTGATAAAACTCTGAAAGGTTTTATTTAACAGTATTTTAGAAGGAAGGGAGGCGCCAGCATCTTGGCAAAATTCTGTGGTGGCTGAAATACCTAAAGACAGAAAAGACCCATCTCTGACTCACTTCATATAGAGGCCCTCCCTGAGTCTCCACTGAAAATGGGTTTCTACCCAGTTGGACTTTCCATGTAATCAAATGTCAATAAATAATAAAATATAGGCCCACCTCAATTCTAAAGCATGATTAGAAAGTGTTTATGTCTGTTGTTGTTGTTGTGTCTCTCGGCTTTTCCCGGTTAGGGGTCGCCACAGCAGAACTCTGGTCCACTAATGATTGGCAGTAGATTTTTACATGCCGAGTTGCCAGCTCTGATGCACAACCTTCAACGAAGGTACGTCCATTCACGCATGTCTCCACACAGAAGACGCTCTAGGTGAGAATCGAACAGGACAACGTCTTACTGTGAGGCGACAACGCTACCGCAGCACCACCACTTTATGTCAGTAATGTCTATCATGTCTGAAAGAATGGCAAAGGTAATGCCAGAATTGATATATATGGATCAATGTGGTTTTCTGTTGGACAGGCAAACATCTGGCCACATTAATAAAAAAATGGTGATCCAGAGGGAAGCAGACTGTAACTAAACAGCACTGTTCATGGTAGGTCTTGATGCAGAGATAGCATTCGACAGAGAAAGAATGGATTTTATGACAAGTACAATGGAAGGATTTGCATTTCCTCTTACAATAATAATGTTAATTAGAAGAATATATGAGGGGTCAGAGGCAAAAATTAAAGTAGGAGGGTTCCTCACTGATGCCTGAATGGAGGAACCAGGCACAGGTATTCTGTTTCCCTTTTGTTATTTGCATTATGTTTAGAACCAGTGATGAAAATAAGGGTCTCAGAATTTCAGGGATATATAATTGGTACAGTGTTCCAGAAAAGTTGACATTATTTACAGATGATATTATTTTGTACATGATAGAACCAGAAAAGGACAGACATCTCAGTCTTGTGGAATGTTTAGAGTCAGTTCTCATTTTTTTTCAAGGTATAGAGGAAGAGAGAGATTAGATTTGCAATTCACAAAGAAACAACAGGAGGACATGTATATGTCTCCCAAATATGCTACAAAGTCCAGAAGTTGTAGGATTTTTGCCGAAAGTGTTTGCATGGATACTTTAATACCCTAAGCAGACTCCATAGAATTTTTCCTCAGGTAGATTTCAAATGTTGGAGGTGTGATGGGGAAGAGGTAATGGGGAACATCTTTGGGAGTGTAATGTTGGCAGATTTAAAAAATCCCTACAGAGTACTTTGTCAGGAATGCTGGGTGAGCAAATGAGTGTAACTAAGGAAATTATTTTTTTGAACTGGGATACAAGATCTGCATTGCCTAGATACAGTAAGACCTTGTTAAGTTTAATTCTGGTGGCTGCCAAAAAAGCACTTACTAAAAATCAAAATCAAAATCTAAACCAACTATACTTGAAGTAATGAGTATTGTACCAGAGATAAACAAACAGCAAATTGGATCTTTAGAAAATGGTAGGAGTAAATTACACAGGAAAAGTGGAAATTATGAGAAGAATACATGCATGCAAATGTTTTGGAGGAGCATTAAGAGAAGCAGTAACTGAATAATTTAGCCAACATTGCTTAGATTTTATATTACACGTGTTATATATTCTATAATGTTTGTAAATGTGAAATTGTTAATATGGTTTGATTACTTTTATATAAATGTAAGTGTGCCTGTGTCATAAGTGATAATTTTATATAAGTATTAAAAAAAAATATATGGCAATGGTGTGGTAAGTAAATAAACAAAGATAACCCCTTCATTTCTTACATGTCTGGAAACTATGCGAGTATGGGAATGCGCCATGTCAATTCATCACTTTGTCACAGAGACAGATATGCTGAGACAGGCAGCACTCTTGCTGACAAGCTTGTTTGGTGTTTGCTGACACCCCATGAGTGGTCTTTCTGTCAGTCAACAGTGAACTTGATATTTTGCCACTAGGGTGACCTACATCTGCTTCCACAGCCCTCATTAAGTGTAGCAGCTTTTTCACCCTAATCCCTGCAAAGAGACATGCATCCCTGGATGCTTTATTTCATCATTGGCATGCATCTCTCTTATATGCTTTCCCACATTCATCTTGATAACGATAGTTTTGTAGAAAGCCAAAATGAGCAAGGCCAAGGTCATTCTTGTAGCCTCTTCCTGGACCTGACAAATGAAGTTCCTACTTCTGTGGCCTTTTCTTTTGGAGAAGTCTGCTCCCATAAGACGTCACAATTGTCTACAACTCATCTATCTGGCAAGCCTTACTTAGACTTTCAAATTTTCAAATTGGCTGCATGGTCTCTCCAACTTTATTTATGGCCAGGGACCCAGCGTTCCCATCTAGGGTGGTCTAGGTCCAGCAACCCAAAAACTGTCTGTTAAATAGGCTTGCAACTCTATGCAGTTAGTTTTTCCTGTGGGTGACTAAACAGGTAATTGACCTTTAAGTGTACCCTATGCCTGTATTTTTACATTTCCTAGCCAGTATTGTTGATAAAGGCTCTAACTATTCAGTTATGTAGGTTTTCTTAATGGCTATTTGTAACTTTCATTAAGGTTTAAACCCCTTCTCTATTGCATCCTTAAACTTCCTCTTGGAGAACTTGTACTTCCTTTGGGTCAAATTTTGTATTAGGAAGTTAACTCTGCCACTGACTGAACCTGCAGCTTCAGCAGATATCAAGTTTTTAGAGTGGACAACTTTGTTTTTATTGGCTATCACTTCAAGCAGAAGGGTCTCAATCTGAACTACAGCTCTGCTGTCAAAATCTCCCCTGCACTGTTTTTCATAAAGACAGGGAATGCCTACATATCAATCCTGCCTTTATGCCAAAGGTAGCAACACTGCTAAATCTCAATAAATTTATCAAAATAATAATTTTTTCCCCTAGTTTTCTAATAAAAAAGAACAGGAAAATACAGGCTAAATTTTCTTAATGTCCATAGACAGCTTTATATGGTCTGTATATAGAATGAAAGACCCTAAAAATGATGATCAGCTCTTCCTCTGCTTCTCACAGAACTGGTCAAAACTTTTGTAAAACAGTCTGTCTGGGGGGCTGACAGAATGGATTACCTTTTGCTGGTCAGAATACTGTAAAATTCTGCCAAGTAAACCAAAGGCCCATTCCACAAGGATGGTTTCTACTTTCTTACTCTTTCTTAGAAATTATGCTATCAGCGATATCTGGGGAGCTGTTGCATAGGCTTCACTGCAAACCTTTACAAAATACTAAGCTGAATGTCATCTCCAAATTCTTGTCATCCTTTGGAACCATGCTATTCTTCAAGATTTTGTCTTGAATCCACCCAAGATTAGTAGATGGTGATTCTGCCCTGAAGTTGAAGTGAAAGCTTGGGTCATGTAAGATGCAAAAAGTTATGAGCATGCCATAAGTCTTTCCACTTCATCTTACCCTTCCAAATTCATTCAGTCTTTTATGCATTCCCAGCAGAGAGACCTGATTGATCATATAGTGAAGGAACATGCTAACATTCTTAATGGAAAAAGAGAAGAAAGGAAAAGCTGATCTGGAGAAACAGGAGAGCATGTGGTGCATTCTAGAAGTGAGGGGAGGAGTATGAGCTTAGGAGAACTTGGTTGGTGCTGAGTTGTCTTTTGTGTGTGATACTGAACTTAATGCATATAGATGTAGATTACAAGCTGTAGTACCATGGTGAATAATAACTTTCATTTATAAAGCCAGTAATGTAGTGCATGACATGAACTGCATCATTCTGGTTCTTCAGCTGTACTATATAACATTGATTGTACTATATAACATTTTTAAAATCCCTCTGCTCTGGCCAAACGTCCCTAGCTCTCCGGGTGGTGTGTGGACCCCTCTAAGTCCTGTGTGGAGTCACAGCCAGTCCCTCTATTTGAAGCCCTGTAAGGCTAATAATATCCTACTGAATAGTAGGGAAACTCAACTTAGAAGCCCTTCAGGATCTTCCTGGACCCTCTACATTTCAGCCTCACAGTCCTCTAAGTCCTGTGTGGAGTCACAGCTGGTCCCTCTATTTGAAGCCCTGTAAGGCTAATAATATCCTACTGAATAGTAGGGAAACTCAACTTAGAAGCCCTTCAGGATCTTCCTGGACCCTCTACATTTCAGCCTCACAGTGTAGGTGTTGTCCTACAGTATATCCTCTAAGTCCTGTGTGGAGTCACAGCCGGTCCCTCTATTTGAAGCCCTGTAAGGCTAATAATATCCTACTGAATAGTAGGGAAACTCAACTTAGAAGCCCTTCAGGATCTACCTAGACCCTCTACATTTCAGCCTCACAGTGTAGGTGTTATACCACAGTATATCCTCTAAGTCCTGTGTGGAGTCACAGCCGGTCCCTCTATTTGAAGCCCTGTAAGGCTAATAATATCCTACTGAATGGTAGGGAAACTCAACTTAGAAGCCCTTCAGGATCTTCCTGGACCCTCTACATTTCAACCTCACAGTCCTCTAAGTCCTGTGTGGAGTCACAGCCGGTCCCTCTATTTGAAGCCCTGTAAGGCTAATAATATCCTACTGAATAGTAGGGAAACTCAACTTAAAGCCCTTCAGGATCTTCCTGGACCCTCTACATTTCAGCCTCACAGTGTAGGTGTTATCCTACAGTATATGTATGTTTAAATTTAACCTTATGAGTGCATTAACTTTAAATTACTGGTGTCTGCTATAAATTGTTAACTATTTTGTAAGGACTGGAGTCTCATAAACAAAGTGAAACAATCTTACAAAATAGGAACCCTGCCTGATGATGTAAGTGATCATCCCTTGACCTACATTACTAGAGAAAAGAAAGACTTCCCAAACCTCCCCATCATTAGGACAGCACGCTCTACCAAACACTTTAAGGCAGAATTATTTCAAACTGACCTTAAAGCATGCAACTGGAACCCATTAAAATCCCTCCCACTTGAAGAGGCAGTACAGTATTTTAACACTGCATTCTTATCTATCCTGGATAAGCATGCTCCCAAACGTGCCATTAGAATGAAGTCTAACCCATCCCCATGGCTCTCTAATGAAACTAGGAATCAAATTCTACTTAGGAACAAAGTCTGTACTAAATGGAGAACTATAGAAATAGCTCTGATCACCTATACTTTAGACAGCTTAGAAACAGCACAAAAAAGGCTATGCTTACAGATAAAAAAAAACTACTATTGTAAACTTCAGCAAACTCATCAAAATAATCCCCAACAGTTCTGGTCTTGCATTAATAAGCTCCTTTGCCCAGGTAACTCCTGAACACCCACCCCACTTGATGCAGATCCAAATACTCCCCATCTAACTGCCAATACCTTTAACTCTTTCTTCACTGACACTATACAATCTCTAGCTACTCAACTTACCTCAGAAAACTCCAGCATTCCCATCGACTTACCACACTCTTTCTCAAAATTCAAACTACAACCCATCTCTACTTCTCTCATCTATAAACTTATTGTAAAACTTAAGCCATGTACTCCATCTGCTGACCAACTTCCTTCCCAATTTCTCCAAAAAGCAGCTAAGGAAACTGCTTACCCTATATCTGTCCTTATAAATAGGACAATCCAAGAAGGAACCATCCCAAATATTTGGAAAATCTCCCACATTATCCCCTTACATAAAGGCGGGAACTCTAATGATTACTCTATCGGCCAATTGCTCTCATCACCCCTAGCAAAAATTATGGAAAAAGGCATTCACAAACAACTTCTATGCCATCTCTCTCAACACAACCTAATAGCACACTGTCAACATGGCTTTAGAACATCACATAGTACCACTACTGCCCTTCTGTCCTTCACAGATACCATCAATAGAAACCGTAACAAAAAACCTTCTCTCATCTGCACTCTTCATTGACCTCTCTAAAGCTTTCGACATGGTTAACCATACCCTCTTAATCAGTATTCTGGAATCTCTTTCCTTTGATTCTCTGGCCTTAAAATGGTTCACATCATACCTCAGCAATAGACAACAAGCAGTCCTGTGGGAAAATCAGGTCTCATCCTTTTTACCTGTTACCACTGGGGTCCCTCAGGGCTCTATTCTTGGACCACTTCTCTTCTCCTTATTTATTAATGATCTCCATGTAGCAATTCCACAAGCCACCTGTATTTAATATGCAGATGACTCTACACTAATATGCTCATCAACCTCTCCATCTGAACTACATTCTCTTACTCAAGAAGTTTTCAAAACTGTAGAAACATGGTTTACCAAATGCTGTCTCCTTCTTAATGCTAGAAAAACAAATCTCCTTCTCTTTACACCCACTACTAGGTCTTCCCCCTTAGACTTTTCAATCTCTTCAAATAATGGTATTGTCATTCTCCCTGACACTACCACTAAACTTCTAGGAATAACCATTGATAATAATCTCTCATTTGATTACCATATAAACAATACCATTAAAACAGTAAACAGAAAAATAGGCTCCTTATACAGAATAAAACCCTTTTTAACTTCAGCAGCCAGAGCCAAGATTGCTCACTCCCATCTAATCTCAACCCTCCTATATGCTTCTCCTATATTTACCAACCTTAACAAATTAGCAACCTCCTATAATAACATTGCTAGATTCGCTACTGGTAATCCCTTCAGAACCCATCACTGTTCAAATCTTAGACAACTAAATTGGCTTGAATTCCAAAACCATCTGATTATCCCCCAACTCACAATTGCCCACAAGATATTTTACCAACCCAATAATACCCCTATACTCTCAAAACTCATAGACCCATATAATAATCTGAACTCCCTACGTTCTTCTAGCAAACTTCTTGCCAGCTTAACAAAGTCTAATAATGCAGCTGGTGACTCTCTGTTTACCAACACAGCAGGAAAACACTGGAACCTACTACCCACTGAACTAACTCTAACTACATCCTTGCCACTCTTTAAACAAAAACTTAGAAAACACCTCCAAATGCACTGGCTATGCCCTTGTAGTAACCCTGACTAACCATCCTCTTCACCCCTCTTTCTTCCTCTTCTTGCCATACTTCCAAACTTCTACATGCTTTTGTCTTGTAAATAAGACTGACTCTTTTTAAACTCTAATCAACTTAGTGTTTAAATAATTCTATCTCATATGATCTATTGTACATAACTCTTACTATTCTGTTTTTGAACTGTCTTAAGCTATATTCTGCTCACTGTACTGTTTCTCAGGTGTTTTTATCTATTGTACATAACTCTTACTGTATTATATCTGTTCTAGCTCTTTTAAACTTTACTCTGTTTTACTGTAACTTTTCTCAAGTATTTTTATCTCAAGAATGTATTAACTACCTGTTTTTATTTTGTTTTTTTTAATCCTTTTTCACCATGTAACAATATTTTATACTTTGTATATCTGTGTGGAGCTTTTCTCCCCAGGCCTCTACTGAAAATTGAAATATATCCAGCTAGAGTAGCCCGGTTAACAAATGTAAAATAAAATAAATAAATAAAAATTGAACATGTTGAAAATTCAGGCTGGAAAGCTTAGGGATGTATTGGGAACATCCAGAACTTTGCAGCATGATACTCCACGCTATATTGATCTGACATGTTTTACTTAGGCTTTAAATGGCTCCCTATGGAAACATCCTTTAACTTCAAGTTAGCTTTATGTTACATTTATAGCAGGGAGAATTCTTATTCCTATTTCTGTTAAAAATAACCCACAAATGTGTGCATGTGTGCGTGTGTGTGTGTGTGTGTGTGTGTGTGTGTGTGTGTGTGTGTGTGTGTGTGTTTGAGGGCATGAATGCCAGATCACTCAGATTAACAGAACTTTCAAGGCAGGAGAAAAGGGGCCGCTGCTTCTACTTTCATCCCTTTTTATCATAAGCTTGTTTCAGCTAATTAACATTTCAAAATACAATATAAAACTCAGCAATGTATATTTTGTAAATACAGTAGAGAACAGTGACAAGCTCTAGGCAGTACTGCACATCTTCACTTTCACCTGTGATTCACGTGCTGAAACAGCAAAAAAAAAATGTTAGATGGAGTACATAGTAAGATGTCCGAGGATGAACTTGAATAACCACAGAAGAACACTCTAAGCCTGCAGCGAGAATGCTTGTAGTCTTGTTACAAGTTCCTTTTAAAAAAAGAACACAGGTGTTTAATTTGTTGCAGTATGTTGGCTCAGTAAATGAAGAAGTATGAGATTAGTCACTAAGTAAACCCAACAATACCTCTGCAGTGTTCTCACATTTTTTTAATTATACTATGCCCTAGTTTGTACAATGTAATAGCTGTGACAATCTAATTGTTAACTGGAGTATGCAATACTACCGTGGTTTAGATTACTGTAAATACCCTGAAATCTGTTTCTTACAAATAGCAAAGTAAAGTAATGGAAACACTGGTGACCAAAAGGGACTTTTAAACTCTGACTTAGGAGTTTCAGCTCCATCACTTGCAAGATCAACACCAGCAGATATTTAGCAACTAAATCCATAAAAGTTTTCCTGTCCACCAAAGCCCATCTTCATCCTTCTTACCTAATGCCCCTTTTCCAAATCTCTTCAGCCTCGCTTGATGTTTGTCATACTATAAACTTCCTTGGCCGCTACCTTTCCAGTAGTTGTGATTTGTTCCATGTTTTCTCACAGATGCTTCAGGATTCAGATCAGATTTTTCTTTCACTTTTATCAGTTTTCTAGATGAATGCCTACCTTTTTTCTGTCAGTGTTAGACAAGTCCTCCCATCTCTTTGCACTTTTTGGAGTTACTTTGTATTCTTTTTTTTTTTTTTTTTGTGGTGTTAATGATTGCTGTTGTGGTTTGTTCTTCAAGTTGTTGGTTTAGATTGTAATAGGCAAAGTCAGTGTTACTTAATTTTTAAACTGTTGCCTTTGCACAGTTTGGCATTATTCGTTAATGTGACCATCTTTACATTGCCCCTAGGGCAAAGAGAAGGATTCAAGAAGTGCTTATCTGAAGGCACACCTTTCTGAAAATTGTGCACTTTGTGTATTATTTGTGCTATCTAACCTGTAGGAACGTAAACACTGATCAAAATTAGAAAAGTTAAGAGCAACTCCAGCTTCTGATTCTAGGACTTCCCCATCAACTTCTAGGCTAGGCCTTCCCCCAAGGAGAAAGCTCACTGTGGTAAAGAATAAAAAAAATCCTAGGGTGGAGTCTCCTGAGAAAGTAGATTTTGTGTTTGTGTCTGCTAAACAGGATTTCCCTGTGAATTAGGTCAAAAGACACCCCGTCCTGCTGCTGTCTGTCCTAGGAGGATGGGTTCAGTGTCATCCAAACCAAAGCCAAGGACCCCAGGCCCATTTCTTTAGTATCTAATGCACATTGTAAATCCCTAACTGTCCAGCTAGATTACAAAAAATGTGTCAGACTTTTTTTTTAAATCCAACAGATCGGGTTCTAGGTCTTGAACTCCACTAACATCAGTGGCACCTGACCCACTTCTGTTCCAGACTTCTAAGGGGTAGCGCCAGTCCTTTCCTCCCAAAACATGCTTCAAGTCCCAGTGTCAACCAGTTGACCTCACTGTTGATATCAGTGGTCTATCTTCAGGACTCATGCTTTTGACCTTGCTGTCCTGATGCTGACTGATCCATTAACAGTGTGGGGATGGGGGTCTTGATCTCATATTCTTCAGGCCAATTCTCACCTCAGCACCTAGGAGCACTGCTTCAGCATCATAGCTATGCCTTTTTTGATTTCACTGCCAATTATATTGTTGCAAAACCTATTTTTCTAGACCTCTATGGTGGACCTTCAACTCTGACTGAAGCATGGGTTGATCTCTTGGCCTGTTCAGAGACAGGATACATACAAAAAGGATACAATTTTATTATGTTTTCCTTTTGTTATACCAATGTCTATATAGTAAACTTTGATGTTAAATTTAATACTTTTGGCGTAAAGATTTGTCCTGTCCTCAGTGGTCTGCATCTCCTTGGTTATATTGACTCCACCAAAAAAAGTTAAAACAAGAGTCAAAGTAAAGCAACAATTTGTACAAGGTGCAAACAGAGCAAAAAACAAACTAAGCAATGTACTGGTAGAAAACTTTAATAACTCAAAATAGGAAAGCAGCAAAGCTTTCAGGTCACAAACCATGCACTGAAGAAGGGCTTGTGACCAGAAAGCTTTGTTGCTTTCATATTTTGAGTTATTAAAGTTTTATACAGGTACATTGCTAAGTTCATTTTTTTTTGCTTTGCATTGACTTCACCGTCAGGACTAGAGTCATGTCAGGTCCTGCAGCTTGCCATACAGTCATCAATGCATGAGCCCATGCCAGAGGTAATTCAGACTATGGTTTACTTGGCTAAACTTTCTTTTGCAATGGGCCTGCCTCCCATTCTGATCCATCATGTCGGTCATCAGATGGCCTCCACAGGATGCCAGTCTCTTATCCAGATTGTAGTCTTCCTCCTCCCTGGACTCTTTCTTTCCAGGATTTTTATGAAAGACTACATGCAAGAGGAAGTACATAGAATCTCATGTGGAGTCCTCCACCTTGGACATGGATACTTTATTTTATGTTTTTTATCCTTTGTTAACTGGAATAGTCCCACTAGGCTAGGAGCATCTTTTCAGGAAAAAAACAGATGTGGTAATTATACTACTAGGGGAAATTTGGTGAGGGGTTAGGGGAACTTCCCTCTACTCTTGGTAGTCGGGGGAAGGCTTTGGGTGTTACACACCCTGATTTCCTGTTTCCTGTCCAGGCACAGAGGCAGCCAGGAGGAGCAGGGAGGAAACATGGCCGATTCAGCTTTTTGCTGAAAATGTAGTGGAAATGGTAGAATACTAGAAGCTTTTTCCAGTAATGTGGGTACAGAAAGAACAATGGCATTTGAGGAAAAGGAGATTGCAGCTGTAACTGAGATGGATTCAGGGGAAAACTTTCAGAGGAGATTGTTTGAAGTAGAGGCAGTCACCTCTGAAAAATGCATAATTACAACCCTCCAGTCGGGATGGTGGGGGGCTGCGGGATGATTATTTGGAAGAAATGGGAAACCAAAGTGAGCAAGAAAGTGGAGCAGCAATTTCATGGAGTGACATCATGGAAAAAATAGAAGAATTAAAGGGAGAAGAAGAGACTATGCCAGAAAAAAGTTCTAGAGTCAAAAACGTATGCACAAACTGTTGGAGAAGGAGCAAGGAAGAAAGAAATAAATGAATCAAAAAAGGAGTATATAGTACATGTGAGCAGTAAAAAAGGACATTTGGACAGGTATGAGGTTTGGGATTCTGTCATAGCACCTCTGGGTATCAAAGCAAAAGAGGTAAGAGCATTTATTTTAATTAATAAAGAGACTTTTGTGACTTGATATTTGAGACTGGAGGGTGGGGAGGAAATGCTTAAACTGAAGTTGATAATGTATGGAGATTTGTAAATAGATGTAAATAATGTAAATATGTAAATAATATGTAATGTATATATCAATTAAAAAAACCCTACTCATTAGGAGATTGCGTGTTCCATTCCTAGTGCAGTGGTGGCTGGGAGAACATCTCTCTAGGAGATAGAAGATGGCGGAGAGCACAGAGGCAATTGCTGATGCAGTGTTTGAAACCCTACAAAATTCTGAGGATGATGGATATGTTATTACAACCCTCCAATTTGAAGTGTTGCATGATGATAGTTTGTGGAATTGTTACTGCAGAGTCAGCCACAGAGTGGAAAAGATGTTTCATGGGGTGAAATTAAGGACAAAATTCAACTGAAGGAATCAGAAGCTGTTTTGAAATAAGATTGCCAGACAAAGGAATCATATGCCGAGACTGTTGAAAAATGAAGCAAAGGTAAGGTGATGAGAGATGAACACAGGGAAGGAAATGTCAACAGTCGAAAGAAATTTATGGTGATAATTCAGAACAAAGAAGAAAAAGAAATAGGTATGAAATTTGGGATAATTTAATGCCCCATTAGGTGTGAAGGCTCAGGAGGTAGGATATTTTATTCTTATTCAAAAAAGAGAGATTTTGCGAAATTATTTTTGAGACTGGTTCTGTTCTGGACTTTTTGGTGGGAGTATGAGAAGAAAAAGACTTGTAATCAAATGTAAGCATTTCACAGACAACAAAAAAGAGAGTACATGTTCAAATTTGAATTGAAGTTGAAAAAGAGACTTTAAAGAGACATTTAATCAAATTTTGTAAAGAAGTTATGGACATTAGTAAAGTCTATAACAGAGGATAATGGACTGGGGGTTGGGACTTTCACTGTACAGAAAGTGGAGAAAGAAAAATGTTCATATCCCTTGTATGATAAATGTAGAAGGTATTAAAGGTGTTGCAAAATATCAGGGACAACCAAAAACATGTTTTTTTTTCCTGTGGAAAAGATAATTTGATAAGTAACTGATAATAAAAATGTTATATTTGTGGGAAAACAGGTTATGATGCAAAAAAGTGCAAATTAAAATGTTACAAATATAACAAAATTGTGCAATTATGGATGGATTGTAAACTAGAGAAAAAAAAAGGTGTTGACAAAGTAAACAAAAGAGAGGGCAGAATGCAAATAGAAGAAATCATCCCAATAAAAGCTGAAAAGAAAGGGTAGCAAGATCAACATAAAAATAAAGAAAAGGACAAAAATAAAAATGAAACAAAAGATAATATAGAAGAGGGAATCAAGATCAGGGTAAACATAAATATAAGGATAAAGAGAAAAATGAAATAGAAGATAAAGAAAGTTCTGAAATAAGGAAAACAAATTTTATTGGCAAAAGAGTAAGATAGAAAAAAAAGTTTAAAGGGTTAAGTGTAAAGAGAAAAATAAAGGAAATGGATAATGCAAATGAGATAAATACTTGAAATTGACACAATTTCTGGTAAGTTACAACATTGACATAATGATAACTGTAGAGTCATTTCAGTAAATGTGAATAGTATCAGAAATATAAGTAGAAGAATAAGCATCCTAAGTTGGTGTAGTAAGTGTGATGTTGACATAATAATAATGGAAGATATAAGATTTCTGACACAAGAAGAGAGAGAGATTACAAATAAAGAAACTTTGGGGATGAGACTGGAAAGTAACTATGTACCAGGTGTTTATCAGTTTGTAGAAATCGCAATTCAGCAAACAGCTCTTCAATGAACAAAAAACAGTTAATGTTCAGTTAAATGAGCATTCCCATCTGTGAATGTGTTTCACAGGGAAAGGAGAAAGTTGGCCAAGATTCTCTTATGTAATGTACACCACAGTATCTCAAACTCACACAGGTGGGGGAGAAGCCCTCCACCCCCCCCCCCTACTTATATATACCAACTCCAAGATTGCACTACAGTGGGGAAAAGGGCATTTCCTGACATTGGTAATCAGAGGGAATCCACATGGACATTCAAAAGGACATGGGACTAGTTGAAAAAGGGTAAAGAAGAAGTTGGGGACTGTGCAAATGAAGAATGATAAATGCAGATAAAAGGGCAGACTATATAGGTTTATAGTCTCTTTCTGCCTTCAGGCAAATGACGTTCAAAGTTTGAAGCAGGTATATCATAGCATTCCTAAGTTAACTCCTGAAATCCCAAGTACCCAAACCATTCTGCACAATTCTAATAACCAAGGTAACTACCTATGTCCTGTCACCTTCTTTAGGTCCAACTCTGTACTGATCATTGTCCTCTGTACTTTAGGGATCTGGCAGGGATTGTTATATTTTAAGAACAAACCAGATATCTCAGTTCCATTACTTTCTGCTTTCCAGAGATTGGTCTAAGTTTAAACTTTCAAGTACTGCTGTTTCATGCATCAAACCAGTAGAGTGAATATCTCATTCAATTCAGTAACTAGTGAATAGTCCTGTAGCATTTGCTTTACCAAAAGAGACAGAACTAATTCATCACTTCAGTTTAAGTGCTGACACACAAGCTTTTAGTTTGTAGGATTAGACACTGTAGTGCATTGTGGAAGTGCTGAGGGCCCTTGTTTACTCTGCATCAACATTATAACAAATTAATGAGTAACCATATTTCCTGTAGATTTATATCTAATAATATACATGTATACATTCTTCACTGGCATGTTTTACAGACCGCCCCATTTGAAAGAGATGATCATTTTCTGGTAGGAATACTAAGTCACCAAACCAGAATAAAGTTTGCCCATGTTTTAGTAACACTGTTTGATTTATGTTCATCTTGTGTGCTCTGGACTTCTGGAAGCTTCCATTGGGTGCTATCCTTCCTATTTTTTTCATCATTGATTACTTACTGTCTAATGGGTGATTTTCATATAGGGGTTTCTATTCACTTACAAAGGGCCTTATTAGTCCTCAGTCCCCCCACTCCCAGTTTTCAGTTTTTCCCTTTCAGCAATGTATTCCTCAGATTTGTACTGAAGTAACCAGTTAACTTCCGAATCAGAATGCATTTTGCACCGAGTGCTTCAGATATTTTCCAGCTACATTTGTATTATTTCTCCATTTTTTAATTAAATTCCCAGTTTCTGTCGTTGTAACTTTATTTCACTAGTGATCAATGCTACCACAGAGAAAGTAACAAATGCACCCATTTTCTGGCAGTCATGTTCCATGATAGCATTGCCTTCAAACTGCCCACAGCCATCCGTCTTCTCCACAAACAGATAACAGCTACTCAGCAGTAAACATTTCATTAAATATCTTCCATCCCATATGCATTGTTAGCATTTTGCAGGCTTTCTCCTAAGCTGATTTGTAGCTTGGCTTTATATCTGTTTCTCACTATAAGCTATAAATTTGTTAAGAAAATCTGAAGTAGGAATTTAGGCTGACAGTGTGTTTTCAGCTTTCTCATAGGTTCATAGTTTCATAGGTTTATACTAGGCTATCTGCCCTAAGGCATTTATAAGCCTAGCCCAAAGTTTTGTGGCTTACGCCACCCCTTATATGAAAAAATACTGTACCCATTAGTTTGTTGTGCCTCTGTCTAGCAGTGACACAGAGATGATTCCCGGGGTAAACCTACGATCTCCCATCCACAGGTCAAGATTTCTCTTGAACAGAGCCAGCGAGGTGCGCTGCCTCACATGGACCGGGATTTTATTCCACAGCATAGGGAGTCTCTGAGTGATAAATCTATCCCTCCAGCACATCCTATTTATATCCGTGCTAAGGTTTAAGTTGTTTGCTCTAGTGGTTTTGGTGGATTTGGATTTTTTGAGGTGGAGCATGTCCATTATTTCCGGGTTGGACATGGCCTTGTATGTCAGGCACATGTCACCTCTGAGCAGATGGTATGCAACTGAATAGAGCTGGAGTTTCTTCAATCTGGCAGCATATGACAGATTTTGGAGTCCCTTTATCCTTTTGGTGAGGAACTTTTGGGGTCTCTCCAATTGCTGCAGATGTCGGGTGAGATACATCCCGAATGGGGCATTGTACTCGATCATTGGTCTGATAAGTGAAGAGTACAGGGGAACAATGACCTCACTAGATCTGGATGTGAATCTCTTCATGATCAGGTGGGCAATGTAGAAGGTCTTTCTAACCACTTTAGCAATGTGAGTGTCAAAAGAAAGGCCACTGTCAACCTGGGTCCCCAGGTCCTTGATAACCTCTTCTGTGCTTAGTGGATTGCCACCTATATGGTAGCTTGGGGTTACCATGTTTTTCCCGAAGGGTATGACTATACATTTTTTGGCGTTTAACTTCAGGCCATGGCTCTGGCACCAGCTATCTGTTTCCGTGAGTCCCTTCTGAAGGATATCCGTGTCCGATGCACTTTCCACTATGGCACCCAGTTTGCAGTCGTCTGCAAACTTTGTCAGCCAAAGTCCTCCCATGTTGGCCTGTACTTCTGAGAAGTAGATGCCGAACAATAGGGGGCCAAGGACCGAGCCCTGTGGGACACCACTTGTGACCGGCTTGGAGTCTGACATAGCGCCAGCAACTCTAACCCTGTGGGTTCTGTCCTTAAGCCAGTTTGCAACCCATCTTGTGACATATGGGTTTACATTTAAGCTGGTAAGTTTTTCTACAATACCCGAGTGGGGTATTGTGTCGAAAGCCTTTGCAAGGTCAAGGTAGGCTGTATGGACTGCCTTTCCTCATCAATGGCCTTGGTGACTGTTTCAAGAAGTCAACCAAGTTCAAAAGGCATGATCTGCCCTTGACGGCCAAACTGGGTCGGGTCCAATGTCTGCAAGTCCCCTATATCTTTGTTTATGAGCTCCATTATGATCCTCTCCATAGCTTTGCAGACTAGACTTGTTAAGCTTATGGGGCGGTAATTACCAGGGTCCGTAGAGGCACCGCCTTTGTGGAGTGGGACCACAGTTGCCGTGGGGCACGTATCCTGTGGTAAGGCTGAGATTAAACAGCTGCCTTATGTGCGGGTTTAATTCCTCATTTAGCTTGTGTAGCACACAGCCGGGGACACCATCCGGTCCCATTGATGCTGTGTTTTTAGCTTTAGAGAGAGCAGCTTTCACCTGCGCATTTGAGATGTCTGGGAGGCTACACTCCGCTGGGATAGTTATCTCTCCTTTAGGGGGGGAGAGGGGGGTGAAGTTTGCACTGAACCTGTCTGCCAGTATGTTGGCAATGTCTGTGGGTTCAGTGATTTTTGTATCATTTTGGACTAATTCTGAGCATATCTGGGATCGCAATGTGTATTCCTTTTTTAGTGAAAACAGTGCTAGCAGAGCTCTAACTCAAAAGGTAATTTTTACGATAAGGCAGTGCCATAGGAAAAGATAATTAAACTTTCATGTAAAGGTAATAGAAAACAATCCAGATACAACTGCACTTTGAATTGTGCTGTTCTGATTTTGCAATGTTGGCAGTTTACAATATTGTGACTGTAAGTTCATGAATGTAAAGTTGTCATTGTACAATTTATGTCCAAAATATTCCTCTTCATGGAAACACTGAGCAAACCAGTAAGAAAAAATTCTTAGTAAAATTCTAATTCATTTTGCATTGTACTAACTGGACAGGTGTTTTTATACTATGTATGTTTCCAGGTTTTGATAAGAAACATTCTAGAAATGAGAAACACAGCTGTGCCCCACTCATCGGTAGGCACAGCACAACTACATTTTGTTATAGAATTGTAGTACTGACATTAATGTATTGATTATCATCATCATCATAATCAGTAGTAATAGTAGTATTGGTAGCAGCAGTAATAGTAGTTTGGTTTATTTGTCAATCAAGTGAATGAACTGCTCATTCTCCAACCCTTTTCAGCTGCCCTATTCACAAAAGAGAAGGATAAATATGACACACAGTTTAGTTCATAGTTTAGTACTAGGCTAATTGCTCTTGTGAGCCATTTTAAGCCTAGCTAATTATCCCTCATGAGACTTGAACACTGCACCTTGTGTTTGTAAGGCAAACACCTTGACCATTAGGCCACCCTACCAATCCCAGTGAAGTGATTCAACAAACATGATATTTTTGGGAGGTGATAGGAAACCAGAGGACCTGAAGAATATGTGAACAGGGAGACAACATGCAAACTCCATACAAACGCTGGTGGTTGGGATTGAACCCTGGAGATGTGAGGCATATTTAATCACTGTGCTACCATACTTCTCATCCATTTCTAGTACGAGTAATTCCTGAGGCTTTACAAGAACATATATACAGTAAAAAAAAAATGTCCGTTTTAAACAAGAGTCAGTGACCTTCCGGTTTAGCATTTTTTCTTTAAATAGTAACTCTGGCCATGTGAGATTATTTCCTAGAACTGTAAATATGTGAGATACTTGACTGCAAATGATATGTAAAGGCAATTTCAGGTAAGCCTATGCAGGAGAGGGTTACGCAGGAGAAACAGAATTATTAAACAGTGCTACTGTGTTTTGTTTTCTCAATCCCTCCACTCTGGAATGCAGAGAACAGATTTAAAGTCAGATTACTATGCAAAGCTTGGCGGAAGTACATTTGCAAATTATAATCATACCTGCTTTAAGCACTTTTTTATTCGTAGCTGAAATGCATAAATCCAGATTCATAACGGGCAATAAAAGATAGAATCTGTGTCTTATCATCTCTTTCCATCCAAACCCCCCCACAACAAAACACACACCCTTCTGTGGTTTGCTTAACAAGATTTTTAGGTAGAAAACCAGTAGCAGATTTTCCTTTTATAGGTTCATAGGTTGGTACTAGGCTATCTGCCCAAAGGCATTTATAAGCCTAGCCAGAATGTGTTGGCTTTCACTGCCCCCTTAGATTAGTTCCTTAGATAGTTAACTTATATATTGAGGTTTAAGTAGCTTGTTCTTCTAAAAATCTGCATACAAAAATGCTTACAAAAATACATTGCTGTTCTTTTTCCTTTTGTTATATCAGTGTCCTATGTGAGTACCCTCCTTTCATTATGTTCTGTACTGATGTAGTGAGCTATAGTGAGCTACTGTTACTGACAGACTGTGCCATGATTTCACCACCCTCCCAGTGAAAAAGAACATTCTTATTTCTGTTGTGATTCTGCCCTTAACTGGTCTTTCTTCTTTTCAGCATTCCCTCCATATTTCTAATCTCACATCTGCCTACTCATATGTGAACAAATTATGTACCATCCCTCATTTTTCCAAGTGCACACCATCTTAGAGTCTTTTACTGATCAATCCTTCTACTGTAGTTCGAATAATTTTGCTATAATTTTTGTAGTCCTCCTTTACATTTTCTCAACAACTGAAGCCTCTCCAAATCTCAGTATGATGTACAGTAAACTCTTGGTTAACCGGCACCCATGGGGATTGGTGGATGCCGGATAACTGTAGTTTCTGGTTGCTTGAGAGTTACTATTAAAAGTAGGCCTGACTAATACTGTACCCTATACTGTCTGCTTGGTTTGATTTGTTTTTAGATTGGGGAGAGAGGGAATTTATTCCTGTATTCCTTTTTAAAACTCTAAAACTCTAAAAACGTAAGGTATGTTTCTGTGGGGGGGGGGGGGGGACGACAGAAAGTGCAACACATGAAAATTGTACTGTATTTCTTCCATTTTGCTTTCTGGTTGCTTGAGAGTTCTGGTTAATTGAGAGTTTACTGTAATATCTTTTATTGGACCAAGATAGGTTTTGCAATTACTCAAACTTTCGAGCTGCCATGAGACCTTCTTTGGCAGTTAAGTTAATGTAGTTAGATTCCTTTATCATTTGATTTTTTTATCATGTGATCTTTGTCCATCATCATATTTGAGAGGTTTTAATTGGGTAAAGCTTTCTATGTATATCAATGTAGAGGAGGGTTGCACTCATGCTCTGATCACAAAATCTGTTAATTTAGGACAAAAGCACTGAGGTTGTTCAGTAAGGTTGGTTTTTGAACCATTACTTCATGTTTTCTCGTCTTCTTTTCACCAAGTACACTGGGACTGTTACAGTTTTGTGTGTTTTAACAGAGAACATTACCTTCGTTTTTTTTCTAGTTAATATTCCAATACATCCAATAGTCTGGAAAGAAGTTCAATAAACAGAACAGCTTCCAGAGAGGTTGCATCAATGACTGGAGTTCACTGTAGTCCTCAGGTAGCCATGGTCTGTCTTTACTGGGGCAACAAAAGCCATGAAACCTTACCTAGGTATTCTCCTCTGGAGACAGTCTGGGATCATTTGTCTCACTGTCTCTCTGTATAGAAATACATCATCTGGGAAAAGTTGGTGAGGGTGGTTATAGTCACTAGATACATAATAACTTTTATATCTGTCCCAGTACCCAATCCTTTCTCCCAACAGTCACCCCCAAACAGAAAAGAGATCCATGGGCAGAGTCTTAAACCTCTAATTAAAAAGAGGTATTCAGGTGGACTCACCAGACCATAATAGTTCCACTTACTATGACATTTTTTACTGTCAAAAAGACAATGAACTTCAGTCCAGTTTTGTATTTATGCAGTCTAATTATATTCATACCTCAAAAATCCCTTGGTGTGGTCTTGGTGCAGTCAGTTACTTCCTTGTCTTACAGGAGAAAATCATAAGTATGGTCTGGGCTTGCAGGATGCTTATTTCCACATAATAATTAACAAGCATTTTAAAAGGTATCTGTGTTTCAGTGATGGAGACAGTCATTATGACTTTTAGAATCCACCATTTGGTCTCTCCTCAGCCTCCATGGTATTAAAAAAATACGTTTCCTAGCTGTGGCACAGTTATATATGCAGGAGACAAGCTGTTCCAATATCTAATTGACTCTCAGCTGCCGAATTCATAACTCACTTAATGTTGGTCCCTAATGGGCCAACTAGATGTCTCTGTACTTTCTCCCCATTTCTTCTAATGATGAAATTCATACAGAAGGCAAAGCTTCTCAAAGCGAATGTCATTTCATAGGTTTATACCAGGCTAACTGCCCTGAAGGGCCATTTTAAGCCTACCCAATAACCCAAGGTCATAATCAAAGTCAACATCTTATGGCTGTGACAAAAAGCCATTTTCATGGCACCTTAACTACACCAACAGATATGGTTCCCCTTTTCTTCTGTCTTATCTATTGGCGAAGTACCTGTCATTGAAACTAAGAATGAATCTGCTGTCCCATCTGCTTGGCAAGTCTCACCCAGTCATTCACTCTCTGTTGCTCAGTCTGTAATGCTTCCAGACTGCAATCTGGACATCCAGTTATGTAAGGCGTAAATGCCCACAGACAGAGCTCAGAATATACAGTTAAACGTTTCTGTTCTTTATTAGTCTTCAACAGCAAGAAAGTATTACTGTCTCAAGGTACCACATCTTATGGCTAAAGTCCTACTTGTGATTCCTCAACCAAGATTCTACATGAAATATCTGCAGTTAGCCCTACCGTGGTCTCAAAAGATGTGTCCTATGGGACTCCAAATCCACAGATCTCAAACCTCCAAGCAACATTTTTTATGCTGAATGGATACTGTCACTCTATACTCAGACACTGTCTTCCATCTTTCCCTTCCATAACACAGACCAGCATTCTCCACTGATGTTACTGGGGGAACTTACAATGAGCAGACATTTCAGGATGTCTAGATGTCATTGGAGCTTTCCATACCCATCAGTATCCCAGAGATGCATGCAGCCCTTCACATCCTGAACCATGTAAGTAGACAATATTACAGTTGAGTGCTTCATAATAAGCAAGGAGGACATCAGTCCTACCCTTTATTCCAGGAAGCTCTGATTGTGCTGAAATTAATTATGCTTGGCAACCATTTTCTGACTGCATTCCATATTCTTGAAGGGTCCAGTGCCTTGGCAGACAAATTGAGCAGGTACTTGCTGTTACTTCATAACTGATCCCTCAGTTCCTTTGTGACAAGAGAGATCTTCTAAAATCGAGTAAACCCTGCTGTAATCTTTTTTGCATCCCCAGCCAATAAGTAGAGAGATTTCTCCTGTCTTATTCCATTGCTGGAGAGCCCCACACAAGGAACAAATTAGCCTACAATTAGACAACTGGTTTACTAGTTCTTTTCCCTCATTCCCTCTAGTGATGAAATTCATACAGAAGGCAAAATGTCTCAAAACCAAAGTCACCCTCATAGCTCCTTAAATACCCCAACAGATTTGCTTATCTCTTCTGCCTTATTTTTTTTTAGACATTTATTAACAGAGTACCCCACTAGACAAAATGTGCATTTTCATGGGTGACACAGGAGCATTGTCTGGCTACGTGACTTGCTCAAAGTCACATACTAGCAAGTGAAGGTAGAATGAGTCAAACCCTGTATCCTGGGTACTGGAAGCAACTTTCATCATCTAAGAGCCTTAAGCATTTGTACAAACTGCAAGACATACTTCTTGCAGAAGCTCTTGTTACTGAAGCCAACAAAGAACCTTCTGTCCCGTGTATTGAGTAACTCTCACCCAGGCATTACTGGCTTGCCAGTAATCCTGCTTTTTCAGGTAGAGTGATCAAATTGCTATAATCTTCCCAGAAGTGATACTTATGGGTCAAGGGTACACATTTCATAGAGTGAGCTGCATCTAAAGGTTTAGGTCCTTTTTCCACTCATATCCTTGCAGTACTTGCGTATCTAGCAATTATTTTTTGAACCGGCTTATGTTACTGTTTAATTAAAGTTCATTTGGCTGCCACCACTAACTTTCACGTTTTCACCATTGACAAGATGGTTTCTCTTGTAGTGACTTCTGATATGAGACCCAGTACCCCCTTAATACTTGAACTTTTTCCTGAAAAAAATGTGAGAAGTTTCCTCTGAACAAGACACTTTTCTGGGTATGTAGTATTTCGGCCAGCAGAATTTCAAAATTTTTACCCTTTCATTTGATCTGCATTATCTGGTATTTCCCAGTGACAGAATTATTTTCTAGGACAGTCCAACTATTATGTCTAAAGCTGCAACTGAATGAAAATTAAACTAGTACTTCCATGTCTGTCTGTCAGTCTTCTGTTGGCTGACTCTAACTATGGGAAGTACTTCTTACAATCTATAGATCTCCTTTGCTAACTAAGTTACTAACTATTCAAACCAAGTTCTTATGGAAAGATAACCCACTTCTTTTTCTTTTTTTGGTCCTTTTCTGCCATTGCACCAGCCCAGCACCCCATGTCAACAACTAATCTACCAGCCAATTTCCATAAATCCCATCAGACTTATTCTGGTGTGTGCTGAGGCCGGTCATCGATTCTAAGGATGTCCTGGGAGCTCGTCCTTCTCCAAATCCATCTGAGAGTTCTAGAATCTATTACCCACTCTTCCATCCATCACAGTGACAAGGTTGTATATGAGGACAGTATACAACGGGGACATTGCAGTGAATCTTCCTGCCTCTGTGGCAGCTCAGTCAAATCAGTCCCTGCTTCCTTTTTGTACCACTCCCCATCCTAATGATGTAACCAATCTTCACAAGTGCTACTCACAGAAGACACCCATGCCAACACCACCACCCACAGAATAGGCATGCCTATCCTCCTCTGTTACTCCATCAGACACCAGATCCACTAATTGAACCCCAGTCACCTAGGCCATAGTCAGGTACTTATCCCTCTTTGCCAGGGTAGTCACTTATAACCCCTGCTTTACTTCCTTTTTTTCCAAGACATCGGGAGAAAAGTTTTCTAGTTATCCTTGCCATGTGGCTGCCCAGTTGCTAAAGCTGACTTTGCAAGAGTTACAACTACTTCAGTAGCCTTCAAGAATGCATCTCTGGATTATATTTTACTGTGGCTACTCTAAAATCTGTAAATCTGTTTACAAAGTATTAACACTTGGGTCTGATCTCTAGCTCAAGACCTGCTTTGGGTCTCCCATTAAGAAGGATATGGTCTATTTGGCATCCAGTAAGTAGGATGAGCTTGAGACAGACTTTGTCCTGTGAGTTACAGAGACTAGCTAGACCCATTCCTCTCAAAAAAAAGTTATGTAATTGCCATATTGACAGGTCTGTAGGAGTGGGTCTGTCCTCTGTATTGGTCCTGCTCATCATCTCCCACACTGTCAAAGATGGTCTTGTAGGCTTATACTTTTACTTTAGCATGACAGACCTCAGATATGAAAAGGGAGAGCAGGTAGATGCATTATGGAATACATTATGGAATACATGGGACTAGTAAGCTTCCTGGGAAAGTATGAACTACAAGTCTAATGCCTGTGGCCTTAGCCCTAAGTGTGGACTACATCCTATAGTTCTTGTATTATGGTACATACACAGCTTTCATTTGCTGAATTATTAGGAAAAATTGAAAGGATTAGAAGTACAGCATATCAATGCCAATTTTGGAAAACTTAATTACTGTTGGTTTCAAAAATGAAGAATGAATATGTGAATGCTAAAGATATAATTTTGGCAAATGTAGATGAGGCTAACATCTCATTTAATGTTACAGATGGTGCAGAAATATGTGTTGATGAGTAACAAGTGAATGTAAAGTTAAGGTTTGGTGACTTAAGTCTTTTTTTAGGTAGAAGCACAAGTTTATTTTTCTATAAAGGACAAATACCTGTATTAAGTGTGAAGCAGTGTTTTAGTGGTTGCGGTGTGTATATCCAAGAAGTGTATATAGTATTCAGAGTTTGTACATGTGGCTAGACAATGCACCCAGACTTTAATTTGTGAAGGATGAAGGTCACTTGTATGTGTAATTTGAAAGCAAATGTGACAAAAGAAACTATAAATGAAAACAGCAGGTAATAGAGAAACTGCAAAGACTGAAATACTCTTGGTATGTGAAAAAGATGAGCAGGTGGATAGGGAAAGGAGGAACTGGAGGTATAGTATGAAGGAGAGGAAGTGAGTGATATGAAATGTATGTGCACAATTCCAAGACATAGGAAATAAGGATGCTGAATTAGAAGTAGAGAGTATGTTTGGTACTTCTGAAGGATGGTGGGGAAGAATTTGAAGACGAAGAAGATGAGTTTGTACTAACTGTTTGTCCTGAACATATTTTCCAGGCCATCTTGGATTGGAAAGGGGAGGACTGTGCTGACTGGAATCTGTCTGGTGAAGCGTGATTTGTCTAGGGCTTGGAATAAGCATCCTCATTGGTCCTTTTGAACCTTTTTACATTTTTTTTTAAGTTTTTGGTTTCTGTATTTGAGCAAGCTTCTTCTTGTTTGTACTAAGGTGGGCTACCAGCCACAACTCTGAGCTGAGATATGAGATGACTAGCATACCTCCCAATAATACCGAATTACTCAGTAGAAAATGAGTTTTGGGGTCTAAATAATGGGGTGCCACGATTCCCAAGTGGCACCTCTTTATTTCCAGCTTTGTTTTTAATGTTTTTTTTCACGCTGACTTCACGTACATGATGACGTCAGCTCTGTCAGCCTGTCAGAATGGAGCTTTCCAACTTTTTGAATGAGCTCAAGGTTTCTGCATGAGAACTGAGGGAGTTTAGGCTGTTTGAATGGAGAATGAGCTTTCTGGTCAGCACGGAGAGTGTTTATTTTTTGTGAATGGAGGTTTATCATCTGCAAGGAACAGCAAGGTTACTTCTGAGAGTCTGCACAGCAAGGAACGGGAGTTTATGCTGCTCTGCTTGGGAAACAAACAATTGCTGCAAGGTTTTTTTGTGTGTGTGTGTGTGTGTGTGTGTGTGTGTGTGTGTGTGTGTGTGTGTGTGTGTGTGTGTGTGAGAGAAAATGCCCCCAGCTGAATACATCTGGTGGCTATAGGTACTCAGGCTCAAACCCTGTACCTTGGGTACAGGTAAAAAGAGCCTAAACTCCCTAGCCACCACCACTTATGAATCTATGCCTCATATTTTTATTCTGTTCCTCATTAAATCTGTGGTTTTCAGCCTTTTTGTGGCAAATCACTGAATGATTGAATTCACTAAATAATGACAGGCATTTGAATTTCAGACTTCATATTCTTCAGGAAATAAATGGTAACACAAAACCTTTTATTCTAGCAATTGTCTAAGTTTATAAAATCAGTATTTGAAATGTGTCCCTATTTTGGGGCTGTATTCCCCCATTACTGGCTTTGCCCAGGTTTTTTGTACTAAGATGTTGACTTGAGAGCTATGGTGAGAAGTGAGAACTGAATTCTGTATTCCCACATTATTGGCTTTGTCCAGGTTTTTTCTGCTAAGACGTTGAGAGCTATAGTGAGAAGTGCATTCACTAAATGATAGCCATTTAAGTTTCAGTCTTCCTGTCTTTCAGGAAACTGCTGATTTGGCTTAGTGGTATGTTGCTCTGATTGTAGTGCACAGGGTCCTGGATTCAAGATTTAGCAGTGAAATGCATGGTGGTAACACAGCATTTTATTCAAGCAACTTTTCAAAATTGTGCAAGCAATGTTTAAAATGTGTCCCTGGATTTTGGCCTTTTGCCCCCCCCCCCCAAAAAAAAAAAAGTGAAATTGAAAATAAGTGCAAGACGCTGTGCAAGATGCCTATGGCTTACACTACTGTCATTATATATATATATATATATATATATATATATATATATATATATATATATATATATATATATATATATTGAGTGTGTAGAAGTAGACTTTTATCATGGAAATGTTTTGAATTGGGCAGTTTTGTCATTATTGGTTCATGCATTTTGTTTCATTGCATACTGGAAAACTGTTCAAACAATAAGTTTAAAATGCAATTGTGTGTAGAAGTAGATTTTTATGATGGAAATGTTCTGAATAGGGCAGTCTTGTTATTGGTTCATGCATTTTGTTTCATTGCCTACTGGAAAAATGTTTAACAATAAATTTAAAATGAGCTCTAACTTAAGTCTAACAAGTGTGCTGTATTATACAAGGAATACAATTTAATAAAGTCAGGAAGGTGTATCAAAGAATGCATGTATGTTTCTTGTTTTGTGTACAAGGGGTCTATGATTTGAAAACAGTCCAAAGGTAATCTTTATCCACCACTGGCCAGATGCATTTTCTTTGAATGTGGTATGGGTTTCAATGCAGTTTCAATGAATGTGAGTTTCATGGGCATAGAAGTTTTAATGCCAAGTCTATTTTCATATTGAGACAGTATTGCTTTGTTTAGCAGATATCGGTTAGTGTTTGTGCATTGTGCTATAAAATAATCATTGTTGAAGTGAACCAGTAGTAGGCCATGGTGGTGCAGCAGTTAGCGTTGTTGCCTCACAGCAAGAGGTTCTCCCTTTCGATTCTCAGCTTGAGCGCCTTCTGTGTGGAGTCTGCATGTCCTCCCCACGGTCGAGTGACGTTTAAAGACATGCAGGTAGGTGCGTGCATGAATGGGTCTGCCGTGTTTTTCATGGGCCTTGTCCAGATTTTCGATATTTCCATATTGAGACGTATGATGACTAGAGGCTCCTGAACTTCCAAAAAAATATGTTTCCTGTTTTTTTTTTTTTTTTTTTTTTTTTTTTTTTGTGCTTATTTATATTATTTACTGTACTTTTTATAGCCTGCCACCTAGTTTAATACTGTATTTATATACTGTGTACACTATGTACTAATCTTCACTGTTGTACTGCTATGGTCTGTCTTCCTGTACCTGTTAAATCAAATTTTATTTCTGTTTTCACAGTTTACTAATCTCTTTTTGATATTTTCAGTTTTTTTTTTAAGTATTTGCTGGTGTTTTTCTCTGTTGCAAAGCATTATGCTCTGCTTGTTCTGGTTTTCCTGCCAAGCAGTGTTGTAATAACTAATTTGTTAGCTATTTAAAACATTATTTAGAGCCTCCTTGCTGATTTTCTGCTGTTTTAAACATTTTATAGTGCCTCACTGCTACTTTTCTGCTGTGTTAAACATTCTTTTCTGGTTCCTGCAACTAGGGAACTTACTAGCTATATAGCATAGTCCAGATACAGGTTTGCTGCATCTGGGACAGTTTGTTCTGGGCACATTTTCCAGGCCATCGAGGATTGTGCTGACTGGAACCTGTCTGGTGAAGAGTGGTTAATCTAGGGCTTGGAATACGCATCATCATTGGTCATTTTGAACCTTTTTAAATTTTTTCCAAGTTTTTAGCTTCTAGTATTTAAGCCCTGCATCTGAACAGGTCTCTGCTTGTTTGCATGTCATGCAGCATCCCACACTGCCACACAGCTGCCTGCCATAGCCGGCCAGATTAATTCAACAGTTTTTCCCTTAGTTACAGCTGTAGTAAATTAGTGAGGCCCTCATCCTTAGTACATTTCCAGTCAAATAAGTACTGCTAGAGAGCTGAAACCTATTAAATTACCAACAAAAAAATACAAAATAAAACCCCAGGCAGAAATATCCATCCAATGACATCCTCCTTGATCAATCCTGAAGAGCCACCTGAGTGACAACAATCTTCAACCTAGCATTATGGACAGTTGGACAACCCTTGTTTCTCCTGCCAACCTTGCTGAGTTGTACACCGACAACCTTCTATTAATAACTCACTCTAGTACAGAGTGTGAGAGATGTATCTACACCAAGAATCTTGAGTATATGCCCTCTCATACTCAAAATAGTAACACGGAAGAGGTTGTCAACTCACCCACCACTACACATGCACATAGTACCACTACTCATACAAATAATATGCATCCAACACAAAAATCAGCATACATGGAGGTTCTCTCAAAAGATCTACTGATACACCAGACACCTCCAAAATACAAGACTGCTGCAACTAACACAGTTCTCACAGCACCCATGACACATAGCAACACCAGTGTCTCACCTACCAAGCCCCTATGATGTAACACTCAAAAACACATTTTCTAATCATTGGAAACTCAATAGTGAGACACACAGATGTCCCACTCACCAGGCTGGACAAGAGGAAAGTCATGGTCAGCTGCCTGTCTGGTGCCGGGATTAGTCAAATCATGCATGCACTCAGGTCTCTCAGCAGCAAGTACCATTATGACTCTGTCATAGTACATGTTGGTGTGAATGAGACTTACCTCACTGGACTATATGAAGAGAAACATGGTTGAGCTTTCTGAGTATGTGTCCCAGGCAGGTATGTCCCTAGCCTTGAGCAGCATACTATCCTCACCTAGAATGATGCCACACTATAAAAAAATTATCAGTTTCAATATTTGGCTTAGTTTTGGTGTCATTCAAAGTGGATCCAGTTCCTGTCAGCCTGGGAAGCTATGGTCGACAGTCCTTGCTGCCTTGCCAGAGACGGTTTGCACCTGCCTGAGGCATTTGGCTGCTGGCAAAGGCTCTTGCCTCCCACATAGTACCAGTTTTAAGCAAGGTCTCAAAAACAAACATACCACTGTGAAATTTGCCAATCATAACAAAATAAAGGTCATGCTACTAAATGTTAGGAGCTTAAACCAAAAAGTGCACACCTTGGAAGCAGTTCTATCACTGGAAGATATAGATGTCTGTGTAGTCACAGAAACCTGGTTCAAGGTCTCAAAGATTACTCCAGCCTTGTAGGGCTACAATGCCTTCCACACATTCAAACCCCAAAATGAACATGTGAGAACCAAAGGAGGATACTAGAGAGAAATTCACCTCCCATCTGGTTAGACTGGACAACTCCATGTAGTTACTCCAAGTTCAGGTTAAAGTGGGTAAGACCCCCATTCATGTCATAGCCAGTTATAGATCCCCCTCCATTGGTCTTGACATATATGAAGCCTACTTGACCAAACTGGAGACAATCCAAATATTACCGAACACTGTGGTTATGGGGATTTCAATTATCCCACCATCAACTGGGAAACCTATGCTAGCCCAAACGTTCCTTGACATTGTTAACTCAAATGCCCTGGAACAAATTGTTTATACCCCAACAAGAGGAACAAACATAGTAGATCTGGTCCTGTCTGTGACGTCCACACTCTGGGCCAGTAATCAAGTAGCATGAATCCTCACCACTGGCACTGGAGAGAGAAGTTCTCTTGGAACAAAATTGGATACACCCAGTATTTCCAGATGTAGCTCTCTGCATCAAGCACAGTTTCCCTTAAGAGCATGCAGGGGAGCACACTGGTTTCTCTTTGTCTCTCTCCAGATCCCCAATAAGACTCCCCACTGGCACAGCTGTAGGGTTGAGTCTTCAGCCAAGTCCTCCAGCATCTTGTCTGTGAAACCAATGCTTTGTGTCCCTGCTCCAAGCAGCTGACACACACACACACACACACACACACACACACACACACACACACACACACACACACACACACACACACACACACCTGGGAAAGACTGGCACAGATTTACTATCTATGCCCCTCTGCACAGACTATAAAGTAATTACTGCCACCAGACATTGCAAAGCTAACTACTCTAAGGGTCTTACAAGAGTATTCAACTAGGCTGACTGAAATTAATACTAATACAAATAGTAGTGTTTGACCAATGCAGTAAGGCTTTCAGGAGTGGCCACAGTGTCACCAAATAAATATAAGTACTCTCAAAGATTAAAATATTCTCTAAAAGAACAGCCACAGTAAAAGGTTTAAATATATGTAATAATAAATAATAAAAGAACACGAGAATGCTAAATAACTATTTACAATAAATACCAGAGATTCAATCACAGGAAATATTAAAAATAACCCAGATGCCTAGATTCACACAGTTACAGAAAACAACAGTGCTTAACTAATCTCACTGTATATATTATCTATATATATATTTTTTTTCCTGAACGATCCAAAGAATTACTATTCCCGGGTTACTTACTAAAGCAAGGCAAGATGAAGTGGGTGAAAGATCTATAAATCAGTGTGTATCTTGAAGCTATTCAGACACTGTAGCTAGATGCACATGCATATAAGTTACTGAGCACGTGCAAGATCAGTGCCACTTTATATAGTCAGCCAGAATGAGTGCAGGCATGACTGGAGATGCACTTGTGAGAGTTTTTGAAGTAACAAGTCAATTAGTTAGCTTATGAAGTTTGAAGTATATGTTCCAGTTACAACTGTTGATATGTTTATGTATGATAAACGACTTGAACGCTTACCTAGACTCAGTGTCTCATTTGGGTAGAAGAGACATGCAACAGGGTGTCAGAAGTTGAATCTGAAGCTGAAGCAACTTACAAACCATGATGCTTGAAGTTAAAAGGGGAGAAATATACAGGAGTGAACTTACAAACAGGTCAGCGGTTATTCAAAGGTACTTACACTCGTTTCAATGATTTTTCAGTTGCTGAATGTGTGGCATAACATTCAAAACTTTCAAAATAATTACTGAGAAAAACAAAATGTCCAAAATAGTGATATATTGATAAAAGTGGTCGAAATAATTTCTGAAGTGTTTAAAATGTATGAAAAGGCTAAAGTGTCCGAATGTGTTCTCAATGTACAACTTTTTCACATTAACTGAAACGTTGCAGTGTTAAAATAAAGTAATTTCAGAGAGATTGTTGTGGAGCTGGGCATAATTACAAGTACCTGATCTATGCTTATATTTAAATGAATTTTGTTGTTATGGCACAGGGATTTCGCAGACCTGAACTCCTGGTGTTTGATAATAATATTGCTAAGAATTGGCAAGTGTTTGAGCAACAATATGATATATTCATACATGCTGCATTTTCTGATAAAAACACATGTACAAAAGCATTTATACTCCTCAATTTAGCTGGGTCTGAAGCCATTGAGAAGGATTTTTTTGTGTGTATGCAGCTGCCTTGTTTGCAAGGGAGGGGGAGAAAAGCCATATTGTAATACAGGCTGAAATGTGGGAAGACCCTGAGTGCTTAAAACATAAATTTAGAGAAATGTGTAACCCTCATAACAAATATTACGATAAAAAGGCACATTTTACACAAGAAGTCAAATGACTGGTGAAACTATAGCAGCACATGTTGCTGACTTAAGAAATAAAGCAAAGACATGCAGATTTGGTGATATTTGAGCTGAGCTAATAAAAGACCATCTTGTATGTGGCATTAATGATGCAGTGAGAAAGATTTTGCTTCGAGATAGTGATTTAACATTGAGCAAAACCACAGAGATTTGTCAAATACATGATTGTATAGAGAAGCACATGACTATGCTTATAAGTGAGAAAAGCACACTTGCAGTATCTACCAGTGGAAATGTTGATAGCGTACAACATAAAGCTAAGATTAAAAAGATATATAAATGTAAGGCTGCCACAGACAACCTCATTGTTAACTGTCATAATTGGGGAGGCAGCCATGAATCTAAACGAGAAAAGTGTTTAGCTTTTGGGCAGCAATGTCACAAATGTAAAAAGTGGAATCGTTTCAAAAGGCTTTGCAAAGTCTGAAATGGCACAACCTTTTGTTAAAAAAGGGTAGCCGAAGAAACAATTAGGTCAGATAGACTGTACCAAACTCTAAGAGGTGTGAGCAAACTTTTTATGTTGATGGTGTCTCTGTGATAGATGAAACAGTTAATACATTAAACTGTCAGTTGGTAGCAAGGAGTGAAATATTTTGTACTGTATGAATTAATGGGAAAGCTGTAAAACTTAATGGAGACACTGGATCCAAGTGCAATGTTTTATCAGTACAAATGTTTGCTAAAGTAAGAGCTGGTGAGAAACTTTAAGTCAGCATAGTGTGCAAAACTAGTTGTTTATGGTGATGAAGAGATTCAAACTCATGTCGCAGTAGTTTTTTCATGCCATTTTGAGGGAAACCACCATGACTTGCAGTTTCATGTATTCAAAAGACATGTACAGTCAGAGTAAGGGCTCAAAGACAATTTGACAATGGAACTGATTTCATTTAATAAAGATGTTCACAATATAAGTATGAGCAACAATGATAGTTTTACGCAGAATATTTTTAGTGAAAATGCTGATATTTTCAAAGACGAGCTTGGCAAATTTCCAGTCACATATTCCATGAAATTAAACCATGAAGTAAGCCCAGTTGTCAGACCAGGAAGGAAGATTGTGGTAGCAATGTGGAGTAAAGTAAAGCAATATTCAACTCCTGAACTCATCTGCCCCTCGGGTCTATATTATAAAATTGACTGCTTACTTCACTGAATACCTAAATGTCAACCTGTCGTCATCAAACCGTATAAACACCGAACACTCTAAACTGCGAAATTTAAATAGTCAAATTCTCATACTTGTCCCACCCCACCGCCCGCTACATACTACCTACAGAAACGAAGTAAACCACCTACATACACTAACCAAAACCCTACTTCTAACCCTAAACTAAACCCTACTTCTAACCCTACACTAAATCTTACATATACCACCATGTATGCACTTAACTTAACCCGCACCCTAACCCTAAGGTCCGTAACTATCGCACACTTACCTTAAAAACGCTAAACCCAAACAAACAAAATAATCCACACACATGCACTTAACAAAACCCTACACTAAATCAAACATACATTTCCATCTATGCAATTACCTTAACCCACACCCTAACCCTAAAGTCTGTAACTATCACACACTTACCTTACGTAGCTATACCACAGAAGGCCAACCATGACAACTCGACATTTCCACTTTCGCTCTTCTGGATGATCGATGTTTTTGCAGTTTGAAGAAGACGGATCGACATTTAGGCGTTCTAGTAAGTAAGTGGTTGACTTTCTAATATAGACCCCTGCCCTCACCACAACAATGAAGAAATCCTTTATGCCAATCTCAAACTAAACCCAAACAAAACAATCAATATCATAGGATGCTATTTCCCTCCAGGGCAAAATATTACACCCCTAGAAAATCTCCTGAGCTGGGCTACTCTATCTCTACCCCAGGAAACCATCATTCTTGGCGACTTTAACATGAACAGTCTCCCAACCATTCCCTTTAATCTCCATGTTTTCACTGAACTCATTCAATCCCCTACCCGAATCAACAAAAACCCTAACAATCATACCTTACTTGACTGGATCCTAGTCAACAAAGCCCCTCACTCTTATCTAGCAGGTTGCTTACCTGACAGTCTTAGTGACCACACCCCCACTTTCCTAATTCGGCACCACACAAACAGTCTGAAGCCCATTATCCACAGGCAAATACGGAACAAGTCCAACTTCAACCTCAACTCCTTCATCTCCTCCCTGCAAAAAAATAACTGGTCACCACTAAAATACCTCAACCTAGATGAGGCTGTCCACTTTTTCAACAGTACCTTCCTCTCCATTCTAAACACCCATGCTCCTGTAAGAAATGCCAAAGTCAGATCCAGGTGTGCCCCATGGTTACAAAAAACTACCAGAACCATAACGAAATCCAGAGATAAGGCCTGGAAGCACTGACGACTAACAAAAAATAACTCAGGTAGGCAGTCATTCCTTGAACTGCGCAATAAAGCCAAAAAGCATATAAAATTAGACAAATCCCTTAACTATAAATTCACCCTAAACTCTACCAACCACAACCCTAAGCAATTCTGGTCCACTATTAACACTATCCTCCACCCAGGGAAGGTTGATACCCCCCAGCCGTCCACCCCCCCTCCTCCAGCAGTGTTGCTGAATCCTTCAACAAACACTTCACCAAAACTATAACATCTCTAAACAAACAACACTTCCCTACAACAGCCACCCCATCTCCTAACCCTAAACCCACCACTCCTCTTTTCTTCTTCACATCAGTACCTACCTCCAACATAAAAAGACTATTGTCAAAACTTAAACCCACCAAACTCACAGCTGACAACCTCCCCTCTGAATATTTGAAAATTGTAGCTGATACACTAGCCTTCCCAATTTCAGTTCTAATCAACCATTCCATAACAGAAGGCTATGTTCCCTCAATATGGAAAATATCCCACATTATTCCCCTCCACAAAGGCAGCCCCTCCACCGACCTCTCCAAATACTGCCCCATTGCTATCCTCTCCCCTCTCTCCAAGATACTTGAAAAATGTATCAATACCCAGGTCTCCAACTACCTCCTAGCTAATAATCTCCTCTCCAAAACCCAACATGGTTTCAGGTCATATCACAGCACTACCTCCACTCTGCTCTCCTTCGCCAACACTATACTTCATCACAAAAACAATGGCCTCTTCTATACAGCTGTATTTCTAGATCTCTCAAAGGCCTTTGCCATGGTATCTCACGAGCTACTACTCTCCCTAACCTCTCCTTCTCACAATCAGCCTGCAACTGGTTCCACAGCTATCTACACAGATGCCAGCAGTCAGTAATCTGGGACGATAACATATCACCTCACCTCCCAGTTACGGTCGGAGTTCCCCAAGGGTCTATCCTTGGCCCTCTGTTATTCTTGGAAAATCAGTACCAACACAAAAGAAACTACTGATCAAATTGCAGAGGTGGTTAGGGAACGACTCCAAAAAGAAACCACTGGTAGTCCACAATATGAGGCACAAAAATGATCCACTGGTAGTCCACGAATAAAGATTTTATTGTAAGATAAAAGCGGTAAGCACTTTCGTCCCATCAATAGAACTTCATCAGACAATTTTAAATTAACAAGTAACATTATTGAAGACTGTTACACAAATCACATGATGTTAAAGCATCAATAGAACTTCATCAGACAATTTTAAATTAACAAGTAACATTTTTGAAGACTGTCACACAAATCACATGATGTTAAAGCCGCACTTTAATATCATGTGATTTTGTGACAGTCTTTAAAAATGTTACTTGTTAATTTAAAATTGTCTGATGAAGTTCTATTGATGGGACGAAAGCGTTTACTGCTGTTTATCTTACAATAAAATGTTTATTTGTGGACTACCAGTGGATCATTTTTGTGCCTCATATTGTGGACTACCAGTGGTTTCTTTTTGGAGTCGTTCCCTAACCACCTCTGCAATTTGATCAGTAGTTTGCTCTGCTATTCTCACTTTTCACTAACAACCTACATACTGCCACCACATGAGCATCTCTTATACATTATGCAGGTGACTCTACTCTCATCTGCTCTGCCCCCACTCTATCAGAACTACAACAAATCACACAGGAATCATTCTCTTCTGTAGAAAGCTGGCTTTCCAATGCTCAGCTGCTACTCAACCCAAGTAAGAGAAAACTTCTCCTGTTCCAACCTACTAAAGCCACCCCCAAACACCCCCCCCACTTCAACATTCTTGCCAAAGACAATACCATCATCTCTCCATGAGAACACACAAAATTACTCGGTGTGGAAATAGACAACAATCTTAGATTTGACACCCACATATCTCTCACAATAACAAAAAGTTCACAAGAAACTTGGTGCATTATATCGAAACCACCAATTCCTAACCAAGGCAGCTAGAATTTCCATAGCCAATTTCCAGCTAATCTCCACCCTACTCTATGCATCCCCCATACTTACAAACCTTAGACAGACAGACCTACACAAGCTGGATACTTGTTTCAACAAAATTGCTAAATTTGCCACTGGAACCTCCTACCGCAGCCATCATAGTATCTCCCTTAAAGAACTAAACTGGCTAGAATTCCCACAACTCCTTCACTTTAATCAACTCACCCTCACTCATAAACTTATTAACCACCCCCTTAACATCGCTTCCCTTCAAACCCTTCTCCAGCCCTATCAACCCACTAGGCTGCTAAGATCAAGCAACAAAAATCAACACACTGTTATCAAACCCAAAAACTCAGCAGGAGAAGCCATATTTTCATGTACCATATCTAAACTTTGGAACAATCTTCCACCCTCTATAACTACTCTACTTTCCAGCAGCCTTTTCAAGACTGCGCTCAAATTAGACTTAAATTTGCACCGGCTTTGTCATTATTCTAATCCAGACTAACACCCTCACCCTTACCTCCCCCCACCTAGACTCTTAACCCAACTATACTACCGCCACTACTAACCACAGTCAGAAATAGCTAGTTGTCTTTACATACTTTAACATCTTGTCTGACAACTTTGTTACTAATATTATAAACAACAAGAAAGTATCTTAACTTGCAACATTTACTGTATATACTGTTGATAATCAATATCTTGTTATTGTATTAAAGCCAACAATCTGTAATGTTGTTTGCTATTGCTGCAACTTTGTATCTCTATTTATCATGTACATGATGTGGAGCTTTTCTCCCCGCGCATCTACTGGAAAAGGACCTGCGTCCAGTTGGAATTTTGTGGTAAACAAATGTAAATGAATAAATAAACAAATCTAGACAAAGTGGTGAATTTAGGTGTCCTTACTCCAGTAGAAGAACCGACTGAATGTTTATCCTCCATGGTCGTAGCTCATAAGAAAAGCTCCAATGATATTCAAATATGTATTGATCGAAGAGACTTAAACAAAACATTTAAATGTTCTCATCATCTGATGTCCACAGTTGAAGAAGTAGTCGTTCTCATCGGTAGGTACTAAACTATCTGCCCGAGGACATTTATAAGCCTAGCCAGAGTGTGTCAGCTTTCGCCGCTCCATTGATTAATTAACTGAGCCTCTGTCAAGCAGAGCCAATGAAGTGATCCCAGGGGTGTATTTTCTGTTACCCATCCACTCATCAAGGCCTCTCTTGAAGAGTGTTAGTGAGGGGCTCTGCCTAATGTAGTTAGGAATTTTGTTCCAAAGCATGGGGAGTCTCTGTGACAGAAATCTATCCCTCCAGCATGTTCTATTTATTGCTGTGGTGATGTTTAGCTTGCTAGAGTGCGTGGCTTGCAGTGACTTGGATTTCTTTAGGTGGAGCATGTCCATCAATTATGAGTTGGACATGGCTTTGTAAGTCAGGCAGAGATCACCTCTGAGTAAGCGATATGCCACTGAGTACAGCCGGAGTTTTTTCAGTCAGGCTGTATAGGACATATGTTTGAGGCCAGTAATCCTCTTGGTGAGGTGCTTTTGTGGTCTTTCCAGCTGTTGGAAGTGTCTTGTGAGGTACATCCCAAATGGGCCATTGTACTCTATGATGGGTCTGATGAGTGACGAGTAGAGGGGCAATATAACCTCTTTATTTCTAGATGCGAACCCCTTAGTAATTAGATGGGCCACATAGAAGGATTTCCTAACTACTTTGGCAATATGATTGTCAAAGGAGAGATTACTATCTACCTGGGTCCCCAGATCTCTTATTACCTCTTCTGTATTAAGGGGGCTGCCGCCTATGTGGTAATTCGTGGGTGTTTTGTTTTTCCCAGATGGGATGACTATGCATTTTTTGGCATTTAGCTTGAGGCCATGACTTTGACACCAGGTGTCTGTCTCAGTAAGGCCTTTGTGAGGGATGTCCATGTCAGCCGGAGAGTTAATTATGGCTCCCAGTTTGCAGTCATCAGGGAACTTGGTTAGCCATAGTCCTCCTGTGTTTGCCTGTACTTCTGAGAAATAGATGCCGTACAGTAGGGGTCCCAGAACTGAGCCTTGCGGGACACCACTTGTGAATGGTTTAGAGTCAGACCTGGATCCCACTATTCTTACCATGTGAGTTCTGTCTGTAAGCCAGTTGGCAACCCATCTTGTGACGTAGGGGTTTATGTTCAGGCTGGTGAGTTTTTCTATAATACCCGAGTGAGGAATGGTGTTGAACGCCTTGTTGAGATCAAGGTAGGCTGTGGGAACCACCTTTCCCTCATCTATGGCCTTGGTGACTGTCTTGAAGAAGTCAACCAGGATTAGTAGGCATGATCTGCCCTTAACAAAGCCGAACTGGGTCGGGTCAAGTGTTTGGAGGTTCCCAATGTCTTTGTTAATGAGTTCCATGATGATGCACTCCATAGCCTTGCAGACCAGGCTAGTCAGGCTTATGGGGCGATAGTTACCAGGGTCAGTTGTGGCCACTCCTTTGTGGAGCGGAATAACCATTGCTGTGTGCCATTCTATGGGCACGTAGCCTGTGGAGAGGCTGAGGTTGAACAGTGTGTTTAGGTGGTGGATTAGTTCATTCTGTACTTCGTGCAAGACGCAGCCTGGGACACCATCTGGCCCCATTGATGCTGTGTTTTTGGCTTTTGAAAGGGCTGTTTTCACCTGTGCTTCTGTGATTTCCAGGACACTACACTTTTCCGGTATTGTTGTGGGCCCTTTTGAAGGTGAGAGCCAGGTGAAGTTTGCACTGAATCTATCTGCCAGGATGTTGGCAATATCAGTAGGTTCAATATATTTTGCACTAGCTCAGAGCATATCTGCAAGTTGCCACTTAGATTCAAGACCTAGCTAAAGAAGGCTTTCATGCCAGATGCCACTAGTTTTTCAGGCTTAGATGTAAAAAGTTTATTTTGGCAAATTTCTCTGGATCGCAAATCTTCATTGTTAACCACTTTCAGCACACCATTTGGTAGTTACAGATGTTGAGAATGCCATTTGGGATAAATTTTGCCAGTGAAGTCATTCAACTTGCACTGGAACAATTATTTTTATGGTTATCCATGAGCTATCATAGTAGAAGACATTATTGTATAGGGCAATGGGGAAGACGAACGTGATAGAAATTCAGGAAAGTTCTCGACCATGCACACGAAGTCAGTCTTAAACTGAATCCACAGAAATGTAAATTAAAACTGAAAGAATTTACTTGTGGGGCATTTGTTTATCAATTCTGGCTTACAACCAGATCCATCTAAGCAAGCAACAATTCTTGAGATGCCAGTTCCAGAGAATGTTGCATCTTTACAATATTTTCTTGGTACGGTCAACTACATAGGAAAGTTCAGCCCAGATTTGAGTGAGCTTTTCACAACCTTACTTTAGTTGACATGCAAAAATGTAAACTTGTTCTGGTTGGAACAACACCAAAGAGCATCTGATATTCTAAAGAAGAAGATTGCCAGTCCACCCACACTGAGATGTTATTGATGTTCACAAACTTGTAACTCTTTCTTGTGATGCTTCAAAACACGGCCTTGGCACAACGTGTCTTCAGGAAGGCATACCAGTAGCCTGTGCACCCAGAATTTCAACACAAACAGAGATGCAGTATACACAAATAGAGAAAGGGCTTTTGGCAGTAGGGTTTGCATTTCCAACGTTCAGTAATTATATTCATGGAAGACCTATCCAAATAAAGACTGATCACTTACCTCTAGTGACAATTTTGAAAAAGCCAATACATTCAGAACCAGCACCCTTGCAATGCATGATGTTAAAAATGGCAAAAGTATAATTTCAGTATCATTTGTACAAAAGGAAATAACTATACCTTACTGATGTTTTGTCATGAGCACCCAGACAAATAACAGAACAGCATGAAAACGAGAAAGCAGACTTTGAAGTCATGGAAGTTAGCCATTTTTCATCATCACATCTTGATGAACTCAAAAATTACACCGCTTCAGACCAAATTCTCCAGAAGCTGAAAAACATTATCAGTCAAAGATGGCCAGCACGACAAACCAGTTTACCACTTGACATTCAGCAGTATTTTGCTTACCGAGATGAGCTCGTGCTGGAAGATGGAGTCATCATGAAAGGTCCAAACGTAGTAATTCCTAAAGCATTACAACAGGAATATATCAAAATTTTACATCATGGTCAGCCCAGTACTGATTCAACCAAAAAAGGGCAAGAGGCATAGTATTTTGAATTCTGAATCTTGCCACTGTAGCCAACCACCCTGAAACCACCATCCTTTCACCTATTTTACCACCTCACTCTTAATGCATCTCTAACACTGTTCCCCTGCCTCTTCTACCTCTCCCCTTCCTCTATCTCCAACCACTCTTAATTCTTACAGTCTCAAAACAACCTACCTGTCTAGTCTGTCTCCTATAATCTACCTCCCCTACATCTCCTACTAGCCATTCTTACTTGTTTCCAGACTACTATACAACTAGATCCTACCTACTTTAAATAAGCATCTGCCTAACTGTTAACTCATTTTGCTCTAAGCAGCTTAAATAATATTGTTCTATAATAATAACTATTAACTCATTTTGCTCTAAGTAGCTTAAATAATATTGTAACTAGTCACATTTTCTTCTGCTAATTGTTTAAAACCTTGTTTGTAACAAGTCACATACTTGTCTGACAATTGTTAATACTCTGTATAATTCAATTGCCTGAGGAGCTTTTTTTCTCTCCAGGTCTCTGCTTGTAAGATCCTACAGCTGATTGTTAATACTATGCTACTAAAATTTAATAAATTGTTTTCTAGTCCTGAGGAACTTTTCTCCCCGGGTCTCTGCTGAAAATGAGCCAAAAGCTCAGCCAGACTAACCCAGTTATCAAATGTAAAATAAATAAATAAAATAAATAAAATTTTGGCCTTCTATGTCAAAAGATATAGAGAAGGAAACTCTAGCATGTTCAGTTTGTAGCAGCACCAAACCACACCAAAAAAAAAAGAACCACCTCAACTAAACCAGATTACTGAATTACCATGGTTGACTGTTGCTACTAATATTTTTGAATGAAGTGGTCAACTTTACTTAGTGTTATTAGACTCTTATTAAAATTGGTTTGAAATTAACCTCCTTCATAACTTAACATCCAACCCTGTCATTATGAAATTAAAGAGACATTTTTTCTGTCCATGGCAGTTCTCACAAAGTCATATCTGACAGTGGTGCACAGTTTACAAGTCAGCAGTTCAAGAAATTTGCTAATTCTTGAGACTTTGTTCATATTATTAATAGTCGTGATTACCCACAGTCCAATGGATTAGCTCAGCGTGCAGTTCAGAGTGTAAAATGTTTGTTGGATAAATCCAAGAGAGATGGTACCAATGTTTTCCTTAACTTACTCTATCTCAGAAACATCCCCTAACTTGCTTGGTTCACCTGTCAGAGATTAATGTCTAGACAGATTAGAACAAGTCTTCCGATTACAAATGCAAAGAGCTATAGAATGGTCAAAACTCAACTTTTGAGAAAACATCAGTCACAAAAGCTGTACTATGATAAGTCTAGTAAACCTCTTAGACCTTTAAGATAAGGAGAAGTTGTGAGAATGCAAACATCTAAAGGGTACGATTGAGTGGGAATCATCAAGAAAATTTGTGAAGAACCAAGATCTTACATCACACAATCTCAAGGAATGGATTTCAGAAGGAATCAAAGTCATATATTACCAGTCTCCAAACCAGTGACATAGCAGATTCCCCATGCCGATCACTCTGTTTCTCAGAGTGACTCTACACCTATTCAAATTCCAGAGGAAAATGTACTTTCTTCAAATAATTCTGATGCAATCCCTGAAGTTCCAACTGTGAAAGAATCCCCAGAGACTGTCTCTGTTGTTAAACACAGTCAAAGTTTTTATGTGACCAGATCAGGTAGAATTTCCAGACCCAATCCAAAATACCAGTGACTTGGACTTGAGTTCAAATTTCTTGTTAAACGTTAATGTGATATCCAGCTTGTAAAAAAAGCTTGTTCTCCTATTGTATGTCAATCAAATTAAAGAAGGAGGCTGTAGATCAGTGTGTATCTTGTATTGAAATGAGACACTGAGGCTGGGTATGCATTCAAGTCATTTATTGTACATAAACACATCAGGAGGTGTAACTAGAACATATACTTTGAACTTCATAAGCTAACTGACTTGTTACTTCAAACACTCGCCCATGTGCATCTCCATTCATGCCTGCACTCAATATGGTTTATTATACGAAATGGTACTGATCTTGCATGTGCTCAATAACTTGTATGCATTTGCTATCTAGCTACAGTGGCTGACTATGTTCAAGATACACATTAATCTACATCCTCCCTCTTTAGCGACTTGAACTTGAGTTAAAATTTGTTGTTAAATGGTGATGTGATATCTGGCTTGTAAAATATCTTGTTTTCCTATTGCATGTCCAACAAATTACAGAGGGAAGATGTAGAGCAGTGTGTATCTTGAACCTAGTCAGCCACTGTAGCTAGACAGCACATGCATATAAGTAACTGAGCATGTCCAAGATCAGTGCTATTTTGTATAATCAACCAGAGTGAGTGCAGGCGTGAATGGAGAAGCACATGTGTGAGTATTTGAAGTAACAAGTCAGTTAGCTTATGAATTTCAAATTAAATATTCCAGTTACAACTCCTAATGTGTTTATGTAAAATAAACAACTTGAACGCATACCCAGCCACAGTGTCTCATTTGAATACACAAGACATGCGACAAGATCCTTCTATGTCAGGTTCCAAAAAACAGACTGCTTTGAGACTTCTGTCACATCTAGTATTAAGACATCATTACAGTCCTGGATTACAGAATGACATCACATACACCTGGTCATCTGACTTCTGGTTCCCATACTACCCTCTACTAGAAACTGAACCAGAATCTCACACATATATGTTACCTTACACACAGATAGAACCTTGCTAAGATGTGTTATAACATCTGGAAGCCATAAAACCATTTCAACACTTTAAAACTTCCAGAGTAGCAAATATTTCACTGCTAAAGACAATACAAAGGCTTCCTAGTACAGACATTTTGTCTCTGGCTGCCTTGAGACTAATGAGATACAATCTTTATGGCCCAAATTAAGTTGTTGTTGTTGTTGTGTCTTTCGGCTTTTTCCGGTTAAGGGTCGCCACAGCGGAACTCCGGTCTGCTAATGATTGGCAGCAGATTTTTACGTGCCAAGTTTCCAGCTCTGATGCACAACCTTCAACGAAGGTACGTCCATTCACGCATATCGCCACACAGAAGACACTCTAGCTGAGAATCAAACGAGACGTCTTACTGTGAGACGACAATGCTACCGCAGCACCACCACCACAGTTATGGCCTAAATTAAGTAAGTAATTTAATTATAGGGTATTTTTCTAAAAGTTGGCTGAGCTTAACCTCTTCTCTTCCAGTTTCTTATGTTACAATGTTAACTTAAACAGTTATAATAGAGTCTGACATACAGGTGTGTTTATTGTTGGTATGTTTTTAAAACAAGCAATTTTACAATTACATTTTCAAAACAAGTAAATGTACAAATCACCTTGATATACAAACGACACATGATTTTTTTACAAAACTCCAGCTAGCTATACTGACATATGTTACACATCTATTGTCCTACTTCCCCTGGCATAGCTGGCAATACATCACATCATCACAATCATCGTATACCTTTCTCAGAGCTTGTTTAGGCTATTCACACCAGTTATACAGTTTCAGCCAGAGAAAGTAACTAAATTGCATGCTAGAAGCAACACTCACAGTCCATCCCCCACACACTTCTTCAGGTGTCAAAGATATCAGTGAAATCCAGAAGCAGAAAAAAATAATTCTGCTTCACGCCAGTGTCACCAACTGGAAGTAGATTTTTTTATCTTAAATAGCAGAGAAGTATACTCACCAATTTTTCCTCAAATGTATTTTACAAGCACAATACAAAAGTTACAGCCATCTGTTCATTTGTCCTGTTATGAAGATTTTCTTTTTAAAATGAAACTCAAATGGTTACATTTCAGTTACTCTCTTTTGTTGCTTGCTGTCCTTTGATTTGTTATATTGCATCATGCTAACACTTTATCAAAACCACAACTCTTAAGAATGAAAACTAATGAACATCTGTGTTATTTGGAAAACTAATATATTACATTCTATAAAGTTGCTGCAGTCACAGAAAAGAATACCTTTTACAATGGATCACTATAGAAAATGTGGACAACTACTTTGATTGCCACCTTTTTGGATGCTCGAAATAAGACATTTTTATTGAAACTTGAAATTTTGCAGGTTAAACTGTGTCATCAACCAATGAAAAATAATTATTTTCATCTTTTCAACCAAAATAAAGACTTCCCCTGGGATTCAATAATGCCTACACTAAGTGTACACCATTATGAGTTAACAGACAACACAGGAATAACTCACAACTTCTTCCTCCTAATTTTAGTTTTCCTACTGATTTTCTTTAAATATTGACAGGGATACATTAAGGTTACCACAAAGTGTAGACTACATGTACACTTAGTGTAATCTTTCTGAGTGACTAGAAAGCACAAAAAATTTGTTAGGGATGTTCTCAGGTGAAACGGACTGCTCAGTATCCACAAACCAAGGATTAAACATTTATTTAAGCTTTAAGTGAATACAAATCAGCTTTTCATCAGTAAGGCTTCTTCAGAATACAATATACCCACTGAATTAGTTCCTACACACATACACACACACACACACACACATATATATATATATATATATATATATATATATATATATATATATATATAGGTATATATGTAGGACGTTTTCTATACCATGCTTTCTTTTTGTGAGGAACCTCTGTGGTCACTCCAATTGTATATGCCCGGTTAGTTACGTACAGAATGGTGCATTAAACTCAGAGACTGGGTCTTATGAGGGCAGAGTACAATGGAACAATGGCATCTTTGGACCTGAATGCCATACCCTTGCTTAGAAGTTGTACAACATGGAATGATTGTCTTAATACTCTATAAACATGATGGTCAAAAACCAAATTGCTGTCTACATGCATTCCCAAATCTCTGACTACTAGGTCTATTCTTAGGGCTGTATTATTGATATTGTACTTTGCAGTGGTGGCCATCTTGCTGTGTGATACTGTTATGTACTTCATAGTATTTAGTTTAAGACCATGATTCCAGCACCAATTATTAATCTGTGTCCATCCCTCCTGGACGAGGATGTTTTTGCCTTGGGGGATTCAGTGACTGCACCTAAGGGCTTTGACATTCACTTTAAATTCTTAGTAGATGCCAAACAGGAGAGTCTGCAGCACTGAGCCCCGAGGCACACCACTAGTGAACGGCCTTTTTGTGGTTGTAGACTCTTCTCTCTTAACTTTTTGAGTCCTGTCTATGCCCCAGTTCGCTATCCAGTGGGTGACATAGGAGTTTATACCTAATTCACTGAGCTTGTCTTTGATGCCTGAGTGGGAAATTGTGTCATGTGCTTTGACCAAGTCATGGTAGGCAGGACACACCATTTCTCTCTCATCCTTTTCTTTAGTGACCTTCTCAAAGAAGTCCACCAGGCTGAGTAGGTATGCTCTTACCTTGATGAAAACAAACTGACATGGATCCAGTGTCTGAAGGTATCCTATGTCATTATTTATTATGTCCACGATAATTCTTTGGGTCCATAGATGGCAAGCACTTGTGTAGTGGGATAACAGTTGCATCCCTCCATTTTCTTGGCACTAAGCCTGTTTTGAGGTCACATTTAATGCTAATAAGGAGGCATCCTGAGAAATCAGGTGTCATTGATGCAGTGTTCATTGCCTTGGTGAGTGCATTGAGAACCTGTTCCCTGGTCATGGTTGGGGAGCTATGGTTCAGGGTATTTCTAGAGTGATGTCTGGGTGAGAATGCAGGGAAAAATTGGAGCTGAATTTATCAACCAGTAGGTTGGTTATGTCCAGAGGCTCAGTATAGTTGGCTGCATTTACAGTTAGTTTGACACATTGTTGTGTATTGCCTTTAAGGACTCAGACATAACTAAAGAATACATTGTAGTTGCCCTTAGCCTGGAGGCTTCTTTTACCTAAATGTTGGCATTGTTTGACTTAATTATTCCTCTGAGTTGTTTGTTTAGTTTGACCTAATCTGGGCATTGCACTTCCTGTTTTTGGCCAAGAATTTATTTATTTTTTTGTTATATAAGTTCATAGGGTCATAGATGTTTACTAGGTTAATGAGCATAAGGGCCTTTTTAAGCTTGGCAATGCATCCCATATAATGTATTTAATGCTTTTATTCTGCCAGGGTGACTTGTTTTTGAGTTTGTTGTGAATGCATTTCATGTAGCTGTGGTACCTACCTGAACTTATTTCAGGTAGGTACCATGGCTTCTATACAGCTGTAGACATATACACTAGGCATCAGTGCAGGTGTTTTATTCACTTCCACAAGCAACATAACCCCTGGTGACAGCCCCACTTCCCTTGCAGCCAGCACTGTTGTGGAAACTGTAGCCTTCATCAGCAATTCTAGAATGGAACTGACAGCATGAACATATGTTGCACCCTATCACCCTTAGGAAAGGGGAGATGGTAAAGCTGCATTGCTACTGTCCTCTCCTCTCCTCACCAACTCCAGCTCAGCAGGTGCCTGATCCATTATTCACACTCAGGTCACCTGACTAGTAGACAGGGTATCATTTCTCTGCATCAGTGGAGCAGCTTAATTTGTAAATAACTTGCTTCAAACTGCAGTTTCTATATTTTTAACTTCAGTTTCAATGCAATCATTCAATGAGTGCTGCCATTTTGCAAATCTTGTGGAAAGTATGCAAGTTGTGCATGTTTTTATTTCTATATATTCTATACACATAATCCAAACAATTAATTCCATGCTATGCTCATCATGAAAACCCCCACCGATGCAGTCAGAACAATTACTTTAAACCCTTATTTTAGTCACCTTTACTCAACTAAATATTCTGTATGTACAAAAGCACATTCTCAAAAAACTGCTACCCAAACCCAAGTCAAACACATACATACCAACGATGTCATTACTTAAAAAGTTAAATAAAAAAATAATAAATAAAAAATAAGTTGTCACAACCAACCAAAAATGGCATTTCCTGCAAAAATGAAACAATTATAAAGGAGTAAAGCAAATTAAACAACCTAATGCATAACTAAAAACTAAGAAATCATAGGATAACCATCATTGCACTACTAAAATAATATAAAAAGCATAGCCAACAGCTTAAAATATGGTGAAAATCATCTCTGAACTAGAGTAGAATACCATCCCCAAGATAGCCTATTCATAAACTACAGAAACTATTTAAAGTCTTCTTCTGTAGGCAGAAAACAATGTAATTACCACATCCCTTCAAAATGAGTGGAAAACAGTATTTTAAACAGAAAAAAAGAGATAACTAATAAGGTTTTATACTGAGGGATAACTTAGAAATGGAATAACTCAGGTCCAGTCATGTGATATGCAAACTGTCTTACACAGTAAAATTAAGGAACCCATTTTCATGACTTATGGCTTTGACATTCTTTACTAACCTTGTTCTGTAATCTTAGAATGTGTTTTAGTTACCAAACCCTATGCACTCCATATACAGGTATAAGTCATCTAATCACAAAAGTGCAGTGAAAGGGGTAAAGGGGTAAGTTTTCAGAAGCTGTGTCCCTCAACCTCATAGGGAGCTAGCGAATAAAGAGATGTCTCATTTAGACATACATTTAAACCAGTTGTGATCATGAGTTGAGTTGTCTTCTTAACCAAATATGGTTAAAACTCATTTTATTGAAAAATACAGTGAATGGATATATAAAATACAGTGAATGGATATATAAACTACAGTGAATGGATGTATAAAATACAGAGAATGGATATATAAAATACAGTGAATGGATATATAAATTACAGTGAAAGAATATATAAAATATAGTGAATGGATATATAAAATACAGTGAATGGATATATAAAATACAGGGAATGGATATATAAACTACAGGGAATGGATATATAAAATACAGTGAATGGATATGTAAAATATAGTGACTGGATGTATACAATACAGTGAATGGATATATAAATTACAGTGAATGGATATATAAAATATAGTAATGGATATATAAAACACAGTGAATGGATATATAAACTACAGGGAATGGATATATAAAATACAGTGAATGGATATATAAAATACAGTGAATGAATATATAAATTGGCTTCCCTTATCTGTGAGCATCATGCAGAGAAGCATATAGCATGAGTAAATTGTTGCCTGAACATTGGTTTCAGATTGTGTCATACATTTCCATGTGTTTATTATAGTAGGTTGTTAATAATGTCAGATGGCTGTTAAGTGATGAAAGACATTGCAAAACTGGAAAGACCGCTTATATCTCTGTTCTGCTCTTCTGTTGCTGGTGTGTTGTGATAGCACTGTATAACACAACGGTATGCTGAAAGCCATGCATTGTACTTCCTCCAGTTCCATAGCAATCAGTGCATAGTAAACTGCTAATTCCATCACAGAAAGTTCCTGCAGAAAAAAAAGTTATGTTTTTACCAAGAAACATAGGCTAACAGGTTCATACATACTGACCATGTGCACTTATTTCCAAGCACTCTGAACATGTCAGGTATTTGTAAGTGATGTTTTAAGGTAATTTCAAGTGAGAAGGTGAAGGTGAGAATTAAGCAGCAGCAAAGCTATTAGGCAGCACATTTTTTTCTAAGTCTGTTATGCAGTTAAGATAACTTATTCAGTCTTGGCATAAGGTATTAAACTAAGAATAAGAATATGTCTTCTAATTTATGGTCCATTTGTTGATTGTAATCACAGTAAATCTGTAGCTCTTTCTGTATTCTTAAGTGAAAGCCCTAGTGAAATCTGACTCGCAAAAAGTTAAAACTCAAAATAAACGAGAATCTAGGGAGCTTTACTACTGCAGATAAACTGAAGAAATTTTCAAGTGAGGACCTAGAACAAATGTAAAACAAAACATAACCTTTTTAATACAGATATGCTCTCATAAAAGACTGACGTCTGTCATGTTTTGACATTTGCAACATCAATCCCCTCTGCAGGTGTTCATATTCCTGTTCCCCTTATCTCATGCTTAAGTCTACCCACTGATCTACAGTTACTCACTCTTGATAGAAAACTGTTTGCTGTACTACCCTAGCCATATAGTGGGAAACAGTTCTGTACAGCTTTCCCAAGTGTGTCACCTTTAAACATTCCTATGCTTTATAGCTTCCTATTCTATTTTATAGTTCAGTTTCTAATGAGGTCAATGTCTTCCTTTTTTCTGATTTTTTTAAATTCAGCACCTTTACGCTGTCCTTGTGTTGCAGTCTCCATTATCAATTTAGTGGGCCTTTTCTTCATATTCCTTAGAACTGTAGTCATTATAATTCTGTTAACCTGAATATGATTCGGGCACTTCCTGCCCATCAGGGTCAAGTTGACCAAATGGAATTTTGGAAACAATTATTCCATAAGGGGGCTTCAGCCTTCTTCTCCTCTTTCTTCTCATGTAGTGAGAGATCTTCTATTGTAAGTTATTTAAAAGACAGAGAAAGTTATAAAATAATGGTTTCTGAATTTCCACTTGGATGGTCAATCTCAATCAAATGGGCATCAATCATATTGGTTCATTTTTTTTTGCTCCATCTGCCTGCCAGTCATCAACTCCCTCCTAACCAATTAGCCTGTTCATTTTTCATCACAAAGGTGAGAGGCCACAATATGGCAGGTAACAAGGATAGTTTGGCCTTTTTTTTCTATTTTTGCACCCTAACCTCTGCAAGCACTCAGCAAAGCAGCATGAAAAAATTTGCAATGGGCTGACTGCAAAGACTATTCCCTCACTTCTGCAAGGGGCATTCCCTCCAAGTAGTCCTGTTTCTTTTCACAAAATACAAGTGGTGTTTTTTCTGGTCTCTACCAGAGAAATTGCACCAACTCGGTATGCCCCCATGTGCATGCAACCCTCCCTACCCACAGGGGAGGCAGGTGGGGCCACACCTCTTCTCTCCATTGCCAGCATTGCTAATCAATCCCCACCCACCTAGGTTGCAGTCACTGGCTCTATCACTGTGTGTCACAGAGCTAGTTATGATTAAACAAATATCTATATAGCCATCAGATCCCATCATCATACTAGAGAGAGGTCTCACCAAAGTTATCAGTCCCAAAAAGAAGAAAAAGAATTAACTAAGCACTTCTCAGATATAATCCCCACTATTGTCCAGTTAGAGCTGGTAACCATTTTTTTACATTGAACATAGTTTGTTGAAAGAGTGATTTTTTTTACCACCAGATTTATATGTTTTTAACTCAAAAAGCATGATTTTTCCAAATTGTTTCTGATTCTGAGATTTTCCCAGTTAAAGTGCTCAACCCCACTTTTCTTATCCACCTAATATGGTCTGTACACTTAAAACTTGGACATAGTCAAAATATTTTCTCTCTTTCTCCAATATGGTGCTACAAATACATTTACCCAGCTAGTCATTCATCTCTTTGTAGTTCACCAGATTGTTAACTGCCTATCAAACAGAACATACTCGATCAGAATAAATGACACCTTGTCTAAAAAGCAAAATGTAACTAGCAACATCCCTCAAGGTTCTTTCCTAAGCCATGTCCTCTTAGGAATCTATTTCTCTTTAATACAAACAAATGCTAATGACCTTTATTTAATTAAATTTGCAGATTATTACAAGCTGGAAATTATCCTAAATTCTTCTTCAGATTCACTACTACTCCAGCAAGTCCTTGATCCTACTAATACTTTGTTTTCTAATTATGGCCTCACCCAAACTTCAAACATCAATTAGATGAACAGAAGGAATTCTATAAATTTATCCCAGGAGTCAGTGGTTACAATTTTCTGAATGAGTCAAACAAAACAGTATCGCATTGGGATGAGTTTGACATAATGGTTAAGATCTTCTCCTAATAGACACAAAGTACGAGGTTTAGTTCTGACCTCAAGTTATTGGCTATGCTTAAAATGCCTATTCAGAACAGTTAGCCTAGTATTCATATATAAACATCTCAGTCCTTCCTGGTCATTTTTTATTTCTCTTTTCCTCCCATTTCCCCCAATTCTCCTTCTTTCTGGTATAATCCAGGCTGAAATTATTATATTTAATCTCCCAAATTAACTATATCCTCAACATCATCATCTTTAAAACTATTAGCTCATCTTGATGGGCTCTTCTTTCATGGCATTGTTGGTTAAGCCTACTGCAGTTACCGTACCACTAGCTTAATATAATCAAATAACCTAAGATGCCTGAACAACTATAGCTTGTAATTATAGGTAGTTGTTACATGAGTTGCACATTTCCTTGGAGATGAAATTGAATGAAGCTGATACTGCTGTCAGGAAAGTTAGCTTTCACAGAATAAAACATGTAGAGCCCATTATATGATCTAGGTTCCTTTGATGGGCCAGTAAAATATATGGTTATTCTTACCTTTGTTCTCATAGACCAATATATTTTGAGTCTTTTTAACATGGAAATGTACCTAAGCAAAAAGGCAATGAGATGCAAAATGATTTTCCTTTCCACAAAGTAAAGGCATTGATAAACCTAAAAAAAACAATATAATATAGCTTCTTCTTTTTTGATGGAAATTAACTCATTCCCTTCAATACAGATTTTTTGAGTGTGTACCTTTAACTCCCAGTGGGGGATGGCTTGAGCCTTTGAAAAAATGAAGTTATCACCTTACAGTTCAAATAAATATTCATATCTCTGGAAGAGTATATGTTAAAAGAAAACTGTAACTAGCAAACTTTTCAGGAAAAATTAATGTTTACATTGGTGGTATTCATTCAGTTTGATGCTTTAAACTTTATTTTATAAGCAAAAATAAAGGCAGTGAATATTAATTTTGCAATGTTGTATAAACATGTTATGATATCTCAATAACCATTCAAGCAAGACACATACTGCCAACATGATTTTTTTTCATATAGTTGTGAGTTTTCATGAGGTTATGCAGTTCTAGCTGTGCTACCTGAATGTTGAAACATTTGGAGAAATATGAACATTATTACAGTATAAAATAAACAGTATACAAATAATAATCAATACCTCATTAGCTGCATTAGACAGAGGTCAAATATTAATACAACTATGTTTGTCACCATGTATGCGTCAAGATAAAATCTTCTGATACCTTGCATGTAGCATGGTTTTGGAAATATTAATGCAAATATGAAAAAGAAATATTTGACATCTAGAGGCATCAGAAGAAGGCAACTGCAGAAACACCCAGAAGTGCACTCGGCTGTAATGAGTTTAAGAAAATTGATTAAACTGTCATTGGTCTAGAACTTCATGGGAGTCTTGGGGCCAGACTAAGAAGTGCTCTTTCAGTCTTGGTATTTCTTATACTGGGTATGTCCCTTGATTAGAGAAGGTTTAATGTAATGTCCTTGCATTCCGATCTTTTTTCTGCTTTATGGTGTTCCACTGAAATGAAGGTTATTTCTTTGGGATCAGTTCTCAGAATCTTCCACTCTGTCTATGTCCGTCTAGTATAATGTTAAAGGTCATTGATGGTTTTTATTTTCTATTAGTCTGCTTTAGTCTCTAGCAGTGCTGTGGCATCTGATTGGGTATTCAGTTTGGCCTCCAGCTCATCCCTATTTGGTAGTAGTTTAGGTAAAATCTGATAGCTTTTCAGATCATTTTTGTATTTTTTCTAGGCGTAGCTGTAGATTTTGTCAAGGATCACATAGCTATATGTGAAGGAGATTTAGTACTCTTTGCATCTGCCATGTGGCCTGTAAACAATGATACTAGATTATGTACCTGAAGTAAGACACTTTGATTATTTTATTTTTTATTTTACCTATTTCTTTTGCTTTCCTATATTTACTGCAAAGACATTTGTACGTAGAATGTAATAAAATTAATGTGCTGAGAAGGGCAATCTCCTTATCTTAGCCAGCTGGACAAAATTGGTAAATGTAAAGGCTGTTGTCCCAAGTTCAGGCTGACATATTGGGGGGGGGGTCATTCACCCTGAAATCCTTTTTTTCACGTTCATGGAATACAGTAGCATGAAATGGAACTCAGATGTCTTGTTACTATTTGTTCTCATTCAGAGGCTGTGCATCCTGTGCAAGCACACAACTAAGCTCAGAAACAAAACGGGATAATCAACGTGCCAGCCATGGAGGCATGGATTACACATCCAGTGGACTGTTATGCTTCTCTGCAAGTGTCCTTTGGGTGGGGTGGAGACTGACTAGCCCAAAGTGAGAAGTAGTTATATGCCATACATGCTTACATTATTGGTACATATGCTGGTAGCAGAAACCAAATGTGAAATGCATTGGAGCATCTGCACTTTCCAGGATTACATCTTTATTGACCATCCAAGTGATAAAACTGGTAGAAATTAAAATACCCTTCATCTGAGGTTATAGAAAATGGCTCTGATTCCAGACTTACCCACTTGTTTATACAGAGATTTGATTACATGTTGGTGAGAATGGAATTGTTTATAGTCATCTGAAGATAGTTCAAACAAGGGACTGTGAGATCTCCAGCTTATGGAACTGAAAGGCCCACTAACCTTATGGTTTAAGTAAACTGGTCAGTGTTAGTTCAATGGGAGAGTGTGAAAAAACTGACTCCATATGAATTTCAACTTTTGTAGATCTGTCATTTATGTTCCACATAAGAGTAATGTCTGCTGATACTTTATTCTCCACAGTATTGGCCAAAGTGTACATCTGAGGATGACTTCAGCACCCTGCTAGTTACATGAGATTTGAGGATCGGCCAGATTAATTAATTTATTTGGGATTGAGGGAGTGGATCAATATCTTCTATCCTTTTTTGAGTTCAGGTTGGATTTCAGGGGATGGTTCAGAAGTTTGCATTTGTTCCTAACCAAAATATAGCATTAAGTATTTTGCAGCGAACCCCCCTCCCCACCCCAGATAACAGCAGTATGGATATGTATTACGGGATAATTATCTAACGATGTCTTAATTTGGTATGCTCATAAGCTACCAGGCTAATTGCTTTGTGTTCCTGATACTAAAATTGACTGAGATACGAATGCCGACAGTCCCATAGCAGTCACTAGCAGCATGTTGGGGCGCGGTACTCTGCTGTCAAGGAGAATGCCAACAAAGCAGGCTTTGCACATATCCTTTCTGTATTGTATTGTATTCTGTATTTAGTACAATGCTCCCTTTGGTATGTACATAACCAGGCATATCCAACAACTGGAACATCCACAGAGGTTCCTTACTAAAGGAATATAGGGTGTAAGTAATATACCCTATGCAGACCGCCTCAAGGCCCTATCCTTGTATTCTATCTCCTACAGGCTTTTGAGGACAGATCTATGTCTTGCATACAGGGCATTGTCAGACCCCACTCTGATGGACCTCCTCCACATCCACAAAACAAAATGTACCAGAATTACCCATTCTAAAGACCTAAACCTTCTCTGTGATATAAATAGGATCTGATGGAGAGACAGGTATGTATCCCAGAGACTACCCTGTCTATGGAACAGGCTCCCCAGCCATGTGAAGCAGAGTTCCTCCATAACTCAATTCAAGTTCAACTTGGACAATTGGATGGGAAACTGGAAATTCATCTCTGGTTTGGCACCTATGTCTCTAATGCAAACTGGTAACCTGTAAATGGTTCATTTCCCAGGCCCATGCTTACACTTATCAAGGTATCAGAACTTGTCAGAGATTTGGGGTGCATGGCTAGGCTTAAAAAGGACCTTGTGGTCATTGGCCTAGTAAACACCTATGAACCTATGAGTTATTATGCCATGAAGACACTCGCCTTAAAATGACCTGGCCGTTTTGCACATTATCTATATGGTGTGAATGAAACTGCTTGATTTCATACTCATAAATCAAATTGGTTGTCTAATGCATGAGGAAAGCACAATAAAATCCTCTTCCTACAGCTCTGTGAAATCACTTAGCCGGAAAGATGTTGCTTCATATTGGACCACAGATAGAGCATGGTATTAAATGTGTTCTGTAGAACCCTTAAACTCATTTTCATGATCCAAGAAAGTTAAAATAGATTATAACTATGACATTACCAAGGGTTTATGATTGCAATGTCTCTGTTGTAAAGGCATGGTTGCTGTTCGTGAAAAGTAAAAATCAAATTCCACCTGTACTGGTTAGCATAGTGTTACATGCAATCCAAAATACTCCTGCATCATAAGAAAATTGACTCATCAGCAACATCTGTTAGTCACAAGCTTAAAAGTACAAACTATTTTGTTGTTACATCAACAGAATTAAGTGAAGGGTGTGTTGCTGGTAACCTATTGTTCTGTCTGCACAGATGATGCAAAGTTAAGTCACTGCTGTTTACTGTAAACAGGAAGCAAAGGACAGGTAAAGGGGAAATGCTATCTCCTAACCTCTGTTAAAATAACTGTATAGGTAAATTAAAAAATCAGGCAGAAGGTGTGTACATAATGTACAGGTAATTGTTTTTGTTTCCTTAAAACTGTTTGGTATACGTATGCACCAACAGTTGATTACAACATTCATTCATTTATCAGAACAAGACATGTTTTTCAGTTTTTAAATAAGGAACATACACTCATTGCTTTTCTGTGTCACTACTGAACCTGAAGAAAGAGCCTGTGTTTCTTGAAAGTGTGTGTGTGTGTGTGTGTGTGTGTGCGTGTGCGTGTGTGTGTGTGTGTGTGTGTGTGTGTGTGTGTGTGTGTGTGTGTATCTATGTCATCTCTTTGTACTAGTCAAAGCTGATCTATTCCCTGTGTTACCATCAGTTTCCTTGCATGAGAAAGTTATGTTACTCTGTTGGTCTTTTGCTAGTGTACAATTGTAATCTATCATTTTAATAAAGATAGGGTGGAATCTTCAAAGAAGAAAAAAAATGCTTAGAGATTAATGTTTTATGAAGCTCTAAGAAGTTCTAATGTCAAAGAATATGGCTTTATAGACGTTTCAGGATGTTCTGTTTGCTTGTTTAATTTTGTTGGAAAACACAAGCTTTTTCCACAAGGTTTGGACTTTTGCCATGATGCTGCCATTTAAAATTCATGCTCTCTAGGTAACATGGCAAGTTTTTTATTTGCAGGGTTTATTTATTGCTGAGAGGGTGCTAAAGAAGTTGTGCTAGATTTGCAAACGACTGCCACAGCTAATCTTTCTCTTCCTATTCCATTCCTTCCTACAAGTGTTAGTTGCTGACCGAAATAATGGTTCTGAGAATGTTGGCTCCAATCCTCTGTCCTGACTTTTTTTTGTCCCAATTTCACTGATGATTATCAGTCCTTATTTGCTCATTTGATTCATATGAACCTTATTATGAAAGTAGTGAGGTCCTGCTATAACCCTTTTGACAGGTGGGGGCCTCACTATCCAGGGAGAAAATATATTATCTGTACTGTTACTACATAGTGAAGTAACTACACATACAAGGTCAAGAGTCAGTAGGAAAAAAATGTGTGGCCACTCTAGCCTGGGAGAGGATTTTTTTTTTTGTAATGCTAGGGGCTAGGGGAATGACACTCTTATTGCTGTGGTACACGTAATGTCATCACATACATAATCATACAAGGCACCATCTCCACTCATCTCTGTTGCTTAAAGTTTGTCAGATTGCCTTCAGCCACATGTTCAATCTCTAATTGCCACTGGAGAGGGATATGGCCACAAACTAAACCCTTAAGCCACCTCACCCCTGGCATTGGCTACTAACTCCCACATCCTCCAACCAGATCCTCCAGAACTCAAATGGCTAATCAAATTCAGATCATCTGGGTAACAGTCAAAGGTCTATCATGGCATTTCTCTACTACTTCCCTGGCCTTGCTTTCTGCTACTTTTGTTCTTAAATGTCACTGGTGTATATGTCCAGCATGACATGCGTCTACCCCTGCCAGTTTGTGATCACCTTGGCCATCATATCCTGCCCAGTTTAAGTCCTAAGGCTGGCTTCACTATAACCTGATCTGTCTGTCTCCATTGCTAACACTCTAAATCCCATTTATGATGGAATCTCTAATGAACAAATACCTCTTCTCTGTTCCCATAAAGTATCTCTTGTTCTGCTTCACTTCCTACATGACTATCCTTTCTACTGACAATTCTTTACCATCCAGTTGTACTCCTGCAGCCTGTCTCTGGTGGATGTGTGTGCCTCTCTTTCTCTCTTCCTCTTTGTCCTGCACCTGATCCTTTTTCTATTGCATATTTATGCTTCCTACAGGTCTTACTTGTATTTGTGAATTCCTGGCTCACTTTAGTCTTCCTCCCTTCAGTCCCTTCCTGTTCTGTTGCTGTATTTCCATTTACTCCTCCTCCTTTCGCATCTCCTTATGTTGATTACTGTTCTGGCCTGTCTCAGTAGGGGGTATCACTTTTGTATTCCCCCATCTCTGTCATCAAAATGTTTCAAAATGTTCCTTTTCCCTTTGGCACACATGTAGTTGTCGTAGTGATTGAGTCCTCCATTTTCTGCACCCCCTCTGCCCCTAATGGGCTAGATCTACCTGGCAGCCACCCCTGTATGCTGTGTTTACCTGTCCTTGACTCTAGATTGTTATTCCTCTGACCACCTGTTCTGTTTGACCTACACTGATTCTCCCCTTTTACCAAGTGCTTCAACCTACCTGCCTCCCTCCCGCTGTCTGTCTGGTGTTGCCTTCTGCATATTCACTTCTTAGCTACACCATGTTTCAGCTTTGTCTTCTTATCCTTAAAACAGGCTTCTTTCTTCTTATTGCTGTCCTGCCTCTCACTTTCTCCCATCTGCTTCTTCTTTTTCCCCTTTTCATTATCCTATTAGTTTCCTTTATTGTCCTGCCATGTCATTTTTCATGTTCCCATTTGCCCATGTTCTTCTCTCTACAAATTAGATTTTCTATAATTTCCCCACCATTTTGTCTCCTATATAAAAAAGGTGACATGAAAAAAATAATACTGGAATCAGCAAATATTGAAGATTCAATTGTTCCAGTTGACTTATTTTTGTATATTATTCTAACTGTACATTAAAATACACTAATCTATGTCTGTAAACTAAATCTGTATTCTTCATCCTAAGTTTTACAAGTGAATGGAACTGCAACACTGGGTGGTGGTGCAGATTTCTCTGCATTGTGTAACAAAGGAGTTAGCATATATAAGTAAGTGGGTATAGAGGGCAAAGTCTTGCTCCAGCAGGAAAAAAGTGCTCAGTGGATGATTTTTATCACATTTTGCTTTGCTTTTGCTTTATTAATGTAAGAACACATATGTAGAATCAATGCCCTAATATTCACAAAATTAGAAGCTGATATTAGAACATGAATTATATATATATATATATATATATATATATATATATATATATATATAATGAGAGAGAGACACGCACACAAACACACACACATATGGAAATATACAAATTCATTAGAGTAACTTGAGAAGTGAAAAAAAGTAGAACTAAAATCTGATTTAACCATTTCTTAAGCTAAAGAAGTAAAAACTAAAAATAGGTCTAAAATAATATGTATTGCGATATATTATCAAATTATGTATACAGTGGAGTACTTTTTGCAAAGTTCTCATTTTTCCCTGTGCCCATCTAGGTTTTATCTACATGCAACATTCTCTACTTAACATCTCAAAGACAAGAAGAGATGACATAGTTGAATTGGTCATCCTCCAAATTATTCATAATCATATGGGAATGTGTACATGTAAGTGTCCTTGTTCTGGCTTGTTTGTGCTCCTATTACTGTTGTAATGCCCCCCCTTTGAAGGACAGAGGCATCAACAATGCTGCATGACTGTGAATGCCATGTTTTTCTGTGGTCCTTGGTGACAATGGACAATATTGTAAATCGAGGAGAGAGAGAGGGAGGCTTTTACTTCCTTGGTGCCAGATGGGTCAGTGGTCTTACACAATAATGAAGGCTAAAATCGCTTGCGATGATCTCATCCATACAACATAGCCTAAGGCAAGAATGTCATATCCTTTTCCCAGAAAGGTGAATACTGACAGTTCTGTAAATGGCAGGAATTTGTTCACCAGATGATGGCTTAGGGGAAGGGAGTATGCCTCACCTGAAATTTATTTATTTTATTTATTTATTTGCAGTTGGTTTGCCAGGATAGTCCATTGGGCCAAATGAACCCATTTTCAATGGAGTCCTGGGGAGAAAAGCTCCAAAACTAAGTAGGTTAAAGTAGGTTATTCATAATAGATGTACAAATTATACCATTATACAGAAGTTAAACATACAAGAAAAAACAATTTGCAAAAAATACAGCAAAAACTAGAGTGAATACAGTCTAGTGATGAAATTAATAGGTAATACAGACTAAAGGGAAATTTAGCACAAACATACTGAGAAATAATAACATATTTGGAAGCATTTCACGACAATACTGAGAAATAATAACATATTAGGAAGCAATGGGAATGTTGTTGTTGTATGAGGAAGATCCTGTGCACCAGTGTAATACTTATGAAGTAAATTTAACAGGAAAGTGAACATGATGGTCTGTTGTACACCTGAACAGTCTGAGTAATGGTATGAAAACTCCTCTGAACTTGTATAAAGAATATCTGAGGGAAGTACTGTGTATCTGTGTGTCTGTCTGTGCCTGTGGCTATGTGTTCCTCAACATTATAGTGACATGATATGAGTTTTCCTGTTTTCCTGCAGGAGAATGACCAAGTTCACTGTTTATGTAGTTAGTAGAGTAATCTGTAAGCATAATTTAAATATGTCTTACACTGTAAGAAAAAATCAGATGTTCGAATACAGATATCCCTCAGTCCATTTGTGCTATAGTTCCCTAGCGTCCTGCATTTGGAAAATCGCAGCAAAACCTTCTTATCTTTAGAATCCAAGCACTTTTTTCCAGCTTTGATCAATTCACAGTACATTTTGCTGATACACAGCACTTAATTTGTCATAGGTAGAAAAATGAGTGAGTTTATTCTTTATTATTTTTTACTGCAGATGTAATATTGAATAGATCTGTTTTTTTTTTTTTTTTGTGTTGAAGTCACTTAGATAAGTCTTTGCAGAAAGGAAAAATACCAATTATAATAAAGTTTACTATCGTAATGTGGAATGGCACTTATTCGAAACTCAGTTGGTTGAACACATGTTGTCAAAATCTTCATAATGTGCTGAACTGAAAGTGATCAATGTTACATTAGCAAAAGTGAGTATTTATTCGCTGATATGAGGGCAGGATTATGAATGGAGATCGTAGTATGGTGTGGATTGGGAAATTTACCCTTTTGCTCACCACAGTGTGATCTCAGAGTTGGTATATTTGATTTGCAGGGGGTGTAGGGGGTGCACCCCCCCAATAATGTAAACAGCAACATAGACTTTTATGTTAGAATTTCAGAAGTTCGAATGTCGATCATCACTGCTGTCATGTTTGACATTGTAAACTTCCGACATGCCCACTTTCAACATAGTGATTTCAGTATTGGATTAGAAAATAATGTTATTTTCAACCTTATGATAGTAAACCTTATAATACATATTCTAGGAAGTATGACCAGTATGGGTGCCATTCAGAATTCTTAAATATACTGAATGGCAGTTATTCTGTATTTTTGTAACTTCCCCGATTAAGACTCATTTGGATCAGAGCAAGGGTCATATCCCATAAATGTAGCTGGAGCCTTACATTCTTCTTGACAACTCCTTCTGGACAGAAATTTAAAAAATCTAAAATCTTGCTGAAGTCTTGGTTTAGACTGTTCCCAATGTTTTGCCTGCAATTGACTTAATCTCTTTTGTCAGGAAACAGATTTTGACTCTCTGTGTCTCTAAAATTATAAATCAGTAAAAAATATTCTTTATTAGCATGCTTGAAAAGTGGCATCACCGGATCTGAAGTTCTAGCAGTTCAGTTCTAATCTAACACCGCCATATTTTCAAAATGAAACTCTGTCATTAACATTGAGAATTGTATTTGCATTTTTTTTTCACTCTGCACATGCCCCATAGTATGAAATTTGGAAAGTAATGTATGGAATCTATTCTGTGTAGAACTGTTGCTTGCCAGACTCAACTAGAATGGAAGAGACACTGTGGAGCTACTTTTGCCAGCCACATTTGAAATCAAGGTACAACCATAGTAACATTAAGTACATGTTAAGGTATCAGAAAGAGGATTACAACTGTGAAAAGCTTACACGTGGAGAAGATTAGGAGCCCCTTCTGTTAACTCATTCCCTCCAGTAGAAAACTAGATGTACTGCATCCTAAGCTTTTTGACAAAATTAAGTTATAACCTGTGATTCAAAGAAGCACTCATATCTTCAGGATCAGAAGTGCTACTGAAGAAGTATAAATGGTGAATTGTTCATCACAAACTAATCAGCGTTAGCATTCATTATATTTATTGCCTTAAAATGGAAAGAAAATGCTACTATTTGTAATGCTTTTGTAAATAACTTAGAGAAACAACTTCAGTAGCTACACCTGCACATCAATCCTAACATTCAGAAAGCTTAACAAAATGTGGGAGCAACGTCTCAGAAGGTTTCTTCATCTCAATGAACAGTTCTGATTCAAAGAATGTTGTACTACTATGGTCTTCACTCACAGGGGCTGTATAACAGGGAGTGGTCTCACAGACAAGGCAGCATGCTAATATGGCAGTTTGGGGAACTAATTAGTCGTGCTGTGCAGCAGAAATGCTCATGGCTCCCAATTAATTCAGCTGAGCAATTTAAAGAATCACTCTGTAAAATTTTAATGTGGCAGGAAAAAGTGAATGCCTTCTTCTGATCGTGTTTACCCATTCACTCCTCTGGGACTTTTCACAGTACAGGTAAGTACAGTGGAACTCTGTGTATGTGTGTCTGCGTATGTGTATGCTTGTGTGTTCATGCGTGCATGCATGAACTCAGTTGAATGAAGATGTGTGTGTGTGTGTGTGTGTGTGTGTGTGTGTGTGTGTGTGTGTGTGTGTGTGTGTGTACGTCTGGGTGAGGGACCATGCATGTAGGTGTAAGAGTGAATCTTTCCATGAAAGTGAATGAGTGTGTGGGGTCTTGTTTGTGGATGACTAGATATGTGAGACTGGGATCATTTGAGAGTGAGTGAGTGTGTGTGTGCACGTGTGTGTGTGTCTGTATGCATGTGGGTACGTATAGGTTTCTGAAGCTGTGTTTGTGTGTGTGTGTGTGTGTGTGTGTGTGTGTGTGTGTGTGTGTGTGTGTGTGTGTGTGTCTCTGTACGGGGGGGTTGCCTGCTAGGGAGAACATTAGTGAGGTTAGGCCTGGCCATGTAGTGTTGAGTTCAGAGACATGGTAATGCGCCTGGCAGTGTGGTGTTGAGTTCAGAGACATGGTATTGAGCTGCTAATGAGGTGTTTTTCTGTGCAGATTGTCCATGTTTTTCAATCATTCATTCCATCATTCTAACTGACTACATCACATTGGCCAATTAGCACAGGCAGAAAGGATATTTCTGAATTCCACCAATACTTCCAGCAGTATTTTTTTCATCCAAGCATGCTTTCATATGCTGCTAAACAGTTCTGTCCATGTTCCTTGGCTGTTGAGATCCTTAGAGAAATATGAAAAGTGTGGTATTTAAAATACCATATGAACAGCACTTAATATTTCTAGACAGTCATGGTTTGAAGCCCATCATGTCAGCTTTAATATGAAATCTTTCGGTAGATTGTATGTAGCATGATTTTGCAATTATCAATGTGTATATATCAGATACAATATTTAGAACTTGATGGATTGATGGATGATGCTAGAGAAATGCCTGCTGGCCTGTAATGGGTTTAATGCGATAAAAGCCCCAACCCAAAGGTAACTGCCTTAAAATTAACAAAATTCTTATTTTACTAAAAAAAAAAAAAAAATCACTGCTGGCCAAGACATCACCCATGAGTAGGATCACAATCTGCTGCTCCATAGTAAGTAAGATTGTGCTTCAAAGATTTTTCAGTACAGTCTTTCAGCATATCCACATTCCCAGTGCAAATATTTTTAATACCCACCTGTCAAATATTTTTAAAAAAATTGACAATTTTGAATTCTGAATATTAAGAAATGCAACCATGGCAGGGGCAAGGCATGCATTTCACATGTTAAAGTCCTGAGAATGGAATGAAACAAGAAACCATTAAACCAGCTAGGGGAGAGACAGTGGCATTTCCCAGACACAACTATTTTCCTCAGAAAGATAGTGTGGCTGGTGTTATGGCAATGCCTTATAGAAGCCAGGCTTGCCTCTCAACTCCTTTGCTCAAGAATTTTGGACAAAGCCAAAAATAATTGGCAGACAAAAGCCCGAACTGAAGAAATGTTTTAAATAGTATTCCAGTTCACTTAAAAAAATGATAGAACAACAGGGTCTGCATCAACATGCATTTTTGAACAATAAGAAGTATACAACTCTTAATGATTGGCATTATTGACTTGACAGTAATCCACAGTGATTTACAAGACAATAAAAAATTGAACAGGGCAACGATATTAGATAAAATCAATGACCTCTGCAAAATCAGGGACAGGTGAGTGACACAAAGTCAACTGAAGTATAGCACAAGCACAAACCTATAAGGCGAACAGAGATGTATATGCACATAATGTAAAAAAAAAAAAAAAAAGGAAAACTCATGTGAAAGGAGAAAATAACTTAGCATGTTTTCACTGTTAACTGATAAACTACATTCACCCCTTCATGGCCTTTTATTTCTCAGCATCTGATAATTAAGTTTTAGATTAGACCAGTTTGAAACTAACCTACCAGCATCAGCATTCTTTGGCTGGTAGTGGTACAAAGCAGACGTCAAGAGAAAATGTTGTGAATAAGATTGGGAGATAAAGCAACCTTGATCTGATTGTATCAGCCTCTGCTCACATGCTGCAGGAAAAGATTAAGTAACAAGACATGATAGGGTGTCTCCGTGGAAAAATATCCTTTCTCATGCGGACTAAAACACTGGGTGAAGTAGGCACTGCTGACCTACAAGGATGCTATTACATAATAGCTAAAAACACTCCAGCTCTTTAATGCTGTTACGCAGTGCCTTATTTCTAATGATTATTTTTTCCTTCTGTCTAATAAGACACAGATGTTAATGTGACTGTCCCTGTGTCACTGCTTCAGTAAGTAACCAGTCAGATCTTTTCAATGTATCTAGCAAATGTATAATTAATGTCAAATGACTTAGTTGTATTGAATTGTAAGGCAACATGCTGGCTCAGAGGTTACGACTTCTGCCTTACATATTTCCAGAGTTTGTGGCTTAGTCCTAATGTCTTGTTATTGTTTATGAGGACTTAAATATTCTCCCCATCTCTGCGTGGGTTTTCCTTAGGTAATGTAATTTCCTTCCAAAAACATGCTGATTGATTGGCTAGTTTAAATTGTCCATACACATTTACACTTGCTGTAGTGCACAGGTCATGTGTGAAGATGGACAGAGATTACATGACTAACAGATGAATAAATTGAAGAGCACATCACTTTAATAATTACCTTAGTGCATAATGCTGCCACATACATTCCCAGATTAATTAGGGCAACAATGTTAATAAATGTAATAAATAAATAGTAGTCATCCAATATTCCTGGATCATTCCTGGAAATGGGTTTAAACATTTAGTGAGTCTTATGTAGATTCCAAAGTAACAACATTAACCTCAGGATTGTGTTATGAATTATTTAATAGTACTTTACTGATAAGTTGTTAAACCTGATACAACATTGTATACTACTGCTGAGTAGTGCCATGAAGTGGAGCCTTAAAACAGTCTCATTGTTTGCATATGCAGCCTTGTGGTAATATCTGTCTCCCTCCTCCCTGAACCTATGAACCAAGCTGTAGTCTGAAAGAAAATGCCATGTAACACCCTAGGTGTAGATCTGCTGCAAGAATGCCTTCAGGAGCTTCCATATGTTCTACTAGAGAGCATTAGTTGTAGGAGTCAGCTGTATTTTCATTTTCCTCTCACTGCATGGTTATGCAGCTTTAGGTGCATTAGGAGCTCATAGATAACGTTTCATTATTTTAAAAACATTTCCTTAAGCCTTTAGTGGGATAATAAACATGAAGCAAATTTAGAATGACTAGGAAACTGCTTGACTTGCATCTCTTTCTTCACTAGTTACAGCAGAAGTTATTTTTCAGTTTCATGAAACCTTGCCTCCTCTAACCCCTAAATCATTTGTTCAGTCTTTTTTTCTGAGCACAATGTGTACTCTTTAACTGTGATTGTGATAAACAGAAACAAGATCCAGACATTCAGGTGTAAGCAGTGTACATAGAACTGTGCACGCCCACTTAGAAATGAGGGCTTGTATGCAAGCCAAGCTATTTCTGGCTACATGCCAGGCTGCCCTAGTTTCATCCTCTCCTGTGACATTTTTTTAGGTTGTAGCTAGGAAAAAGCACTAAAGCAATGCAGCAGCCATGTTCTTGGAAACCGCCTCAGAGGGCATTTTTAGAAGATTAGTAATCAGCAGAGGACAGCCTATCCTTACTTCTGAGAAAGTCACAGCACATTAACCCTTTGTTCAATTTGTCTCTTGCATGCCACAACTAAACAATAATGAAATTAGGTGTATGTATTCCTAGAGAACAACCCTCCACCACAAATGTACAGCAACCACACTGGCAAAAAAACAAAGATGTGCACAAATTCATGGCAGACTAAAATGGAAACATACAGCTGCAGGTCATGATTGATTTAAAAACGCAAGGGACTGTGACACTGATATTCCAGATATCTGTTATTCAAGCTTTGCACTGAAACTTGGAGATGCAGTGCTGGCAACATTTCAGTTCTGGAGCTGATTCTGCTTGACCTTTGTTTGATGCTTCAGTCAGTCAAGTACAGGGTATCAACCATAGCAGGGTCTCAACGCCAAGACCTACGTCCGTCAGTCACTGATTTTCTATAGTGATATCCAGTACAATCAGGTACCATGATGCTGAACCAGGGCTTTGATTCTGCCAGTGATGACGTTTTATAACTAATCCATGCTCTGAAGCCTAATCAGGTATGGTGAGATTGGCTGTTCACATTCAGATTTGCCATTGCTGAGGAGGAAGTGTAGGGAGCTGACATAACATGGCCAACCACTTTTGGATACCAGGAGTACAGCAGGTTGTAGGGCATTCACATCACTTTACAGCAGAGTGCTATGGTGACATGCTTGTACATAACAGGAAGCTTGAGTTGTAGCATATCTGTAACATCCCACAGGTACCTTATGGGGACATGAGAGATGGGCAATCTTCACATTGTGAAGGAGAGTGCTGGCCCTTTATTTGCATTGTCCAACTCAAGCATACATGCAGGCATGCAGTTTATTAATTGAAAGAGCAACAGGAGGTGGTTTGAGCCCAGGTTCATGTGTCCTACAGATGGGCTATATGTCACAAGACCTATCACTTTCATTCAGATAAAAAGTGTGGAAACTTTGTTTTATCCTTTTTGTTTACCGATTTTGGCATAGTCTTCTTGTAAATAACTTAAACAAAATGATGTTATGGTCATGCTTCTGTATGTGGCTGCCTTATCTAGTATTATTTCAACTGATAACACAAGCCAACAAACTGTTCTTAACAAAACCAAGAAATGTGACTACCATTGCGTTTCTTGGTTTTGTTAAGAATTATTTCAGCTGAACCACTTAGTATCTGGGTAATCAAAGCCTGCTAGTGAAAATGTGCTTGGTTTAACATCCAGCTGGGGAAATATTTTTGCTTACAGTAAGACTCCCTGAGTTACAAGTCCCCGAGGAACCAACTCTCCGCTCACAACCACACAAGCACTCAACCTATAAAAAGAATTAATGTAAGCATTTTTGGAACTGGGGCAAGCCCCCTTGCACCACCTATAAGGGAGAGGAATCCCCCTCATAACTTAAACTTGTATAAATAGAAAACAGCTGGAACATCCACATGCTGATCAAGATTCTATGCATGAATAGCTAAGAAGAAGTGAATTTAAACAAAAATGAAAGATTAATAATGGACTCTCAAGATAATAGACTACATATATGCTGGTTTACAAAATCTAAAGAAAATGTGGGAAATACAGACAAACATAGGTTCTGGAGAATGGAATTAGAAACAGTTACACATCTTGTTTCTCACTGTGATATACTTATGGTTGAGTGTATGTACACTGAAAGGCAAAATAAGGTGGCTAAGAGACATTGGAAAGATGAACCAATAAAAAAATACTATAAATGAGGAATTATGACATATAATCATTATATAAGTTCATAAGTTCATTGCACCAATGCTCAGGCCAAATTAACCATAAAAGAACACTGACTTCCTTTATAATAGCACAGTATGCTCATTTTCCAACCTGTTTGTCAAGATTTTTCTTGAAGTGACTAATGCTCTGGGATACTCTTCTATAATGCAGGAGTTTATTCCATAAGCATGCAATTTTTTAAGTTATGTATACATCCCACTTGCATGGTTTATTTCATTTAAAATCAACATTAGCATCCTTGTTACTAAATTTTCTTATTCTAGAATAGATATTTAAAGCAAATTGTGTACTTAAAAGTTTCACTCATATATTTCTTATGCAAACAAGAGTTTTATTGGTATATATCTTTATTCAGTAGTAAACGGTTTCTGTTTTTACACCTTTCATAATATCCCAAATTTTTTTAAAGAAGGAATATATTTTGTGAATTTATATTGGACCATTTCTAGTCTCTTTAACTGGCTGATACTGTTCTTGTAAAATGCAGTTACATTCCATCATAGATTTGAAAAATTTCATATAATTAACTAACTAATCTTGATGTCTGAAGAGACCAAGTCACCAAAATAGAAGCAGATACTGTAGTTGTAAAAAAAAAAAAAAAAAAAGGAAAAAGTAATATTAATTATTGTGTCCTGCATTCTGAGAGACAGAAAGTTATAAAATACCATGAATATGCAAGCAGAAACAAGAACAGACACCTAAATAGTTCCAATAGTAATAGCAAAAGGGCTAATACAAATAGATTTTCAAGCATGCTTTTATGCTACCAGTACAGACAGGCAAATTCATTTAGACTACAGAAGGAGGCAATTCTAGGAACATTATAAATGCTCACAGAACCATGCTTACTAGAGTTCAAAGAGTGAAGCAACAGTAGTTTCATGAACTTTAATTGTACGCTGACTTAGAAATGGGGTACATTCTTGTCACTGTGATAGAAACCATCAACCTTGGAAAAATTGAAAAGGGGAGAAGAAATTGAAATGGGAATCACAAAGAATTACTGAAAATGAAAAAGTACAGATTTTGTGGGATCATCCAAAACTAACAATCAAAAAAGTGGAAGCATGAAAAACAAGTATTGTCAAAGGGAAAAAAAAGGACAAATGTACAATTAATTACTGAAATGGCAATGCCTAGTGACTATAGTGTCCTGAGTACTGAAAGACATGAAGTTGTAAAATACCAAGATACACAAGCAGAAACTACAGCAATGTGGAGTATAGACACCCAAATGGTTCTAAAAGTAGTGGTTGCAAAAGGACAAATAGAAAAGAATTTTCACACGTACATAAATATGGTGACAATGCAAGGCAACTCCAAATGAGTTACAGAAAGAGATAAGACTTAGTATACTGCAGGAGCTGAGCAGAGCATTTTTAACAAACTTCAAAGACTGAATCAATACTGATTTTACAAACTGTAATTGTATCCTGATTCAGGAATGAGGTCCATGTCTGTCAGGGTATTATAAGCCCTAAATATTTGGAGAAATTGAAAAGGGACATGGCAAGAAGCTTTGTAGATGTGTGTGTGTGTGTGTGTGTGTGTGTGTGCGTGCGTGCGTGCGTGCGTGCGTGCGTGTGTGTGTGTGTGTGTGTGTGTGTAAGCATGCTTGCATGCTTGTATGCTTATTGAAGAGGTTGCTGAGAGAGAGAGCACAAGTAGTGCTTCAATGACACCACAACTGACTCCATCTTAATGGTGCACCTGTATAACTGCATTATGATTTTGTTGTTGCATGCTGCCTTTACACACAGTATGACTACTTCTGAATTGTGTTATCAATTACTTATGTTGTATAACTCATTTTTATATGTTGAGCACCAAGTGCATGTTTGGTGTGCAGTAAAATATAACTTTTGCAGCCCTACCATGTGGCTATCTGTGACTGACAGTTGGTTTTACCTTGCATTTCTTTGTACTCCTGCCTTTGGCATTTTGCACATATCTCTGACTGCTGCCTTTTGTTTTCAGTGTCTCCAATGAGAATTAATTTATGTTACATTTTAGTAATTGATAGTGAGGTAAGTGGACTGTTTAGCCATAATCAAATCACAAGGTCAAACATGGTGCATGCAAGCATATGGCAGCATGTGATAGTTGCTGTAAAGAGCCAACAAACAGTAATGAGAGTGTTGGGGTATGGTAAGCATACATGAACAGTAACCATATGCCATATTGTTACTGATCATGAAAGGTACAATAAGTTAGACACAGCATAAGCCTATTTGCTGTGCAATTGCTGTAGTACAGTACTGGTGGGGGGGGAACTAGGATGTCTCATCTGCAGGGCATAGGGATGTTGTTGTATTCTGATGATCTGTTTCATTAGTATATTTATTTTTCTAAACGTTATACACATATGAGCTAGGCTTGTTCTTCATGGTAAACCTTCAGAAACTTCAGCCAGTTTTTCAGTCATGGGTGGTACTCATTAGGTAGGGCATTAATTTTAAAAAGACTTGGGCAAATCTTGTTTATCCAGACCTGGGGCCTGCTAATTGTCCACAGCCATTATTAGATTAGTGGGCTGCAGCTTCTCTTAATAGGAAATATAATTATCAGTAGTCGTGACTGACTCCTAGTCATATCTTTTCAGCATGCTGTCTGATTAATAGTAAATGACAAGTAATTCCAAAAATTAGGGATTGAGACAAGCAAACGGCACACAACCAAAAACGTGCAGATCCTTAGTTTTATTAAGCACTTTTCATTTGATTCAATGTACAAACTTCTTCAGACTATGGTAAATGGTAAATGACAGTTTGCATCATGGGTTAGTAGGTAAGAGCTGGATTATAGGGCAAAAAAAATCTAAAGTTAGATCATTTTCATGGATGAGTCAGGAGAAAGTTCAGATGTTTGAAGGGATGCTCTTAGGAAGAACACAAAAGAAAAATTACGGGGGTAATTTATTTATTTATTTTACGTTTGTTGACTGGGAGAGTCCAACTGGATTACAAGTCCATTTTCAGTGGAGACCCGGGGAGAAAATCTCCAAGCAAACAATTTTTTTACAGGACATAGTTTTAAAGACAGACTTTTGACATACAATTTCCATAGAAGAGACTTTTACATATATATTTACTAACAGATAGGATACATTCATTCTCTACAATATAATATAAAATTTTAGAAGATATTCCTAAGTTTAGGATTCCTGTGATAGATTTACTATCAGAGTAAAAGCAGAGATACGTAGAATAAGGCTCCAAGAGAGCAGACGATGCTCGCTATAGTTGAGAAGGATAACAAATTGATTTACTATATGTCTTCGCCTGGTTTTAGTTGAGAAGGATAACAAATTGATTTACAATGTGTCTTCTGGTTTTAGTTGTTTATGGAAAGCACAGCATTGCTGAGATAGTTTTCCCTAACACCTGGAGAGATGGGATGAGCAGTAGATTAACAGTCCTAAATGGGTACAGTACTATGATTGGCTGGTTTAGCAGAGTTACTTAAGTTAGGTGAAGTGTTTTAATGCGACATTAGCCAGGGGGGAATACAGGAGCACAGTTGATTATTCAAAAAGTGAGTTTTAACAAGTTTCTTGAACTGTGATGGGGATTTGTTGTCAGTTATGTGGGCAGAAACGGAGTTTCAGATTTTTGCTATACAGTGGCTGTAGAAAGAATTACCAGCTTCATTGTTATATTTGGTTACTTTGAGGAGGTTTTGTGTGCTAGACCTCAAGGGCCTGGTGGTTGTATAGGGTTGCAAATGATTTTGTAGGGCTGGGGTGTTTTCAGAGTTATGTATTATTTTGTGGGCCAGTGATAGTTGATTGAGTTGAAGTAGTAGTGGTAGTTCTAGCCAATTGAGTTTTTTTAGGCATTTACAGTGATGTGTTCTGATGGGAGAGGTTGTAGCGAATTTGGCTATCTTATTATAACAACTACCAAGTTTATTTAGGTCAGATTTACATAGATTTGTAAGCATGGGGGAGGCATAAAGTTGGGTGGATAGTAGGTGAGTCCTCGCTATTGTAGATTTGGAGTGGTCAGTGAGGAATTTTTTATTGCAATACAACAGGCCAGGTTTTTTATGTACTTTTTTATGGTTATAGAAATATGTAGGTCAAATCTAAGGTGATTATCTATTTCAACCCCTAAGAGTTTGGTATGATTTGTGGGGGTAATTGCGGCCGTGTTAAAGGAGGAGATTAAGAAAGAATCATCGGATGGTGTGGCTCTGTGGGAGCTAAAGAGTACTAGCTTTGTTTTACTTGGGTTCAGAATGAGCCTTTGGTTTGTAATCCAAGTTTCTGCTAGGGAAAAGCATTCTTGTGTTAGGGAGTGAAGGATGTCCATTGATTTGGCTACGCATATTATGGTGGTATCATCTGCCTATTGTACTATTGAGGCATTAGGAATACTGTTTGGGAGCTGATTGGTGAAGAGGGTAAAAAGAAGTGGCCCCAGGATGAAGCCTTGGGGTACTCCTAGGGAGATTGGTAGGGAGGGGGGAGAGTTGGTTTTGCCACATAACAGCTTGTTTCCTTCCCTCTAGGTAGCTTTTGAACCAGGAGATGGCAGGGGTGGTAAGGTTTAGAGTTGCTAGTGAAAGAAGGAGTTTATTGTGGTTAACCATATCGAATGCTTTGGACAAGTCAAGGAAGGTGGTAGATACAAGGAGTCCGTTGTTTCTGAGAATATTGACAATGTTGGTGAATTCTGTTAGTGGTGCTATGGAAGGGTCTAAAGCCATGTTGTTGTATTGCTATTAGATTATTTTCTAGGAGATATTTCATTAGTTGCTTGTGTATTACCCTCTCTAAATTTTAGATAAAGGGGGTAGTAAGGCTATAGGGTGGTATTTATTGAGTTCCAGGGAGGTTTCCCCTTTATGTAGAGGGATGATATGTGATATTTTCCATAGCTTGTGTACTATACACTCTGAGATGGATCTGTTAATTAAGATGGAGACAGGATATGATATGGCTTCTGCAGCCAGGTGGAGGTATTCAGCGGGTAATTTATCTGCAGCTAGAGATGTTGGTTTGAGCTTGCAGAGTAGTTTTTCAATGGATGTGGTTGGTTCTGGGTGGAAGCTGAACTTGGGGCAATTGTTAGTTGGGGGTGGGGTGCATTTGCATGGGTGGGGATGTTGTTATAGGGTTGGTTGTTTGCAAGGGTCTGGATGGTTTCTGTAAAGTATTTATTAAATTGAGTGAGGATGTCTTCTTGGTTGTTATCTATTTTTGGGGTTAGGGTAGTTGTTTTACCTGGTTGTAGAATAGAGTTAATTGCTGCCCAAAATTTTTGTGGGTTGTTCCCATGCTTATCCTGTAGCTTTTGGTAGTAAGATGTCTTGTCTGTTTTGGTGAGTTTTTTGGCTTTGTTACATAGTTCAACGTATATTTGTTTGTTCAGTTGGAATTTACTGTTGAGGTAGTTGATCCAGGTCTTGTTTATTTTTTTTTTGAGGAGGGATTTTGTGTTTGGGGTTAACCAGGGTGCATATTTAGTTTTAATTCTTGTTGTTCTGGAGGGGGCGTGATGGTTAAGGATGTTTAAGAAGGTAATATTGAAATATAGTACAGCTTCATCAAGAGGTAGATTTTTTAGGGGGGGATCCAGCTGCACATTTTTAGGTTGTTTATAAGGTTGGAGCGGTTAAAGTGTTTTTTGTTTCTAATCAGACGCATAGATATTTGTGTCAGTTCTGGTGATTTTGATCTGAGTAAGAATGTGGCTTGGTGGTCACTCAGGGTGTCTGGTAGACACCTTGCTAGGGAAATCAGTGATGGGTGGGATATGAGTATCCAATCTAGAGTGGGACTGGTGCTTGGTTCTCTTGTCCGTTCTTGTGGGGGAAGTGATGAGTTGGGTTAGGCCATGTAGGCTAATATGGGAGAGTGGGTTATGACTGGAACAGTTTTGCCAGTCAGTATTAAGGTCTCGTAATACTATGCATTCCTGGGGAGGGAGATAGATATCCATTCTAGGAGTTTTTCTGTAATGGGGATATTGTTGTCTGGAGGGATGTAACATCCTATGATGTTGATGTGTTTACTATCACTAACTTTTAGTTTTGCTAGCGTGAGTTCAACATTATCGAGGTCTGGGGTTGTTATGTCTACTTTCTCAAGGATGAAGTGAGATTTATACACTATAGCAACACCACCCCCCTTTTTTACCTATTCTATCACTACGAATTATATTTTAACCTGGTGGAGTGATTTCATTGTTGCGGTTGCTTGGTTTAAGCCAAGTATCTGTTAGTATGACTATCTCAGGTTGTAATAAGGAGAGTAGTGCATGAAGGTTGTGGACTTTGTTTAGTATACTTCTGACATTTAAATTTAAAATGAGGAGTGTGGATTTGTCTCAATGGAGTAGGGTATCATTCAGATTGAGGGTTGGGGCTCCTAGATTTTGTGGGCCTGGGTTTGGGTGTATATCACTTCAGCTAATTAGTTGGGTTCTGAGGTAAAAATAGTTTGAGTAGTTTGTTTAGGGTCTTAAAGTTCTTTATAGTTGTTTGGGACTGGTAATGTGATGGCTGTAATCTGTGTGCATAGTGGTGAATAAAGAAGGTTTGGTAGTGATATGGGACTAGTGGAGCAAAAGGATGTGTTGTAATAATGTTAGTGGAAGTAGTTTTTGTTTTTGTTATGTAGATAAAATTAATTTGTTTTTGGTGGTTGGTGATAGAGGTTAGCAGTGGGAGGGTGGATACACCTAGGAGCAATAGTAAGAGGTGTATGTATGTGGGTTTGGGTAGTTTGAGCATGGTATGGTTGAGTCTGATCATGAGTGAGAGATCTGTTTGGGATCAGGTGGGTGTGGTGGGTGATGAGAGGTGTTGTTTGTGATTGTAAGGTAGTTAGATGGAAGACTGTGCTTTACAGGATGTGGAATAGTGCAAGAGAAGGAAATGGGTACAGGGGTGGGGCAGATTCAGTGATTGGTGGTTAGCATGAGGGGAGTGGCTAAGTTTAGTTGAAATGTAGCACTAGTGGGGGCTGGGAGGGGAGGGGAGGGAAGTGAGCCCGAGCACAGCAAGGGTGAGCGCAGCGGGGATAACACTAACTCCAATATCCCTGGGCTTACTTGTTTCTTTTCTTTGTACACCAAATGTATCTTTTCACTTGTTTCTGTTTACACCAAATCAGCAGAGCTACGTACCTGGCTGTGTTTGATTCTATAACCATCTGGATATACCAAGCTGATATAAATACACCTTTTTCTACTTGATCTGTTTTAGTGATATTTAGCAAAACTGTACTGCATTTATTGTTTTGCTTCATTGTTTATTGCTGGCCTCTGTCAGTCTGCATTTTGTTTTGCAGGGTAAATTCAGTAGCTAGTGTCATGGTGGGGGTTACTTTGCATTCTGTGGAGTCAGCCCACCTAAGATGTTAGCTACTGGCCAACACCTCTGTGTTTATCTGATTGGCTGAGGTCTATTTTCTCTGTTGTATTTCTGGTACAAAAAGACTTATATTTCTGTGAATTTTGTGCTCAGTAGCAGATCTGATATAGCAGAGCTAAGTACCTGGCTGTATTTGAGTCTATAACCATCTAGATATACCAAGCTGAAAAAAGTAAACTTTTTTGCACTTGATTTGTTTCGTGATAGTTAACAAAACTGTACTGCATTTATTTATTTGCTTCATTGTTTATTGCTGCCTCTGTCTGTCTGCATTTTGTTTCTCAGGGTTAGGTCAGTAGCTAGTTTCATGATGGGGGTTGCTTTGCATTTTGCGGAGTATGCTCCATATCCACAAGTCTAACTCCTTGCAGATTACCCACTCAAAAGGCCTGAATCTAATATGCAAAAAAAAACAAAACCTGCTGGAGAGACCATTTTTTTTTCCTCCCAGCGGCTGCCCAGTCTCTGGAACACACTTCCCATATATGTCAAACAGGGTACCTTTCTGACCCTCTTCAAGCACAACCTTGATGAGTGGATCGGACACCACAAATCCGTCCCAGGAGTTCCACCTGTGCCCCTCATTGACAGGGGTGACAGCTGCTGACTGAGGTTTCTTTTTTGGGATAAACTCTTGGCTAGACTTGTAAAAGCCACAGAGCCATTAGCCTAGTAACCTCCTATGATCCCTGGTGTAGAGTATATGCATTCTAATATGAAAAGATAGTGGTAAAAGTCAATGTGGTTGGGGTTTTATTCTTAGAGTAGTGGATTCCAGAGATGCTAATTCATTTCACAATTTAACAAGGCACCAGTAAGGCTGTGTTTGAAGTAATGTGTCTCTTTGTACCGTTATACAAAAGAAGGGACTTAACGGTAATAAAAACTTGTGATGTATAGTTTTAAAAATGTTGAGAAAACCTGGGAGACAAAGGTATGAAATGAAGCTTGGACAGCTTGGCATGTATAGAGTGGAAGTAAGAAGTGAAGGAGAGGATATGATATAGAAAACCAAGATCATGGATAAAGTTTAATGGTAACAACTGATGAAGTGTATTCATGGTGACAGCAGTAGCTGGAAGGGGTATATTTCAGCACTGCCATTAAGAAATATCATTTCACAGGTAGGATGGTAGGGTTAGGAATGCATTACCAGGTATAGAGGTACAGGACAGCATGGCAAATAATTTTCAAAGATAACTGGTGCAGATGGAAGAAAAGGGCTGGGACAATATTGTTGTTGTTAAACTCCTTTTTGTTCTCATAGGAGACTATGGAATCACAGGCTATGCCACATTGTAAAGGCCATTCTTTCCTGATAGGGCATAGTCTGTAAAATGTGTTACTAATGACCATCAGCTACCCCTTGTATTGCTTGCTGTGATATTTATCAAGACATGGTACTGATATGTCTGTAAAGTCATTGTCTGTTCAAACTACCATGAAGCAAGCCTGTACCACTACCAACTCAGTACCAGCAATACTATTTCATATGTAAAGCTGCTGAAAAGCACTGTCTTACTTACCTGCATGGTTCTCAAGCCATTCATCCAAGTCACTGACAGGGTTTATGAAATCTCTTCACCCTAAGTGATGGACTTTGCTACATGTTTTTTTAGTATCACTGAATCAGTATATACATAAGCACACAATACAAATGCTCCTAAATGCTGCATACATATGCACTGTTGAACTATATTATCACTGTCTCTCGGCTAAGTACACGTATTCCTTTAGTTATCTGCACTGCTGTCGTTTTTGTGCCCAGTGTTTTTCTGGGTCAGACTTTGAAGGGTCTCTGCAGTGGATTGCTTATGGGATTTGCTTTTCAGAGTTCCCAGTATTGGCAAAATTGTTGAATTTTCTAGTCTCTGCATTTTTGGATGCATGCATCTTCTCCTAGCTCATACCATGATATGACTTTGAGAGCACGTCCAGCCCAAGTTCTCCCCATTTTTGTATCAAAGTATTTTTCTTCTTCTTGCAGAGTTTGTATCTTGGTCCTAATATCCTTCAGAGAAAAACTCAAATGCTCAGTGTTAAAAAAACATAATTCTCAGATGTTTCTGTGGTCTCATCAGATCACTACCAGGACCTCATACTATAATCATTGGATAAGTCAGGACTTCCATTAGCACCAATTGTGCAGCCTGTGACCAGTACTTAATGTACCAAAAATGTCACTGCTTCAGCTCATCTGCACACAGAGAATATAAAAACCTCAAGACCTACTTGATGGTCAAAAAGACAACATTGTTGCAGAATAGTCAATGCTGAAATTTACAAGGGGGGGGGTCCAGGGACCATGTACAAGTGAAAAACTCCACCTGCAAACCCACTAAAACATATTCTCCTGTCCCTTGAATATATATAGACTGTCCATATTTAACAGGAGACTGAGCTCACACCCATTGCCATTTAATGGTGCAGAGAGTGGTTAAACCAATATGTCCTTTGCTTCCAGCATTGAAGGTAACTCCAAGGATGTTTGTTCACCCCTTCCATACTTAAGCAACTGGGCCATCAGGACACCTGGCCTGCTCATGCAGACTGAGTCTTTGAGTTCCACTATGATGGCTTTATTTATGTTCAACCTCAGGCCCAAGAAGTCTACTGATCACATCTCTCCTCAGGTTGCATGTAGACTTACTGTTCAGGGACAGGATCCTGCACCTGTAACTGTATTTTTTAGTCATCATGGTTACATCTGATGTGTGTGTATTGTACATCTTTTGGGGGATGATATAGTGGATGTGAGAGTAAACCCTTAGGGAAAACTCTTGATAACAACACAGGTCTCCCAGGCCACTCTCTGCTTATAGCATGTAACCTTCTTGTGTCAGTGACCCACCACCTAACAGCCATAAGCTCCTACCATCCATTCTTTCTTTGCCCCATGCTGAGCACAGAACACTTTATTCTAGTGTCAGTAGCAGAAGAGTGTATATCTCTTCCTGAGAACATACCTTTAATGATAACAAATTGAGATATTGCTTTGGAGGTTGGATCAATGACATTTCTCCTCTCTACCACTCTGTGGATGTTCCTTTGAAAATATCGTCAAACTCGTGAATGCATGTGTTTGTTTATTTACTTATATTTGTTTACTGGGGTAGTGTACCCAGTGCAGACCAAGCTCAGCCTTAGCATGGGTGAAATACAAAACATTTCACCAACAGAAAATACAGACATGTAAGCAGTAACAGACTAGCTCAGACTAATTCCTTCAAAAAAAAAAAAGTGTATATACATTCCAGTGAATAAGCAGAACTGAATGTATGATATATACATTAGTTTCTAAAGTGGGTCAGTCTTCCGTGAATTTTGAGAGATGAAAAGAGACTCAGAAAAGATATAAGTTAGGTGCTCTGTCCTCTGTTGAAACAGGAGCATCTGGCTTTGATAATGAAGAAGTGCTTTTAGAATTGTATTCTGAATTTCAAATAAGTGTTGACTTCCTTAATGTCGAAGAGATCTTGCCAAAGAAGAGGTGCCTGAGAGGACAAAGCATGTGCAGTGCTGTGGAGTTTGGTTTAGGGGTAATGAGTTGGTGTAGCTTGTGAGTAGTGCCTCAGGTTGTATGAGTGTTTTTTCATGAAGTCTATCTGCAAGGGAAGTAAGTATAGCACTGGAGTAGTGTGTAGTTGGGATCCTAAAAGTAGGTTAGATGTTTATTTTGTGGGTAGTCGCAAAGGTGATAAAGTGATGCTAAAAGAGTGATGAGTTTGTATTGAATCAGCAAATGTTGTTAGTGATAGTCTGGAGTGTGGCAATGTTTTTCTTGGAGGCAAAAACAAAAATCCAGAGCCCATATTTAAATTGAGAAAGGAGAACTCCTTTACCAGTGGCTGTTCTGGCTGGTTGGGATAGAAAAGGGGAAATCTTTTTGGCCCAGAATAGGAGGGAGTTTATTTTGGCCTCACTTTATCTATGTGGAAGTGGAATTTAGTGAATGATGCAAACATAGTCCTAGGTATTTGAAGGCGGACACTGTCTCTATGTGAGGCTTAGCCTTTTGCTTACTTGCTTTTTCCCTAGAAAACATAGAGTGATTATCTGAATAGTAATGATGAGGACTATCTGCCTTGGAACTTGTCTTGAAAAGTACCACTTTTGCAGGCCAGAAAACTGTAGATACTACTTTTTCCTGCTCCTAAGGAGGCCCGCATCCTCTACCAATGGCCCTGAGGACTGGACTCACATTCTGTCGAAATATGCTAAGTTAGAGTCCGGTGTAACCATTGTAGTTTAGCAGGTCACAGTGACCACAATATCCCCCTATTTTGTCACCTGATAAAGAGGTCAAGGCTTTGGAAGGATGAGCAAGAAAGTCTCTCTTCTAACATTTTGACCCTAAGGCCCTTAATTTAAATAAAATATAAATTATTTCAGTTTAATATTGTCCTGTGATAGAAGCAGTTGACAATGGCATTCCACATACAGTAGAGAGTCAATTATCCCAATGTCGATTATGCGAAATGTCAATTATCCGAGCACAGCCTTCCAAAGTTTTTGAGTAGGAAAAATCAAAGTCTGAATATGTAAACTTTGTACGCATTCATTTGTGCATGTTTTTTGAGCTTGTACTACAATAACATACTGTACCATTTTGTACTTAAAAATAAATTTGTTTTATTTTTTCTTGTTTAATGTTCATCAAAATCCTTTTTAGAAGTTTTTTATCCAGTTCATTTATATGTTTGATTATCCGAACTACCCTAGGTCCCAGTTAGTTCAAATAATTGACTCTCTACTGTAATATACTTTACTTAAACAGAAATAAATTGTTGATAGCTGCCAGAATCTGCAAATAAAAAAAATAAATAAACAAGCAAACCGATAAAAAATGCCAGACAAGGATCAGCACAACAAATTTATTAAGACATAATTGACTTTTTAAAATTTTTATATAAGCTCCTAATAAAAAAAGGGAACAATATTTTCGGGCCTAAACTTGCAGGATACAACTCATAGCTGGTATGCCATAAGCTTGTGAGTATGGTTATTCAAAAACATTGAAACACTGAATAATAGTAAAGAAACTGTGTTGCTATATTTACAGAGGAAAAAAAATTTAAGAAAAAACACTGCGCCCGAGAATGGAAGGTACAACCACAATCTTTAATGTAATCCACTTACCCCCCCCCTCCCAAAAAAAAAAAAAAGGTAAGCACTTTCATCCATTGGAGTATAGACTGCTGATCTGTGGTTGTACCTTCCATTCTCGGTGATGTGTTTTTTGTTTTTGATTTGTCTGTCATGGATTTTGCGTGTGTTGGATGCAAGTTGGGAATGGTGGCCTATGGGTGAATAAACATGAAGAGAGCCCTTTGGAAACTTGACATGCACTAAAATGTGGCATCTTTATTTCACCCCTTTCAAGAGAAAGGTGCTGCATTTTGGGAATGTTAGTTTAGAAGTAGAATACAAACTAAGATGAGTTGCACAAAAGAATTATGAACAGGATAAGCGCATATTGGCTATGTTTATAGTAACCGAGGCCAAGAAGAGATACTCTGCAAGTAAGACCCAGATGCAAAGCAGGAAGCAGTTCAAGAAGACAAAAGATTGCCAGCACCAAAATCAGTGTAAAGCATCAAAAGGCATCCAAAAAGCTGATAAGTAAAGTATATAAACTTTTATTAAATATAATAAACAACCCAGACCGGTTTCGGCCAACAGGCTTTCCACAGTGGGAATAAAAGAATAGTAACTGTGAAGTGACACACACATATATATATAGCATGAGTCATCCAATAGGATTCTTCCCAAAGTAATCTTCCCAACATTCAAAATGTTTCCTATGTGAGAAACAAAGAGAAAATAAAAAAGGAGAAAATAAAAAGTTATACAATAAAACAACCACATAATCATTGTACATTGTAATTGATAAAATAAAACATATAACTTTATAAATGATCATTCAGGCTGGGTGAAAACAAAGCCCCCAGTTTAATGATCCAATACTTCTCCTTTTTAGTGAGAATAGAGTGCTATCCTTGTTTGTTGGATCTGTCACCAAGAATTCTGTCAGTCATGATGAACTGGAATCTGGCTGAATTATGTTGTATGCTATGTCGGAATAAGGCATTTGTCTCCCTCCTGGTTTGTATGTCACTACGGTGTTCAGACATGCATAATCGAAGTGGTCGTGAAGTCTGTCCAACATAAAATGAACCACATGTGCACGTTGCAAGATATACCACCCAATCACTGTTACAATTGCCAAAGAATTTGATATCAAAAATCCTATCAGTGTTTTTGCTAGTGAAGTGTTTTGATGTGAAAATAAATGGACATGACAAGCAATGACCACAATGGTATGTGCCCCATAGTTTGTCGCCTGTCATGGTTAGTTGGTGGTGTATGGCTCCAGCTGAACTGACCCACTTGAAATGTGAAAAAAATGAACCTAATGTCCTCCCCCTTCTGTATCCATACTTTACATACATCACCAATCTAAGGTGTAAGCTACTCATTGGCAGTGAGACTATTCCAATGCTTGGATATAACATTCTTAATAAGGTTAATATTACGTCCAAATGTTGTGATGAACCGTATAGTTTCATCCTGTTCAGTCTGAGTCTTGTCAGAATATTTGAGGAGGGAGGTTCTGGTAGAGTTGAGAGCAACTTGTTGAGCACCCCGGATGTCAAGTTCCTGATAGCCCCTAACTCTAAACCTGTTAGACAAATCCTGTTAACATTCATCATAATCGTTATCTAAAGAACAGATTCTGCGAATCCTGAGGAACTGAGACTTGGGTATATTTCGGATAATGTGGTAGGGATGCATACTGGTTGCATGTAATAAGCTGTTGTACTGGGGGTATTTGCGGAATGTTTTACTGCATAAAGTGTCATCTGGATTCCTAGTTATGGTCACATCCAGGAAATTGATCTCATTTTTATCACGAATGGATGAAAATTCAATACCCCATTTGTTCTGGTTGAGATATAGAACAAATTCTGCTAAGTATTCCTCATCAGAACGCCAAACCAGCCAACAATCATCCAAATATCTGCCCCAAATATCACGTTCCTCAAGATACAAATTATATGTAGAGTCATAAATGAGGTGTTCCTCAACATATCCCATGAATAGGTCTGTGTATATAGGTTCATAGGTTCATAGGTTCATACTAGGCTATCTGCCCAAGGGCATTTACAAGCCTAGCCCATAGTTTTGTGGCTTACGCCACCCCTTTAGTATGGGGAACTATACCCATTATTTTGCTGTGGGGGCAAAAGATGCCCCCATGGCAGTACCCTTAAGCTGCCAGTAACATTCTCCCTGAAAATAGAAAACATTTTTATTGAGAACATGTTCAGCCATGCAGACCAAAAGTGTGCTAAATCCTACAGGATAAAGTTGTGCTTTGTCTAACCAAAATGTTAGGGTTTCCAATCCAGCCCAGTGTGGTATGTTGGTATATAGAGCCTTGACATCCAGGGTGCAGAGTAGCCAGTTGGGTTCTAGTTGGTTATCAGCAATAATGTGCAAAAATTGTGTAGTATCCTGTATTCTGGCACGAATCAGGCCTAGTAATGGTTTGAGATATAAAGTGAGAAATTCTGATAATGGTTCTGTTAATGAACCCATACCAGATACAATTGGTCTTCCAGGGGGTTTGTTGAGACATTTATGTATCTTGGGTAACAGGTATAGTGTTTGTTTATATACTTTACTTATCAGCTTTTTGGATGCTTTTTGATGCTTTACACTGATTTTGGTGCTGGCAATCTTTTGTCTTATATATGTTTATAGTAATACACAGTGAAAGTTAGCTACCAAACAAGATCAAATGCTGTTGTGTGTCTCAGTGGTAAAATTCACTGATCTGACTTTAGGGACCTTGTTTTGTTTGAGGTTTTGGGGATTTTCTCTTCTGCTATCCTCAGTTCTGCTACTTTTGTCTTTTATTCTGACATGCATGCCTCCTGCCAGCACATGCCAAGCCATCACAAACCAGGCTAAAAGATCATGCCTAACATGTGCAATTCATTGCTTTTCCTAATGATGGCACAGTCTAGACCTCTGTTCTTACTTTCATCATGGAAAAATTCCCATGTTTATTGCCTGATAATTTTAAGCTTTCTAAGTGTTTCTGCAGCCTCTAGACCACATACCATGTTCTGTATTGGCACTGTTTCAGCTGTCTGTGCAAGAAAAACAACAGACACTGTCTTAACTTACAGCAGACATGGCCAACCTGCACGGGCCGCATGTGGTCCTCGACCTCTAACTGCAACATCAATGTATGCATGCCCCAAAACACTTTTTTTGTTTTGTGTTTTTCTCTCCTGTGACCTGTAACTGTAACGTCGGTGTGCACATGCACCAAAGCACCCTTCTAGTTTTGATTTTTTTGTGCCAAAGAAGGGTCAGCGTGTTTACACCATTATTGTGTGCCGAATAATCAGTGTGTGTGTGTGTGTTTTTGCTAAAGAGGGACTCGTGTATGGATTTGCTGCCAGTGCCTTTGAAAGGGACAGCACTTACCTGTGTTAATAGGTAAGTACGGAGTGAGTGAGTGAGTGAGTGAGTGAGTGAGTGAGTGAGTGAGTGAGTGAGTGAGTGAGTGCGTGTATGAAAGCAGAATGTTTGTGCGTGTGAAAGTAGAAGAGTGTGTGTGTGTGTGTGTGTGTGTGTGTACACGTGTGTGCATGACAGAGAGACAGAGAGAGACACATGCACAAAGATGCTAATGACAATCAGTCTACCTACTGAACACAAACAAGTTAGCTCACAAATACATCGTACATTAAAAATACACTTTCGTTATATTGCAGCTTTCCAGACAGGGAGAGTGTTGTATTGAATATGAAATCATAACTTTCAACGGTATGGATTTTCGAGAATATCTGGATTTTTGCCCCGTCTTCCAATTTGTGTCTTTTGATTAGGAAATAAAAGTAGTCATCCAAGGTAATGCAGTTCCAGGGAGTAAGAATGAGACAGCAGCCTAGGGTTAATGGGTCAGTAGTGGACTGACTATGTGGGAGTGCAGCATACAAAGTTGTATTGTTTTTTTCTGACAAACAAAAAAAAAACACCCAGTACTGTTTTGTCATTGGTGGGTTCTAAGCAGTGGTAGATTGGACAACAATAAGCATAGCTTTGGTGGATCATCACTACTGGCAAATCAGGTAGGCACAATGTCATTTTTAAATGTTGGGGGTTTTATTCTATATGTGTGTGCTTATGTGTTGGTAGTGCTGCAACAGTAGATGATTATTAAAGACAGAGACTTAGGACTGTGGAGAATATGTTTCTTTGTTTCAAAACCTGATACTTGGGTGCTAGGTATGCCAAAAGTAGATTTTTTAAGACATAGCTTCTTGCCATTTACAGTGGATGCATATTTACATTTAATGGACAATGCTAGCAGTATGAGTGTGGGCCTGTGGGGTTCTGAACAATGCCAAGTCTACCACTGCCAATATATTGTAAAGTGACCTGGAAATGGATATTGAGATGTTACTGAAAAAAATGCAGTAAGTGGGCTTAGAAGTATAGTTTCATTAAACAAAGTGCACTTGCAATTTACAGGCCATAATTTAATTTATTTCAGGTAGTCCAGATCCTGGTAGATTGCACACCATTAGACTTAATTAGGGAGAGTTGTCATTCTGGGGAAATAAGCAGCCCTGGTTTCAGTGAAAGCTCTGCGGTTGTTTGCAGGTAGGAAGTTGCAGGATGTGGATGCAATGTGTTTTATTTATTATTTTTAATGCATTTGTCATTTCAAAGCATGATTTTCTTTATTGCAAAAGAAGGCAAGATTGAATGAGCCACATAATGCTTAACTGACAATGATGGGATAGAAACATTATAAGTGATGTATAATGCGGCTACAGTTGTTTCAATGGTGTCTGTGATGCATGACTATTTTTGGGCCTGTGTCCGATTTTATTTTTCGCTTTGTCCAGATTTCTTGCTCTAAGGTTGAGAACTATGGTTCCATGCTAAATCAGATGGTTGTATTTACCTTAGAAGACTTTTCAGCATAATTATGAGAAACAGAGCCTTTTTAATATCTCTGCTCATTTCCAATATAAACTGTCATGCAACCTTGCAAATAAGCTTCTTATTAAGCTACTTTAAATATTTTGGAATTGACAGGTATGCTTCATTGGTTTGAACGTAAGCATAGAGTCCCAATGTGACTTTGATTTCTTGCAGCAGTCTGTGGTTTACCTATCACAATAACTTTGTTGTGTTTCTGGGTGTGTAATCAGTTTAACAGTTTTAAAGATGTTTTTCAAAAATAAATAAATGCATAATAAATAAAAAATAATCTTCTTTGTACTTTGAGCTATTGACAAAGTCTGGGAATTTGTTTTTTTATCTGTACTTTGAGCTATTGACAAAGTCTGTGAATTTTTTTTTTTTTTCAAAAGCGAAGGTCAGCATTACAGCTCAGTAAACTGTCAGTCTGTGAATAACTTCTGCACAAATTAAAATGTCTGAATGTCAAATGGCTTTAGATTGGAGGGAAGTTATATGTAGTATGATCTTAGAGAGTTTATGGAGATTTACTTTTTGCTGAGCAGTTATTTGTTGATTTATTGATGGTCCTTTTGGTGGTGGGAAATTGCATAGATGAATACTATTATGATTTTTTTTCAGATATTTTGACTTCCAGACAATTTCATTCAGTGTGTGTGTGTGTCATGTGATTACTGAGGTTGCCTATTTTACAAGTAAGGGCTGTGTGTGTGTGTGTGTGTGTGTGTGCGTGTAAGAGAGAGAGATTTAATATGTACACTGAATATAATTTTGCAAATGCAATTCTTAGTTAAATAGGCCCCTCTTCTTGGGCAAGTAGACTTGAATAACCAATATTAGATCTTAGCCATCCAGCTAGGAAAGATTAGTATGTGGATTTTTCAATCCAGTTTGATGAAGGCTATGCTACTTACTCAAGGAGTACATTTATGGCTGTCCATCCAGCCATCCAATTGTCGTGTTGCTAAACTACATTGTTTGATAATGAGAGGAGCTTTTTACAGAAGTTGAAGGTTTTTGTGTCAAGAACCTGTCCATACAAAGTTGCTTGTTTATGTTGCAATGAAGGCTGTGGTCTTTGTAGTGAGCGTTTTAAGTATAACCAGTATTTCTGAGGTAGAAGAAGTCTCTTAAGGCAGGATCTTTCTTAGTCTGGAAAGCAAGCCATTGATGAAATGTATAAGGGCCAGTGAGAGACAGAGGAAAGCAAGAAGCTTTTTAGTCTGTTTGGATAACTAAGTGAACTTAGTCATTTGACCTTTTTTGTCAGAAATGGTTGTAGTCTTTCTTTTGGCAGGGTGTTTTGCTGAGACACATGCCAAAAAGGGCATTGCAGTCAATAATGGCTCTTGTAAAGGAAGCATACAGGGATGTTATGACGTCCTTGTCCCGGGATGAGATAGCCTTACTAATGAAGTGGGCCATGTAAAAAGCTTTCCGCACAATGGAGACAACATGGTGGTCAAAAGTCAGGTTTCTATCAACCTGGGTGCCCAAGCACCTCATGACTGATTCTGTGCTTACAACATTGTTATTAATGTGATAATTTGTGGGGACATCACTCTCCTCAAATGGATGATGATGCATTTTTTGGCATTTAGCTTGAGGCCATGTTTCTGGCACCAGTTATTTGTTTGGGTGAGACTCTCTTGTAGCTTATTCAGCATTGTTTTATTAAGTCAGTAATGTGAATTCTTTACTTTATTACAAATTTGTTGTCTTGTTTTTGTGGATTATAGTATTGTAGGACTGCTAATGTTGCCATTTTACGTAGTTGGACTGCTGGAGTGGTTTTCCCAGTGAGAAATGCTAGTGCTGTAGTGAATATCTGTTTATTTGTAAAAAAAATATATATTAACTAAGATATTAGAGTTAACCTTTAGATGAGAGAATTAGAATTAGAACGAGAATTAGAATTTTAAGGGAAATATTAGGCATTTATTACATTTATTCATTGTTCAAATGCACCTACAGTACAGCCAGGAGGTCGACTTTGGTCTCCCGCGGCAGCAAAAGAGTTAACTATATGATATATTTTATATGTGGCCCCAAGACAATTTCTGTTCACTTAATGCGGCTCTGCCAAGCCAAAAGGTTGGACACCCGTGACTTACAGCATCTTAGTTCAGCTATGCAGTAGTTAAGAGAGAAAGAACTTCACATATCTGACTTCATTCTTAATGGTGGTAATTGAAGATCAGAAAGAGAGTTTCTCGCATGAAGTGTTAAGAAAGCATAAAGGAGCAGGAAGCTAGACATCAGTCAAATCCACCTTCATTTTCCATTAGGTAAGACTTTGTGGATCCCTTAGGCTAATAGGTTTATAGTTATGTTCTAGGATAGCTTCCCTTTTGGGCCATTTTAGGTGTAGCCAATTTCTCTTTCAAAAGTGAGAATCAAACCATGTACCTTGTGTCTGTGAGGTAAACACTTTAAGCATTAAGCTAACCGGTAAACACTTTAAGCATTAAGCAAATCCATAATCCCAGAAATGTAATTGCTATCAGACAAGAAATGGGGCAGGTTAAATAAAGCTTCTGTAGGTTCATAGGTAATTACTAGGCTAATGACCACAGGGAGCCTTTTTAAGCCTAGCCATGCTTCTCAAAGGTGAGAATCAAACCCTGTACCTTGTTTCTGCAAGGTAAACACCTTAGCCATTATGCCAAACCCCAACCCCCTTTTATTGCTAGCTCCTCCTTCACTAGTAATGGGAACAGCTTGTGCTTATCTTCTAACAACTTTGACATGTCTGTGTGTCATATACTCTATCAACCTGCTTTTCTGGTGCATCCCAGCATCATTGCACCAGCTGTCCTATAGTTGACTGGACAGAGCATGTTCACACCCAACTTGCAGTTGTCAGTAGATTCTTGGAGCTCGGGTTTGAATGACTGATCTTCACAGCTCTCTTTTCAAGTTCAGCAGGACTCATCAAACCAGGCTGAGGAGGGCTCATTGGATCCCCTTAAACATCAGGTTCTAAAGGATCAGCCCCATTGTTGGAATTATTTCAGCTGTTTTGACATTTGTTGGGAAATTGTTATTGGTAGGTGTTAAAGGTGCAGTATTAGGTAAAAAGTTATGAATCTATTCCTAGCCCCTGCAGAAGCTACTCCATCCCTATCGTAGCTGGTAGTAAGACTTTTTCTGGATGTCATAGTGTTGTCACCCTGCTTCCAGTTCTTATTTCCTGCCTGTTGGACTTTATGGGCATCTACTAAGTGAAGGCTTGCTATTTCAGACCAACAGGTTAATTGAGGTTGTTAATTTCTCTCTGTAGCATGGCTAGGGGCCTCAGAGGATTATGCGGCCATTAGCTTTCTCACAAGTTTTTTGTATACTTCCAGTTCACACCCATACTGCCTTATGACGTCCAGACCTTTTTTTGGGTCTGGCTTCATTAACTAAGTGCCATACCAGCTAATAATAGGCAATATTAGAATGTCTGAGGAGATATTAATAAAATGACAGAAAGATTATTAATCTAGTATGCCCTGCAATGGAGAAATTAATCTTTGTTTGCTATTTATTATTCATACTTTCAAATTTATGTTCATATTTTCATAACTAAGAGACCTACGTTACTGACGTATATGGTGTGAAACACCAGTGTAGGAGACAGCACAATTCACTGTCAGTGCTGATTTATATCGCCCTAAACTGGAAATATTGCTAGTTGTCTGCTAGTAATTATGAAATTAAGCAATATTTCCTTAAATACCTAATACTGGCTGGTACCTAGTGGCTTACAAACTGCTGCATGACATTAAGTAAAAACTTAGAAGTTGTTGAAGAAAAATGTCTTTGGTATTTGCACTGTAAGTTGCATACCTTGAGAGATATCCAGTATTACTTGTTTTGCTAATTATGCAATTAAGCATATGCTGTCTTATTTTTGTAATTATTTCAATAAACATGCACTTACAGAGAAATTTATTGTTGTTGTGTGAAAGCTTATGCCTGTTTAACAAAAATCATAATTCTCAATGTGTCTTCCTGCAGCATAAACTCCGCAGGTTCTGACAGCAGATGCTTTGCTAAGAAGAATGGGAATGCACCTCAATGTTTCCTTTGTCTAGTGAAAGGAAAACTCTTAGTGTGATTCAGCTTTGAGTCCAAGCAGTGCATGTTGCCTTGAAGGGACTGTCAGGGGGACTGAGAACAGATCCTCTCCTGCTCAGGCTGGACAACCAATTCATTGTGTTTTACATAAGCAAAAAGCTCACCACATGCCTACAGTACATGCCTGGCAGTGGACCATCAATTTAAGCATTGCTCTTACAGCCATTAGCATACCAGGTGAACCAAATAGGTTCATACTAGGCCATCTGCCCTAGGGCATTTATAAGCCTAGTCAGAGTGTGTTTGGCTTTCGTCACCCGTTTTAAATTAATTTTGCTATGCCCATTTTCGAGATTAGTATACTGTGCCTCTGTCTAACAGTGACACAGAAGTGATACCCAGGGTAAACCTACGATCTCCCATCCACTCATCAAGATTCCTCTTGAAGAGAGTCAATGAGGGACTCTACCTAACCTGGACTGGGATTTTATTCCAGAGTGAGGGGAGCCTCTGGGTTATGAATCTGTCCCTCCAGCATGTCCTATTTATTTCAGTGCTGAGGTTCAAGTCTCTTGAGCACATAGCTTGATGGGATTTGGATTTTCTGAGGTGTAGCATGTCCATTAATTCCAGGTTGGACATGGCTTTATACGTCAGGCACAGATCGCCTCTGAGCAGGCAGTATGCCAGTAAGTAGAGCTGGTGTTTCTTTAACCGGGCAGCATATGGCATCTGTTTGAGCCCTTTGATCCTCTTGGTGAGGTACTTTTGGGGTCTTTCCAGTTGCTGCAGGTGTCTGGTAAGGTACATCCCAAAAGGGGCATTGTACTCAATTAAGGGCCTGATGAGGGATGAGTAAAGAGGCACGATGACCTCCCTTGATCTAGATGTGAATCCCTTCATGATTAGGTGGGCTATATAAAATGTTTTTCTAATCACTTTGGCCACGTGGTTGTCAAATGAGAGACTGCTATCAACTTCGGTCCCCAGGTCCCTAATTACTTCTTCTGTACTTAATGGATTACCACCTATGTGGTAATTTGTGGGCACTTTGTTTTTGCCAAAGGGGATGACTATACACTTTTTGGCGTTTAGCTTGAGGACATGGCTCTGGCACCATTTGTCTTTTTCTATGAGGCCCTTTTGGAGGATGCTTGTGTCGGCTGGAGAGTCGATTATGGTGCCAGTTTGCAGTCATCTGCGAACCTGGTCAGCCACAGTCCTTCCATGTTGGCCTGTACCTCCGAGAAATATATACCGAACAAGAGAGGTCCCAGGACTGAGCCTTGTGGGACACCACTTGTAACTGGTTTGGAGTCTGACTTGGCTCCAGCAATTCTAACCATGTGGGTTCTGTCCTTGAGCCAGTTTGCAACCCATCTAATGACATAGGGGTTTATATTTAAGCTGGTGAGCTTATCTATAATGCCCGACTGGGGTATTGTATCAAAGGCTTTTGCGAGGTCCAGGTAGGCTGTGTGGACCACTTTCCCCTCGTCAATGGCCTTGGTGACTGTTTCAAAGAAAGTGACCTGGTTTAAGAGGCAGGATCTGCCCTTAACAAAGCCAAACTGGGTAGGATCCAGTGTCTGTAGGTCCCCAATATCTTTATTTATGAGGTCCATGATGATCCTTTCCATAGCTTTACAGACCAAGCTAGTCAGGCTTATGGGGCGATAGTTTCCAGGATCCGTTGAGGCACCACCTTTGTGGAGTGGGACCACTGTTGCTGTACGCCACTCTTTGGGTACATATCCTGTAGTAAGGCTGAGATTGAACAGTAGTTTTATGTTTGGGTTTAGCTCTTCTTTGAGTTCATGTAGGACGCAGCCCGGGACACCATCTGGTTCCATTGATGCTGTGTTTTTTGCTTTGGAGAGGGCGGCTCTTACCTGAGCATCTGAGATGTCAGGGGGGCAGCACTCTGCTGGGATAGATATTTGCCCTTTTGGTGTGGGGGGGGGGAGAAGTTTGCGCTGAACCTGTCAGCTAGGATGTTGGCAATGTCTGTGGGTTCAGTGTATTTTTTTGTCATTTTGGACTAATTCTGAGCATATCTGGGAATTCCCACCCAGGTTCCTAACATAACTAAAGAAAGCCTTGTGATTATTCTTAGTGTCCTGTGCAATTTCTCTCTCGAAGCTGGCCTTAGACGATTTTATGAGTGCCCATAGTTTTTTGCTAATACTGATCAGAGATGCCTTCCCTTTTTGGGATTTTGCTCTATCATGTAGTAGCTTCCTCCTTCTATTGTATAGTTTGTTTATGGCTGGGGTCCACCAGATAGGACATCTGCCTTTGGAGGATTGGGTCTTGGTTTTATTTGAGATTGCATGATCCATGCATTCCTGAAGGTGTTCATAGAATGTGTTTATAATGGATTCTGCAGTCTGGGCCATATTTTCCACAGGCCCGGGGGCTTTGAAGGATTCCACCTCGGTTTTGAAGAGTGTGAAATTTGCTTTAGAGAAGTTTTTCACTGTGGTTTTCTGGGCAGGGGGTGGGGTTGGGATGTGAAAATCCAGTGAGAGTAGTTTATGGTCTGATCTTACCAGTGAGGGATACACTTCTGGTCTGGAGCAGAGTCCCCGTGTTCATGATGATCAGGTCCAGTATGTTTTCCTCTCTTGTGGGAGTGGTAACAAGTTATTCCATAGCATTTGAGTTTATAAATTCTAGGAACCTTTGGGCTAGGGTGTTGGAGCTAGAGTAATGCTCCCAGTCTATGTTTGGGTAGTTGAAGTCGCCCAATATAATGGTGTTTGGAGAGACCTTCATATTTTCCAGTGTTCTCAGGAAGGCCGAGTGGGGTTCCTGGGTTTGGGAGGGTGGTCTGTAGCAGGCTATAAACTGGAAGGCAGTTTTACTCACTGTTAGTTGCGCATGTATAGTCTCTGATGTGTCATGCTGTGCCACCAACCTGGAGGTGTGGGTATCTTTGACGAATATTGATACTCCCTCTCCTTTTGTGGTTCAGTCCAAGTTTTGGGGCCAAAAAGCATGGTATCAGGTATAACCTGGTAGTGCTGGGGTGCTCTCGGGAGCCTTGAACCAGGTTTTTGTTACTGCAGAGATATCGATGTTCTCCATGCTAAGGAGAGTTTCGAGTGCATGCATCTTGAGGTTTAGACTTCTGGCGTTGAGTAGCATTACTCTTAGTTTCTTATCCCTTGTGATACCTATGGAGGTGGGTTTGTCTTTTGAACCTTGCCTAAAAAAGGCACTATGGGGGTAGCAAGAGCCTTTGCCAATATCCGAAAGCCCAGGGGTGACAGGTGCAAGCCATCCCTAGCGAAGCATCGTGGCTTGTCGAGCATGTCATCCCAGGCTGACAGGCATTGGATCCCCTTTGAATGACACCAATACTTAAGCCAATTTTTGAAATTGATCATCTTGTCTTCATATTGTGGCATCATTCTTGATGAGGGTAAGATGCTACTCAAGGTCAGGGTCATACCGGCCTGGGCTACATGCTCAGAGAGCTCCTCTATGTATCTTTTCATGTAGTCCAGGGAGGTACGTCTCAGGTCATTCACATCAGCATGGACAATGACTGAGTCATATTTGTACTTGCCTTGGAGTGGTAGAATACTCCCTCATCTGCAGTTCCATTAACTTCCTGAAGCTAAGGATTCAGGAATATTATTTCATCAGGTTTTTCAGGCATGAGGTAGTCTGAAGATTAATACATTTACAAATATGAAGGCACCCAGTGCACCAAGACTGTTGCACACTTCTTTATTCACAATCCACAGGTTAAGCACTTTCATTCAGTTGCTATTGGACTTCCTCAGAGCAATGATTAGTACTAACTCAACCTTTTTATACCCCTACCCTGAAATCAATTAAACAATTAAAACTAACTGGTAAGTTAAAATTCCCTTAAACGTCAACTAAAATTGCATAGTATTACATCAACCCCACCTATTTGTTAAATACATAAAATACATGTTAAAATTCAGAACACTGTCTCATTCTGACAATAAAATACTAAACAGTATCAAAAAATTGTTGCCAACTTATCCAAGTAGATTAAGTAAATGCTACATATACTAGTGTTGTGTATGTTAACCTAAAATCTGTTTAATTTTTAATATGGCTGCAATACTGACACTGTCATTAATGCCAGAAAAAATGGTGGCATCCAATCTCAGTTGCCACATTAGTTCACATACATCTTAAGCCAGGTCAATCACCCTACCCTGCCTGTCCTTCTCCAACTGTTGTAATACCACAAATTTAAACTTGTGGCTTGGATTTTACATTACATGTCTGTCTAGGGCATTCGTTGACTTCATATTTTTAATGTCAGCTCTGTGCTCTCTAATTCTTTCATTAAATTGCCTGCTGGTCTTGCCAATATAAGGCAGAACAATTCTGGCACTTAGCCATATAAATTAAATTTCTGCTGTTACAATTGAAATGACCATAGAAGTAAAATGTCTTCCATTAATGAATATGGTACCACCTGTCTCACAAATATATGTGCATAGATCACATCTGCCACATTTAAAGTTACCAGGCATTCTACTACTTTGTTGTGAATCGATATGAGCCCCCATTTCCAAAATGTCTTTGAAACATCTATCTCTTCTATATGCTACTCTGGGGGATCCCCCTATATTATCTACAAGGGAACCATCAGCTACTAATATCCTCCAGTTTTTCAGGATGATGCAAACTACCCACTCAACAGCTTGATTATAAGAGGTGATAAACAACAAATCATTCCCCATTTTGCTTCTTATATCTACTTGGTTGTTGTGTGGCATGCTAAAACCATTGCCGTTTTCATGGTCCACATTCCCACTCAAAATGGCCCTATAGACACCCTTAGTTCTTTTGTATCTGACCTCCTCTGCCAAAATTTTATAGAGAGTCTCGGGGTAACCCCTTTTGATAAATAAGCTTGTCATATACTCAAGTTCCAATAAAAAATCTTGGTCTTCTGATGTCATTCTGGCAGCCCTTACATATTGTCCTTTGACAATGGATTTCTTCTGATGGTAGGGGTGCTAGCTACCAAATTCTAAATAAGAACTGGAAAATGTGGGCTTCCTGAAGATGTTGGATTTCAAGATGTTACTCCTATTATCAATGGTTAAGATAACATCCAGGTACAAAATGTTGACCCTACTGAATTTATGGGTGAATTTAAAGAAATCAACTGTGTGGTTAATGTACTGCAAAAAGTGTTTCAATGTCTCTTCATTTCCTTCCCACACAATAAAAATATCATCCAAGAATCTGGTGTAATGCCTTATATATGCCCAAAATTCACTGGGGAATATATATTCTTGCTCCCAGTAGGACATAACTAAATTTGCATATGTGGGGGCACAAGCTGCCCCCATAGCTACACCAGTCACTTCTTTAAAATATTGTCCCTCAAAGTGTAGAAAATTGTTGTTTAACACCACCTCCATTAGTGTAGTAAGGACATTAACTTCATCCTTTTCAAAAAGGTTGGTTCTCCCCAATTGCATGCCCAGCCATTCTGGCCCAATGTCATGGGGTATTACTGAGAATAAGTTACATACGTCTATAGAAACTAAATATGTGTTCTCAGTAATAGTTACTCCATTCAAATGTTCTAATAATTGTCAAGAATCCTTTGTTATGTAAGAGAAGACCCCAACCCTTTTTGCAAGTGATGGTCAAAATATTTACTAATAAAGCACGTCTTGGCTCTTTCAGCATCCACAATGGGCCTGAATTGCAAAAATTCAAGGCTCTTGTAAATTTTTGGGATACTAAAAATGTTCAGTATAACTGGGTAGTCGTTTTTGAGAAAATGATAATCCTTTTCATTTATTTGCCCTTGATATAACATATCTTCTGTCAGCAGATCTAATTTTCTGTAGGCTATATATATTTCATTGAGATTGCTTTTGCGATACATATCCTCAGATAACAACGTGTTCATCTTATCGGAATAATCATTACTATTAAGAATCACATCACCACTACCCTTATCCGGTTTCATTATCCGGATACTGGTATCCCTGGCCAATCCTAACAATAAATCACTTTCCTCATTTGTCAGATTGTTATATGGTTTGGATGGCCTCTGCCTGTAACTGTCCCTTATATCTGTTTCACAAACCTTCTCATATGTCCCAGTGGTTCCATTCAAAGGGGTATTAAAATAGCTAGGTTTCCTCAACACATTGCCTGGCTCTTCATGCCTTACCCCATTTAACCATGCTTTTAGGTTAATTTTTCGTGTAAACAACTTCAAGTCTATTAGGATATTCGCCATATCACCCCGCCTACTTGGCACAAATGTGAATCCCTTTCTAATAAATCAGCATGTGTTGTGTTAGTAGAACTATTGGAATAATTATAAACCTTATAGTCACCTGCCGAATTAACTACAATGTTTGGGCCACTATTATCACATATACTATTTGCTTCAGCCATGACATTGAGCAACACACTAATGTCTATCTATTCGCTATCACCAGATGAATTCATATTTGTTTTGTAAATAAAACTGTTCAAAATAGCAGACCCGCTACCAGTGGTAGCTTCAGCAATATCTTCAGTTTTAACATTTACATCTTGAACGGAATATAAGTTCAGATTACTATCAAAAATTACATCATTGCTATCCAGACCACTTTCACCATTAACAACATGTTGCCTGTGTTCAACATGCCCATCCCTGCACCGAATTCCCGTGTCATTATTTAACATTGGAACAAAATGGGTACTGAACTTTCTAACAGTATAAACATCTTGGTCTTCATAAATATTGTCAATGGTGCCATGAATTTGTCCAACATCTGCTTGACTGAGAATATATGGCTCAGTAACATTGTATCTATCAACACCATAGCCCTGATCATTTAAATTAAAAAGTCCATTACCGGTAATAAAATCAGTAATGTCATGCCTGTAGGCATCGTCCCCAAACAGACAAAGACTCACGTCACTCTCCAAGAGTGTATCATTATGATTGAGGCCCCTTTTACAATTGTTAACGGCATGCTGACTAAGGTTTTCAGGTCGTTACTATCACAAGCTTCCCCAACATTGTTTTCCACCTCAATTCTATGCATATTCAAACCACTGCTGTGGTATGTCTTGTTGTCTACCAAATCAATGTTACTTTCAAACCTAGTACATTCAATTTGGCCCATACACAGTGACGCAGTAACATCAGACCAATCAGGGGTATCCCAAATAAAAAGTAAACTTGAAAGAGAACTTAAATCGGCTCCTGCTTTACTTAATTCAAGCATTAGTTCACCCATTTCTTCTGCTGTGTCAGTAAACTCATTTCTCCTGTTATAATTGCTGCTGTTACAGTCCCTTGCAACTCCGGATACATCAAAATCTGTTGTTTCACTGGTAGATAATTGTTGTAACCAAGCCCACTCTCCACTGACTAATTCATTGCTTGCTTCCCAAACATTAAATTTATTTTGACTAATTCCATATGAGGGGGCAGCTTTTAACTTGACATTGGCAATTGAATCAATGTTTTCACTTACTTGCTCTTGCACTCCTGAAATGTAGATTCCTGATACTAATTCTGCTGGTAACTCTAATTGCTCCAATTTTTCGGCTTGGCTCCTTGCTCATTGTATATCCGCTCCATGTTGCCACTGCTCATGTTGTTTTCTCCCCTGTTTCTCAGCCTCTCTGACCACCTCGGGCTCTCCTCTAAAGGGAACTTTGATAGATTCTCCTGATAAGCTCTCCATTGATATGTCACTTCCTGGTTGTTGCTGGCCTCCTGATTGGTGGAGGGTTGCTGGTTGCCACGTTTACCAACCAGTAGTGGGTAAACCTTGTGCTTAGTATACTCAATAGTGTCCCTTCTCAATTTGTTGATTTTTCTTTGAAATATATTGTTACGCTGGTTTCTATACTTGTTAATGTGTTGTAAAAATTGGTTTGATAATGATCGAACAGTAAGTCTTTTGTAATAATGTCATTTTCTTTTTCTGTTTCATCCAAAAGCTGATTGATTTTACAATTATTGTATTTGACCATAATTTTGATCAGTTCTATACCAGTTCTGTCAAACAGCCGATGGACTTCTTCCAGCATCTCCTCATTGTTCTCTGAGCCATCAGTATACTTCCAGAATCGCAGGCCCTTGGCACTTGTCCCAACTAGATGTTCCTTTCCAAATACCCATTCTCAATCTGCGATTTCTTCAAACTAAAAAGTATTTTTTCAAATGACTTTATCCTGTCCATTAGGGACTGCTGCCCACCGGCGTGCTGGCTAGCCCCACTTCCAGAACCCATACGGAAGTCAAATTTATTACTTCTCCAATCTCCTGCTATTTTGGTTGTCACAGTCCCCTGGCCCCCAACCACTTCACGGAACCCTTTTCCTAGGTTGTTTACTGAAGCATTACAAGTATCAATAGCCTGTACCTGAGAACATTGGTTTATATTACTTGGGGACTGCTGAGTAGGTTGAGTTGGTTGAGTTAAAGGCATACCCAAACTGCCAAATAGGTTGCCAGTCCTCTCATTCTGTTTGGCAGTTAGAGCTATAATCTGAGCCGTATGCTGCACCAGTTGTTAATTAATTTGTTGAAGTAGCTCCATAATTTTGTTGTTGGTGCTCACAGTCTCCATGCTTCAAAGGGCCTCTCCACACTCCAAACTGGATAACCAAACAGACAAAACTGCACTCACAAATATGAAGAGAAGCAGGACACCAAGACTGCTGCATACTTCTTTAGTCACAATCCACAGGTTAAGTGCTTTCATCCAATTGCTATTGGACTTCCTCAGAACAATGAGCATTGCTAACTCAACCTTTTTAAACCCGTCCCATGAATCAATTAAACAATTAAAACTAATTGGCAAGTTAAAATTCCCTTAAATATCAATTAAAATTGCATAGTATTACATCAACCCCACTTATTTGGTAAACACATAAAATACATGTTAAAATTCAGAACACTGTCTCATTCTGACAATAAAATAGTAAACAGTATCAAAAAGTTGTTGCCAACTTATCCAAGTTCTTCTTTCGGCTTTTCCCAGTTAGGGGTCCCCACAGGGGAACACCAGTCTGCTAATGATTGGCAGTAGATTTTGTACGGGTGCTGAGGTGCCAGCTCGACGTCCAACCTTCAACAAAGGCACGCCCATTCTATGCATGTCTTTCGAAAGCCACTCGACCGCAGGGAGGACATGCAGACCAAGTAAATTAAATAAATGCTAAGTACACTAGTGTTGTATATGTTAACCTAAAATATGTTTGATTTTTAATATGGCTGCAATACTGACACTGTCATTAATGCCAGGAAAAATGGTGGCATCCAATCTCAATTGCCACCTTAGTTCACATACATCTTAATCCAGGCCTTTATATTTGTGAGTTCAGTTTTGTCTCTTTGGTTATCCAGATTAATGCATTTGCCACTCAGGAGAGTGTGGCATTTCTGCTGCTCCCACCCCCGTGGCATTTGGGAGTTGACAGTGTGTGCATTCTGTCTTCCACTGCATGGACGTTTCTTGTGCACCCGTCTACCTGATTCCATATCTAGTCTCAAAAGTTAAAGAAGAAAAAACACAATTCATTCATTTTTACCCAATGATAGCTGAGGAGGGTTCTCTTTTAGGCTGTAAGGTCACTAGCAATACAGAGAGCTACCTCAGCTGGGACAACAGTCAGCTTCACTTCAGGACCTGGCTCATAGGCTAACTATCTTGCTTCTATCAAAATTCGTAGATAGAGATTCAAAGGGGTTTCAAGCTATCAAAAAGCCATCTTGTCATCAGGTTTGTTCTAATAACTGGAAGAGGTTCTGTATTTTGGTGCTGCACCTGAGCTTGTCAATTTTCCAGTGACGTTGTCAATACACAAGTATGATAAGTCTTATTTATTTCACGTGCAAAAAAAACATATCTTAGACATCACTTTACATCAAGAATTTGGGGAAAGCATGACTATGACCGTCAACAGCCAGGTATGAAGTCCTTTGAATGGATTCTACATCTTTCGCAACTTTTGAAGAGCCCTATTCCTCTTTTTAACTTTAACTTCATGACTGACAGGCTTTTCCAAGATTCCTTTGAAACTACTGGATTGAAAGCTCTGTAGTTGTTCTCATAGAAGACATTTTCCTTAGTCGTCCATCGCATCTCTTTCATGAATCTTTGTGCTTCAGGCTCTTGCTTACAGGCAACCATAATTGGATTTTTCACAAGAACTGGGTGACTTGTAGGACCAACCCATGTTTCTTTCAAAAACTGGTGTCATACTTGTCCCTAAACCAGTCAATCTTCCTGCTTTCTTTCTTGGGACAGAGTGTAGAAGAGAAAATATTCTTCCTGCCTTAGGCATGCATTATCAGCTCAGCTTTTACCTCAAAAATGTGCCTGAGTTTATGAAGATCGAACAGTGGGTAACTCATTCTTTACTCTGGTATGTGATGAGGTGCAGAATCCACGTGGATTCATTTCTTTGATGTACTTTATCTCACCAAAACCCAAAATCTGAATGCTGCTTTGAATTAAAAAGAAGTCCAAAACCGTATTTAAGCAATGAAAGAAAATCACAATTGCATGAGAGATTAACACCCCTCTACCACCCACACAGAGACTTGTTTACCCTGCACTTAATGTACTCATTCTGTGAGGTTGCTGCACCTTGGAGGAATCCCCCTCATAAAATTCTTCACTAATGACTGTATTTCAGGACAGGTATGCAATTTGCAGAGATCCCTTGTGTGACTGTGTCTTCACTGTCGAGATTTGTGTTGAGGTCACTTAGTCACCTGTTCACACTGTCAGACCATGATTCCAGAGGATGGGGCCATATTTGTCATCTAATTGTTACAGGATTTGGCCTTTTGAGCTATTATCGTTTGCCCTTTCTCTGTCCCTGGCCTCTCAGTTGGTTTAATTTTCACTGCTTTTGATTATTGCCATCACCTACCAGCTGAACTTTGACCCTGAATTCAAATACAGCTGATGGGTACTCATATATCAGTTGATCTGTGATGGTGTTTTCTGCAGTGGGTACTTTGTAGACATTCCACTGCTTTCTGTATCTGGATGCTCCCCCATCCAGTAGCTGTGAGTGCAGTCCCCTGTAAGACAGGCAAATGTTTATTTATATGACTTTGCATGATGTTTTTTCTTTGTTATTGCTCAAATTATGGTTCTTCAGTGGATGGGCATCTGAATGAGTAGAGTAGGTGCTAAGTGGTGTGTCCTAGCCCACAGCATGACACCATGGCATGCACCAGAAAGACACATATGCAGCTCCCAACTGTGTAAACAAGAGAAAAAAAGGTAGTTGAGATGAGAATACCAGGAGATCCCAACAATTACCTACTGCAGAAGACCCCTTCACATATTAACTGATTTTGGGATTGTATAATCTGCCATATATCATAGTAACGGTATCACTGTATCACACATCTGTCTGGCCACAGCTGGAGTACTATGTACAGTTCTGCAGTTGCCTTACAGAGAAAAAAAATCTTGATGCTAGAAACACTGCAGAGAAAATCAACAAGAATGCTACAGGGAATAATGCTTTTACTATCCAATATAATAAAGTAAGGGAGTTTGATTTTTTTTTTATTTCCTCTCACCATCCCCATCCACAAATCTTGTGTCAACCAGCCCTCCATTTCTTATTGGTCCATTCATTGGCCTAACTTCCACCATCCTCGAACCTTGAATTGGGAGGTAAGAACCAGGGATCACAGATGTCCTTCAGGTAGGGTTAGGAGATTTTCAGAGTGTTTTCTAACAACCCCCACTGTTGGCCAAACAGACCGGTAAATAACTTACATACTGAGCCAATGCCAATGCAAGTTTTCATTCACTTGTGATATTTAGTTGAAGTTTTATGCAGACACTGATGGACTCGCATGTTCCAGATTCCTTGTTAGAGAAGTAGCTCTTCTCAAACTTCTGCCCACTCTTTATATTGTAGCAGAAGTCAGTCACAACTTAACAGGTGTCTAGGATATACTATTCAAACTCAAGTAAACTGGGTCATAGGCCAGGCTTTATCCATTTATGTCAATGTAGCTTGCAACTTTGTGCCAATATCTGATGTCAGTCATCTTCCAGGCATTTGTATGCCACTGGTAAATGTTTTCTAGTTAACATGTAGCACACTACAGTTTGAATAAGGCAGCATTAATTACAATTTCTGCAACCGTCTGCAATAAAAGGGTTTCAGAAGCAGTGAAGCACTGTCCCCACGGGTAGAGTGAATAATGTGCTATGATACAGTGTATGAGTATTATTTACTGAAAGAAAGGTGAAGGTAGTAAGAAACACTGAATTAAAGTCATATTCAGAAAGACTATCTTATTTTTTTCAAGTTTTATATGACTTTATAGTTACTATGAAAGTGTGCCAAACAAATCAATGCTTTTGCAATTGTATATACTTTTACATATATATTCAATGTGGACATTTGTGCTGAGAACACTTGCTCACCTGTTCACACTGTTACTTTTGACAGAAGCCATCTATGCCAATTTTATAGGAACATCTAATTTATGTTCTAGAATATTGATATAAGATGTGAGGAAGAACAGATATTTGGACGTACGGTACATATGCATATGTAATAAGGACTTTAAATGGAAGCAGCAGCTTCAGCTCTGTTTTTATATATTTATATGTGGTTCTGGTATAATGTCAACCTGGAAGAACCATAACAGTTACTCATATCAAAGGGCTCTGGCTAAGTTTGCAGATGACTGCAAATTAGGAGCAGACACCGAATCCCTAAATGGTTTAGCCATCCTGCAGGAATGTTTGCCCCAAATAAATAACTGATGCCAAAATTATGGAATGATACTAAATACCAAAAAAATGTATTATTCTATCCATCTACCCTGGGGAACTACCATAAAACGTTGTTTAGGATTTTGGGACTTATATGGACAGTAACCTAAGTTTCAACCAGCATGCTTCCATTGTCATAAGAAAGTCCTTCTATAATACACAGCTTATAAACAAAGGGATTGTGTCTAGATCTAGGGATGTCAGGATTGTGTCTAGATCTAGGGATGTCATTGTCTCCCTTTACTTAGCTGCATTAGGCCAGTCATTGAGTATAATACCCCCTTTGGCACGTTTCTGTACAGACTAATGCAACAACTGGAATGCCCACAGAAATACCTTACTAAAAGGATACAAGAGCTAAACAATTATGTCCTACATGGACCGACTGAAACTCTTTTCACTATATTTGGTATCCTACAGACTGCTAAGAGGTGACCTGTGACAGAATATCCAGGTGCAACATGGATCTATAGATAGGAAACAGAACATTTTCTACAGGACTGCCTGCAGTATTCTTAATGGACAGAGGCAGCTCCTAAATGCTTTATCCCATGAAATGATGTCTTCAAATTATCTATGGTATGATCCCACTTATTCTCACTAGGGGCAATATATAATTATCAACCATGGGATGGTAAGGCCAGTTCAACACCAAATGGAATAGGTTAATTCAAGCACCAAAATGGAAACGGGCTAGTCTTAAAACGGCCAACAAGAGCAGCTATTCTAGTACTTGTCAATGAACCTACACAGAACATTAGTGAGGTATATCCCAAAGCGGTTTACTTGTTTTGGAACTCCTAAACAAGTCAAGGGGAGCATGGAAAGTGTGATGCAAACAGAATGTTTGAAATGCTGTAAGTGTGGTCCAGCATCTGCCAGCTTTGGATGTGTTGTGAGAAAATGTGCTATTTTAAACCAGCTCCCAATACAGAAGATGACTTGTGCCTGCTTACCCGCACACCTGCATCAGGTGAGAAAAGGCCCTAGAACTGATACTCAGTACTGATGATGTATGTCCCACATGGTACAGAAGGTATCGGTGAGGGCAAACAAGAATAGTGTATTGTCAGGAGAAATGTAAGTTCACTGTAACATGCCTGTCACAGATTAGAGCAGTGTGGGAAATTTGTTTTCCAGCATCCTGTCTGGCTTTTTACAGAGATGTTAGTCTGCTGAAGAAGATATTGAAAAGAGCTGTGAGCCAAATGCAATGTCTGTGTGTTAAGATATGTCAAGAAAGTTTGAGGCCCTGCATATCTACATTCGGAGCATTCATTTTATAAAGCTTCCAAAACCTTCATGTATTTTAAAGAAAAAAAAAAAGAGAGTATGTTGGATATATCTAATAAAATAAAGTGACGATTGTAATGTAGGTAGTTGAGCAGAGATGTGCATTACCTGTACAAGCAGCAAAGGGCTTCTAGGCAGAAGAAAAGCTGTTCACACTGAGCTTTAGACAGAGAGTAGAACAGAGTTATTTATTCATAAAGGGAGTGGAGTATACTGCAAAGGCTAGTCAGTCTCCCATTCAGCACAGAGGATTAAGGCTCTGTTAAAATCTTCTTCCTGTAGCCAGGATAGAGGGCTTGATTCCTTCCAACCTATTTGCTACTGTGTGACTATAGGCAAGTCACTTGACAAAATAGTGCTTCCAGGTCGTTTCTTAAAAAAGATACATATCTACAGCAGGCTTATCAAGTTAGCAAATGTATAAAATAAAACTAATTAAATGCACTAGCATACTAGAGGAAATGGGCCTTTGGAAGTTGGAGACCAATTTCAAATATTGCTGGGATGTTTTTAGTGAGGTATAAGGTTAGGCCCGCAGGTGCACCAACGTTCTACAGCAGAAGTCTGTGGCTGATGGATATGAAGGATTTATGTAACAATATTTATTTGTTTTTAATTTTATCTTGCTAATCAGGCTGGCTTACTTATTTCCATGTTTTTGTGACCCCCCCCCCCAAAAAAAAAAAAACCATAAGAAATGAAGTAAGCTGTTTGGTGTCACATTGTATACAAATACAGGTAAACAAGATTTAGACTCGTGTCCTGTTGTGTTGCCCTTCAGATGAGACTTTAAACCTAGGTCCCAACTGCTTGAGTTCATGGTAGCTCAGGTGGATGTAAAAGATCCCAATCTACCTATTGAAAAGAGTTGGAAAATATGTTCATCATTAGGTCACTGCTGCAGTTGCCTAAACTATATGGGTTATATCCTGCTTAGGATATAGCAGCCAGCCAGTTCCTAAAGCTTAAGGGCAAACAGACAATTGGAAGCTCAAGCAGAGAAGGGAGAAAACCACCCTTCTAGGAAGCAAACCATTCGGAGCTTTCCTGCTGCCAACAGATATCTTTCTTGCGGGCTTTCTAGGATTACTGGTCAGCAAGCATATCTCCATAGCAGGGCAGATGAGTTCCCATCAGGGAAAAACCTTTTACACATATTTATTTATTTTTTATGACAAAACCAATACTTTTGTGAAGAAATTGTTTGATTTTTTTCTCGCTATTGCTGTTTTTGGGACAGTCGTGAGACATTCTTGTCAGCTGAAGCAGTGTGCTTTAATTTTCTAATTTTACTGTCAACTATAGTTTTATCACATTTACTGCACTTTTTATTGATAATTTTATAAAGTGTTTTTAGGGGCTGGGCTAGTGTATTTTGTACTTGTCACACTGCGTATTTTTAGGAAACTCTACTTTTCTGATACTTACCTTTTACTGTCTATTGCTATCATTGCTTATGGCTTCTTTTTTCAGCTTAACCTTGGAACAGCTTACTGGTTCCCCAGTTCCTACTTCCTCCGGACACAAAAAAAAATAAAATGATTAGACAACCTTTGCCATTTCAGCAATCTGCTTCCTTGCATCAGCCACAGATGGGTGACCCTACACTGGCCATTTCAGGTTCCTCAGACCAGTCATCTTTTTCCCTGGTTTCTTCTGTCAGTCTCCTGTCAGTCACACCAAACGTCTAGAAGTAGAGATAGACTGCAACATAAAATTTGACATCCACATTTCACTCACCATAAATAAAGTACACAAAAAATTGGGGGCACTATACAAAAATAAACAATTCCTCACAAACAACACCAGGACTAAAATAGCACAAACACATCTTATCTCTTCACTTCTGTACGCCTCCCCTATCCTCACCAATCTTAGAAAGCCTGATTTAACTAAACTCGCTGCCTGCTATAACAAAATGGCAACATTTGCCACCAGTAGCCTACATCAAACACACCACTGCTCAGCCCTTAAACAACTCAACTGGCTTGAACTTCCCTATCTTCTCCTCTACAACCAACTCCTACTAACCTATAAGATGCTGTACTATGCTGATAAAACCCCTGCACTGTAAAATCTAATACATTTTTACTCCAGTACTAGGGCTCTGCGCTCTAACAATAAACCTCTCCTTCAAGTCACTAAAGCCAACAACCTGCAGGAGCCTATCTATATTCAAATTGTATAGCAAGAAGTGGAACACTTTACCCACTAATATAACAGTCACATCATCTGTGGCTCAGTTTAAAAAAATCACTAAAAACACACCTTCAAGCAAACTGGATTTGCAACTGTGACTCCCCAGGCTAGTCTATTTCCAAATCCATCTGCTCACCCAGGACTAACCTTCCTCCCTCATTCTCTGACTACTGCTCACCCAGGATTAACCTTCCTCCCTCATTCTCTGACTATTGCTCACCCAGGACTAACCTTCCTCCCTCATTCTCTGACTACTGCTCACCCAGGACTAACCTTCCTCCCTCATTCTCTGACTACTGCTCACCCAGGACTAACCTTCCTCCCTCATTCTCTGACTACTGCTCACCCAGGACTAACCTTCCTCCCTCATTCTCTGACTACTGCTCACCCAGGACTAACCTTCCTCCCTCATTCTCTGACTACTGCTCACCCAGGACTAACCTTCCTCCCTCATTCTCTGACTACTGCTCACCCAGGACTAACCTTCCTCCCTCATTCTCTGACTACTGCTCACCCAGGACTAACCTTCCTCCCTCATTCTCTGACTACTGCTCACCCAGGACTAACCTTCCTCCCTCATTCTCTGACTACTGCTCACCCAGGACTAACCTTCCTCCCTCATTCTCTGACTACTGCTCACCCAGGACTAACCTTCCTCTCTCATTCTCTGACTACTGCTCACCCAGGATTAACCTTCCTCCCTCATTCTCTGACTACTGCTCACCCAGGACTAACCTTCCTCCCTCATTCTCTGACTACTGCTCACCCAGGACTAACCTTCCTCCCTCATTCTCTGACTACTGCTCACCCAGGACTAACCTTCCTCCCTCATTCTCTGACTACTGCTCACCCAGGACTAACCTTCCTCTCTCATTCTCTGACTACTGCTCACCCAGGATTAACCTTCCTCCCTCATTCTCTGACTACTGCTCACCCATGACTAACCTTCCTCCCTCATTCTCTGACTACTGCTCACCCAGGATTAACCTTCCTCCCTCATTCTCTGACTGTTGACTTCTCTCTATATTATCTTTCCTCATACTTCTCTCCTACTCTCATCAACTAACACCCCTTCTAAGTAGGGAGACTTGTGTATACCTTTATTATGTCATGACCAGAGCATATTGGAATGTTATTTTTGGATAAACAGATTAAAGAGTTTAACTGATTTTGGTTGACGTTTAACTGTCACTATCGTAGTTTTAGCCTTGATTTAAATGTATAGTGTCATTCTGTACTTATGAAGCTGTACTTGTTAATCTATGTTATGTGGACATTACTTCTGGTTGATCTGCAGTCTTGTGTTCTTATCCTAGTTTTTCATGGATGAAAATCTTATAGTGTTGTTCATTTGCCATGTATTTGTACTTGTTAATGTATGTTTCATGTGGAGCTTTTCTCCTTGGGCCTCTGCTGAAAAATGACTTTTGTGCAGTCGGACTTTCCCTTTAACCAAATGTAAAATAAATAATACATGCAGGTGTAAGCCCTTTAGCCTTCATGGACCAGGGGTTAGACACATCCTCTGCAAGTGTTGGAGTGACTTCTGTGGGCATGGGAAAACCACTCTTGTGCCCCTCGTCAGAAAAGAGGGGAATGCTTCTAAGCCTGGCCAGACTAAGATGCCTGTTTCCCTGGTTGATGCCCCTGATGTGAGTCAACCTGCTTCTTTGTCTGTTCCTGATAAGAAGCAGAAATGTAAACTTTTATTTTCCCCATCAGTGCTTAGTTCATGCCCTTAAACCTTTGTATTCTAGTTCTAATGGTAAGAGAAAGTGTAATTCCCAGTGTGATGACAAGAGAATAAACCAGGAGGGAACAAATTCAGTTATTTCTCCTCAGGCAACAGTTTCTGATCTTGACAACAGTATTTATTCTAATTGTCCGTATGAAGAATTATCTGTTTCTAAAACCATCTCTAGAATGACTCAATATTTCAGTAGGAACAAAATGACATTTCACTTTCTTGGAAAAAAACATTACAATCTATTACAACTGGAATTTCCGTAGCCCACTGATGTCCCTCTTGTTTTACTAGCTGTGGAGGATGTTTTTATTACATCCTGCAATATGCCTGTCAGTCAGCCTCTTACCTCTAAGAAAGCGTATAGACTTTGTCAGTCTTTCAAATAATTATTTTCTAGTCCCAGATCTGATCTTGCTGTAATTTCCTTCTCAATCCTTTCGGCAGCTAAACATTTGGTAAATTCCAATCCTCCTTCCTCTTACAAGAATGAGAAAGCTTTTGATAGATTTAGGAAAATTGTGTGTATTCCTCTATCAATCTGCTTTTAAAATTCGTAATTGTCACGCTAACTCGTTAAAGTTTTTGCTTGCTTCATTTGAGAATATGAGAGACTAAGCTGCCACTTTTCTGAGGGGGGGTACATTTTCTCTAAACACTCTTGTTGCTTCTATTTCTCAAATGACCAAGCATTCTTTAAAGTGTTGTAATGCTTCAGCTGATCCCTGTTCTGCAGCAGCAGCTACTGAGTCTGTTATGAGAAAATATGCACCGTTACATTTTCAGCATTTGCCTAAAGATATAAAAGCTGACATTTTGAATTCTCCCCTTCCTAGGGAAGGTTGTATGAGCACTACCTGCTGGTGAGGCCCTGAGTAAATGTGACAAGAGAGGAAAACTGATTTAAAGAGAGACAGAATTTTCAGCTTTTCTTCTCCCAGGTTTGTTCAATATTTTATCCCTAATCCAGTATCATTTTATAAAAAAAAAAAAAAAAAAAAAAAAAAAGGACTCTCAGAAAACTTCAGGCAAGCAAATGTTCAGAAAGAGTACAAGGGAGGTTCTAAACTTAAGGGATAGCCTCCCAGAAACAAGGATGGTCCAGCAAGTCAGAATGACTATCTATAAATGTAAACCACCACCACCCTTGACAATCCTTTAATTCTTCCCCAAAATCTGGCTCTCCACTTCTATCTTTGGCAACAGATTATCTCAGACAAATAGTTTCTGAAAGTTATTAATCAGGGTACAGATGGCGCTAGGAAATCCCTACCTTCTTTCCAGGGGATTCTTCCTGATCCAGCAGATCAAATATCATTATTTCCCCCTGTCATTCAGCATCAGATGGCTCAACAGGTAACAGACTTGTCTTTCTCTCTCGCTTGTAGGGAAAGGTTTTCATTCAAAGAAGTTTCTGGTACTAAATAAAGAAGCTTCTTGAAGACGAGTTTGGGGCTTTCCTTTCTCAAAACAGTTTGTGAAGGTTCTGAAGTTCAAACTAATATCCCTTTACAGCCCACTACCTGTTATCCCCTCTTTCAGTTTTTTGATAACTCTTGATGTAAAGGATGCTTATCATCATATTCTACTAGCCACAATTTCAATTATTTCTTAAGAGTTTCTGTGTCTAGATTAAATTTTGTTTCTGTGCATTACCATTTGGATCATCCAATGCTCCAAGGGTGCTCATACAGTATCTAGCTCCAGTGATAGCCTGTTACAGACTGCAGGATATTCACATTTCTCTTTATTTAGATCACGTGCTTATCTGTGCACTGTCTTTTTCAAAGTGTCAGGGATCACACTTGGGTAACAAATCTTCTCAGACTAGGTTTCTATGAGAAAAGTCACATGATATATATACAAAGATGGGGCTTCCAGATCACATCCTCTGTTCAAATTAGCCATGATATCCTGGGATGTAGCAATTGAGCGCAATCTCACTCTACATGCTTCTTACTTTTTGTCAAAGCAAAACTTTGTGTCAGGCAAGTTGAGCAGGGCCAGAACAGACCCTCACTAATGGAAAGTGAATCACTGTGTTTTCTAGGATTTGATCTAGCTGTTGGGAACACCTGAGATAGGTTCACAGCAAATAACTATAAAAACTTCACTCCAGTATTACTTGAAAGCAGTCATGGAAAACAGATGCATTGTCATTTCCGTAGATGGGAATGCTCTTGTATGACTTTCCACTTTTTCCACTGTTATCCAGAGTCATTCTGAAGATTCAGAAGGACTCTCCAAAGATCACTGTCGTAACTCCCTTCTGGCCCAGGTAAGTGTGATTTTTCCCTTCTTTAAGAAATGGCCAAGGGCAATTATCACAAACCACCTTACAGACTGGACCTATTCACACAAGACAGGTTTTGTTTGATACAGCCCAGCTTGAAACAACTTCAAATGACATCCTGGATAATATAATTCTAATAGCTTTTGGGCACCTATTTTCTGTGGATGTGCAGAAATTATTAAAGCATGAAAGAAATTTGTTGCTGAAAAATTATTTATTAGCAAATGGAATAGATTTTCTAGTTGATAACACATTTACATAAAATTGTACTGCAAGCCCAGACCCTCCATTATCAGTGTGGGATACCTTCACGTATATTCTGCTACAATTCAATGTATGTACTTGTTAAACCTAGGATGCGCCTGTGCTAAGTTGTTGTGTTCTCACTGCTGGAGACCTCTGACCACCTCTTACCTTAGTAATTACCCCCCCCCGACCGTAAACCATATCCTTAGTTTGTTTCTGTTTTTTCTCTTCTTTAATAGTGATAACCAGTTGTAAATTGTCTCTATGCTTACTCTCTCCCACTAGCTATATCTATAGAATTATAATCATGCTTCAATAACCATTTTTTTCTTTTTCATTTGGCTTTACCAACCATTTCCCACCTTGCAACCTCCTTACTTACAGCATAGTCCCCATCTTTTGTATTTAGTCACCTACCTAGTTAATCCAGATTTTGCAGATTGTTTTATCTGTTTGCCAACTTAGACATTTGAGCGCTGAGTATCTCTCTGACTCCTTTCTTTACTTCCTTTCCCTTTACATTGGCCCTCCCCCATTACCTCATCCACACTCTGCTTGGTGTTTGGGGCTGCCTGGGTGCCATATTTAAATCTTACAACTACCTGGTCAGAGTGTCCCCAAGCAGCATGCTCGTAAGTACACAGAGTTATTGCTTTTTCTCATTTACAGCAATTTGTATTTCAGACATAAACATGTACAAATTTTACAATAACTACTAAATAGCAGTGCACTACTATCATCATTTTGTGTTATTTAGGAATAGTACATCCTGTCTTAAGTGTGTCAGCATATTATAGCTCTAACTGCCGTTAAATCATTAGTGACAGCATATTATAGCTCTAACTGTTGTTCAAACATTAGCAGCAGCATATCATAGCTCTAACTGCTGTTAAAACATTAGCTGGATTTCGCCTTGTATATGCTGCTGTTAAGTATAGTCATTTGCTGTAACCAAGTGATCCTGATGGTTTTACAGCACCATTAACTTACCGTGCTAGCCTGTGTGAAATGGAACAGCTGACCTACTAAGGGTTTAAGTGTATGCGTAGTTGTAGTAATTTCAATGCACTTGCTTTTACAATACCCAAGGTCTGTGGCTCAATATTGTAAATAGAAATATACGTGCATGACATATACATTGTGAATACTCTTTTGAGGTAAAGTTGCATATTAGAATGAATGTGTACAATTTTTGACCAAAGGTTATATACTAAAATTAATGTTTACTGACCTGCTTGTCTCGGTGACCAGCCCCTATACATTGGTTGATGAGGTCTGTAAAGGAAAGAAGGGTTGTGGTTGTACTGTGGACAGGTCATAATCCATGCTGGGTAGGAGAAAGTAGTTGCTTATTAAGTAGGTATGGCATAAGTTGGTGGTGTATACATTTATCAAGAATTTTTGCCAGTGGGGACAGGATGGCAACAGGGCGATAGTTGGTGAATTCAGCCGCTGTACCACTTTTATGTAGAGGGATGATGTAGGAGATTTTCCCGATAGATGGGATGGTGCTTTCTGATATGGATCTGTAAAGCAGAATAGAGATTGGGTAGGCGAGCTCATTAGCAGCCAACTGGAGGTATTCTGTGGGCTGCCATCAGCTGCTAAATTCAAAGTCACAGTAAACTTTATTGTCATTCAGAAATCACACAAGTGCAAAAGCTGAACAAAATTCTGTGTCTCCAGACTCAATGTGCAGACAACATATAGACTATTTTCACAGACATTTACACATGTAATGCCTCGCTATTACATCACAGATATGCAGGTAGACAGACTAATATTGCACATAATTAGAAACACATGTTAACACTTTTTGAACTGAACACTTACTTGCATGAGACTTTAGTATTGCACAGGTACTTGGTTAAGGCATTGCATTGATCCTTGCACAGAAAGAGACATTTGAGTATTACACTGTGAACATTAAAGTACTGCACTATGGTTAATTTATGATTTTACATGTATTGCACTGAAAGAAAAGATATTTTACTGCATTGCTACTGCCCTAGATGACCCCTATACATTGTAGCTAACTCCTTCTATTTTTCTTTCCTCACTAATAACCCACACCTCTAGCACTCATTAAGCCGGCTTCAAGAGGCTTTGTCCTGTACAATTGCAAGCGCGGACCCTCCATTATCAGCGCGGGATACCACTCACGTATATTCTGCTACATTCAGTGTATGTATTTGTTAAACCTATAACGTGCCTGTGGTAAGTTGTTGTGAGCATGCTGCTGGAGATCTCTGACCACCTCCTACCTTAGTGATTATGTACCCCGTACCATAAACCATATCCTTACTTTATTTCTGTTTTTTTCTCTGCTTTAATAGTGATAACCAGCTGTAAACTGCCTGTACGCTAGATCTCTCCCACAAGCTATATCTATAGCATTGCAATCAGGCTTCAACAACCATTTTTTTTCTTTTTAATTGAGTTTCACCAACCATTTCCCACTTTGTGACTACCTTACTTACAGCATAGTCCCCATCTTTTGTATTTAATCACCCACCTAGCTAATCTGGATTTTGGAGATTGTTTTTTCTGCTTGCCAACTTGAACATTTGGGTGTAACCCACTCCGTTAGCCCTCCTCTGTGCTCCAGGCTCACTATGCTCACCCTACCCTGCCCCCAATTTCCCACCCACACCCACTACCCCTAGGTTTATACCTAACCACTCCCACCACCCTAGCCTATACCAATCACTCTCTAGCAAAATCCTCCTCATCAATCAATCCCCTTATTCCCCAAACCATACACCCCTCCTCTAACAGGACACACACACACACACTATCACAAGCCAGTTACCATGCATACTGTCAATCTCACCATTCTCTTCCTCCTAGTACTAACCCTCTACCTTACCTCTTACCAAGCCATACTTAATGCTACTATTACAACACCATCAAAGCATACCTCCTCTCACACATCTCCCACCATTCACTACAGTCTACACATATCTCCAAGTAGTCACCACCACATTACTCTCCCACCTCCCTCCAGTATACTCCCACCAACCTCTACCAAAACACTTACTACAAATAAGTACATTACCATTCTAGCCAAACTGTCCACACTCTTACACCATATTAGCCACCAACTAATCCTAGCCAGAGACATACACCCCAACCCAGGGCCAAACCCTTGTACAAATACCCCTCCTTTCCCATGCCTATCACCCAACCAGTCTTTCTTCTCGAGACCAAAAAATAGCCTTTTACTACTAAGCTTAAACATTTGAATCATAAACAACAAAGTTAACATACTACATGCTTTGATATCCACATATTCCCCTGATCTATTATCCCTAACTGAAACATGGTTAAAACCTGCAGCACCCGGCAGCGAATTCCTCCAACCTGGGTACAATGTGTTGTGCAATGACAGATTATCCAAAAAAGGGGGTGGGGTAACATTACTTTACAAAAACAACCTATGTACTATTGATCCTCCTATCCCTCCCCTCAATACTTCTGAACTTCTTCAAGCCAAACTCAAACTTAGTGCCAAAAATATAAGTCAATAGTATCACTGGCTATATACCGCCTGTCAACAATATTCCCTCTCTAAAAGCCCTTCTACAATGGGTTAATCAAAATCTACCCCAAGAAACAATAATTCTAGGTGACTTTAATATTGACTGGCACACATGCTCAACTATTAACCCCACCAACCATATTAATCTCTTTAACTTCTCCCAAGTCATTCACTGTAGCACTAGGCTAGGAAACATTGAAACCAAAGAAAGTCTCCTAGGCTGGATCTTGATAATCAAGATCAGTGCTCCGAACCAAGCAGATATCCTACAGGACACCCTCTCTGACTACCAACCACTAAAATACAAAACCCATACCAACTCTACCCCACTCTCTCAAACTACGCAGAACAAACACAACTCTGACCCAAACAAATTCAAACTTGAACTAAAATACCAAAATTGGAACATACTAAAAGTAATTTCCCTTGAAGAAGCTGTTAATCAATTCAACAAGACTTTTCTAAAAATCCTAAATGTCCATACCCCACTTCGTACCACTAAACTCAAAAAGAATATAGCCCCCTGGATCACCAAAGAGACTAAAAATAAGATAGCACAAAGAAATACAGCCTGGCATCACTGGAGAGCCACAAAATCTATAGCAACTAGAGAACACTTCCAAAAACTTAGAAATGAAACTAAAAAAAGTATTCTCCTGGACAAAAATAATTATTTTCTACATTTGCAAAACAGGCACCAACACAATCCCAAAAAATTCTGGGCAGGAATAAATAAACTATTTCACCCAGGAAAACCATCCTCCCCACCACCAACCTCCACAAGTGAAATCACAGATCTACCTGACTCATTCAATAAATACTTCATAGAATCCATCTCCAGACTAGTTCACAACAACCCACTACCACTAATACCAATATCCCGAACCTGCAGTCAGTCCCAAAACTAACTTCCAGTTTCAACCCATCCCCACCAATTTTGTCAAAAAATTACTAACTAAATTTAAACCAACTGCCCTAGCACTCTACCACACTCATACTACTCACTCATAACACTGGAGTTCCAAAAGGATGTGTACTAAGTGTCTTGCTGTTCACCCTGTTAACACATGATTGTACAGACAGGTACAATGCAAATCACATCATCAAGTTTGCTGATGACACAGCGGTACTGGGCCTCATCAGTAATGATGATGAAACAGCGTATAGAGATGATGTGGAACAACTGATTACTTGGTGTGGAAATAACAACTTAGCACTAAATGTGAAAAACACAAAAGAGATAATTATGGACTACAGGAAAAATTGCAAGGAACATTTTCCCCTCACTGTCAATAGGGAAACAGTTGAAAAAGTGAGAACCACAAAGTTTCTGGGAGTGCACATCGATGAGGACTTGTCTTGGAACACAAATAGAATTGCCATAGTCAAGAAAGCACACCAGAGATTGCACTTTTTAAGAAGGATGAGGAGTTCAAAGCTCCCATCAACAGTTCTCACTACCTTCTACAGAGGTACAATAGAAAGCATCCTGATGAACAACCTTGTAGTATGGTATGGTATGGAAGCTGCTCTACCTCTAAGCGCAAATCCCTCCAGAGAGTGGTGAAGACAGCTGAGAGGATCATTAAGGCCACCTTACCACCTAACCACAACTAGTATTTATTCAGATGTCTCAGCAGGGGCAGAAGAATAATTAGAGACTGCACTCACCCTGCTTACAGACTGTTCCTGCATCTATCATCTGGAAAGCGCTTCTGAAACATACGTTGCAGAACTACAAAATTCAGGAACAGCTTCTTCCCTAATGTCATCAGGCTGCTGAACTCTGATAACCACTACATTCCATGATAACCACTACATTCCATGATGCCCAACTGGGTCAGTAGAAACTGTCTCAGATTGTGCAAGAACCTGGTTACCAGTCTGACCTAATACTTAGTGCAATATTCACCATGACTATAACTTATATGCCATCTAGGGCAGTAGCAATGCAGTAAAATTGTCTGCTTTCTCTATTGCCATTTTCTCTATACTGCCTCCCCTCACCTTTTAACACTACTTACCCCTGGGTAGTGGTAACTGTCTTAAATTATTGTTGCAAATAGGAGATGAATTAAACTGTGAACATATTGTAAACAACCTCACATATCTTAATGCAAGAGTATCTTATTCTTTTCAGGTTTTGTATTTCATAATTAGCATACTTCTCTTTAGCTAAGGCTCTCTAATTATTTTTAACTAATTTTTTCTTTATATTTGTGTAAATAATTATTTTTGAATATTGTGTTTACTTAAATAGTATGACTTTGTAACTACTGTTCTCTCATTTATTTTTATCATAATTTTTTTTCTCTTATATTTGTATATTATAAACTTTTGAATGTTACTGTGGAGCTTTTCTCCCCGGGCCTCTGCTGAAAATGGAAATATATCCAGTTGGACCAGTCTGGTTAACAAATGTAAAATAAAAATAAATAAAATATCTTTTCTTTCAGTGCAATACATGCAAATTCATAAATTAATCATAGTGCAGTTCTCTAATGTTCACAGTGTAATACTCAAGTACCTGTGAAATACTAAAGTCTCATGCATGTAAGTGTTCAGTTCGAAAAGTGTTAAAATGTGTTCTAATTATGTGCAATATTAGTCTGTCTACCTGCATATCTATGATGTAATAGCGAGGCGTTACATGTGTAAATGTCTGTGAAAATAGTCTATATGTTGTCTGCACATTGAGTCTAGAGAGACATAATTTTGTTCAGTTTTTGCACTTGTGTGATTTCTGAATGACTTTGAATTTAGCAGCTGATGGCAGCCCACAGAATACCTCCAGTTGGCTGCTAATGAGCTCGCCTACCCATTCTCTATTCTGCTTAACAGATCCATATCAGAAAGCACCATCCCATCTGTCTGGAAAATCTCCTACATCATCCCTCTACATAAAGGTGGTACATCGACTGACTTCACCAACTATCGCCCTGTTGCCATCCTGTCTCCACTGGCATAAATTCTTGAAAAATGTATACACCACCAATTTATGCCATACCTACTTAATAACCAACTACTCTCTCCTATCCAGCATGGATTCTGACCTGTCCATGGTACAACTCTAGCCCTTATTTCCTTTACAGACCTTATCAACCAAAACAGACACTTAGGTAAACTAACATCTGCCGTATTCTTGGACCTGTCAGAAGCTTTTGATATGGTCAATCATCCTAAACTGCTCCACTCCCTCACTAACCTTGGCCTTAGTAATCACTCACTAGCCTGGTTCCAGAACATTCTACAAGGTAGGCAACAAGCAGTTCAATGGGACAACAACCTATCCTCACTGCTGCGTATTACTACTGGAGTCCCACAAGGGTCCATTTTAGGTCCCTTCTATTCTTCATCTTCATTAATGATCTCCACAGCATTTGCCAAGATGCAACTGTTATATAATACACTGATGACTCAACATTAGTCTCCTCAGCCAGTAACCCCCACAAACTCCACTCCATCACCCAAAAAGCCTTCCAAACTACTGAAACCTGGTTTCTTAGCAAAAACCTTTTACTTAATCCCAAAAAGGCCAAACTGTTGCTATTTAAACCAAACAATTCCACTCCAATGCCCAACTCATTCAATATTGTGTGTCCAGAGATGGGACTATCATCTCTCCAGAGACTCATACTAAACTGCTAGGAATGACCATTGGCAACAACCTCAAGTTCAATCTACATATAAACCAAACTATTAAAAACATCCAAAAAAAACTGGGCACTCTTTATAAAAATAAACTATTCTAACTCAACCTGCTAGAATAACCATAGCTCAAACCTACCTCCTCTCTCCACTGTTATACACTGGTCCTATCTTCAGCAACCTACCCAAAACTGAAATGGCCAAGCTCAACATCTGCTACAATCAAATTTCCAGATTTGTTACTGGTGCCCCCCACCGTCAGTCACTACATCAACTTCATTGGCTTGAATTCCCAAATCTCCTCTCATTCTACCAGCTCTCTTTTGCTCATAAACTTCTACTACTTCCTGGAAAAAAAAAACAGCACTATCTAATCTGCTTACACTACAAGCCAATCCCAGAGAACATCGATCTAGTGGAAAAAGGACTAATCAAGGTGACCAAAACCAATAACTCAGCAGGTGACTCCCTATTCCCCAACTACATAGGTAAAATCTGGAACTTATTACCTTTGGCTGTTACCTCTGCCAACTCAATGGTTACATTAAGAAAACTACTAAAAGAACACCTAATAGTCACATGAATATACCCTTATCACCTCTCACTTCTATCCCTTGTAGAAGAACCATAATCTCCCCCCCTAAGGTGCTTCACCTCCAAACACCTTCCCCAACAGTTAATGAGTGAACACATACCATCCCAAACCCAGCCACTATCCACAAAACAAGCCCTAACATAGTTTCTCAAACCCATCTTAGTTATGTTTGTCTCAAGCAATGTTATCTCTGGTATCCTGTACATTCCATGTACTATCCTACTTTTAAACTTTTAAACTATGGTACTTTGATAAATCTTGCTAGAACCAATGAATATTGTACTTTGAAACGTTAATCATGTACTTTCCTAACAAAATTTGCTTGTCGTGTATAAATATCTTACATTTATGTTATTATTCTGTGGAGCTTTTCTCCCCAGGCCTCCAATGAAAATGGACATGTATCCCAGTCAGAATCTCCCAGTCAGCAAATGTAAAATAAATAACTAAGTACAACCAAAACCCTTTTTAAGGCTAACATTTCTCTGGTTGTACAATACTTTTGTGGGAGTTATCTTTTGGCCTTTATTATTCCTGTACAATAAACTCTCAGTTAACCAGCACCCAAGGGGACTGGTAGATGCCGGATAACTGTAGTTTCTGGTTGCATGAGAGCTATTATTAACAATAGGTCTAACTAATACTGTACCCTACACTATTTGTTTAGTTTGACTTGTTCTCAGGTTGAGGGGAGAGGGAATTTATTCCTATATTCTTTTTTAAAACTGTAAAAACTGTAAAAACGTAAAGTTTGTTTCTGTGGGGGGAAAACAGAGTGTGCAACACATGAAAATTGTACTGTATTTCTTCGATATTTTTTTGGTGGTTGATTGAGAATGCCGGTTGCTTGAGTTCCGGTTAACTGAGAGTTTACTGTATCAAAGTTTATCTTTTGGCCATTTCAGAATTTCTACCAATGGCTCTCAATGCACTCATATGTCAAAATGTTTTTCTAAGGGGCTCTACATGCCCATCTACCTAGAAAGCAGGTGGCTTCTACTTGGGATCTTAATTTATTTTGGAAAAATTAACACTTGCTTCATTTGAACTTGCTCATCAGGTTTATTTGAGTTTCTTAACTTGGGAAAACAGTGCTGCTTACTGAGTTGATTTCTGCAAGAAGAAGGTCTGAGTTGCAAGCTCTTATGGTGGATCAACCTTATCAAAATTTCTACAGTTATGAATCCTTCATTTATGCCTAAAGTGGTATCCAAATTTACATGGAGTCAACCTATGAGTCACCCTGTCTACTTTCCACAACCTAAAAATTTGGTAGAAATAATTATTCATACTCTGGATATACAAAACAACTAAGATAGTGTTTTGACAGACGTAAAGCCTTCATAAATTCCGATCAGTTATTCATTGTATATGAATGTATGTGAAGAGGACAACCAGTGTCAATGCAGACAATGTTCAAATGGTTGTCCCATGCTATTTCTTTTTTGTTATTCCCACCATAACAAGTCAATTCCAGGCAGAGTTGAGGCATATTCTATCAGGGCCGTGGCTTTTTCAGTAGCACTTTGGAAAGGTGTGAACTCTAAAATAGCCTAGAGGCAGCAGCTTTGTCCATTGTATGTACTCATGCAAAGTACTTCAAACTAGACTCCTTTTCCAGGTGTAGTGCAGAATTTGTTAGGATCATCCTCTTGGGTGTCCAGGACCTTCAAACTTCCTCCTCCCTAACTTTCTAAGTGTTGGTATTTAACCCATATAGTTCAGGCTACTGCAGCAGTGATCTAATAATGAGCTTAGTACAGCTGTATAAGTAAATGTACCATAACAACAGATGTTCCAATAGATCTCTGCTGCAGTAGCGACTCCCTCTCTCATCCCTTCCGCCCACATTTTTTTAAGATTTTCTTTCCAGGGTGAGAACATTAATTTTATATACCTAGTACAGACCTGTTTCAGGGCTCTAGCCTCCCTTCTTCATTTGGCATGAGAGCTTTGAAAGTCTTGACTCCCAGACTACTACTACGTTTCTCCTGCTCTTGCTTCCAATGGTCTGGGCACATGTAAGGTGTCTCTAAGCTTTGGAGGATGGACAACTGTTATATCCTAGGCAGAATATAACCCATGTAGTGTTGGCTATTTCAGAGGTGATCTATTTAAATATCTACTGTAATAGCGAGCTTACTTACACAATTGTACTTTCTCTAATGCCATGGTCAAACGTTCCCTAATAGTGTAAATACTATCTATAGTCTTTCCTGAAAAGAGGCCTATAGACTATTGGGAATAACCTGGTCAACAAAGAATAAATATTGGAATAAGTAAATAAAAGAGCATTTTGCTAAGGCAATGAGGTAAGCAAAGTGTCCTCTTGTAATCCTGGGTTTGATTCTGTCAGTCTTTGCTTCCTTATTAAGTGATTCTGAGCAAGTTACTTAACAATAAAGGGGTCTTGGGTCACCTCTGAGCAACACTTGCTTTTGTCTAGCCTAGCCTGGCTAATAAGTGCACTTTTTTTTTTTTTTTTTTTTTTTTAATAAATGAACAATAAAACACCATTCTGCTAAGGAAGTAAAAAACAGTAATCCACGAATGTTGCATTAATAATAAACTATGCAGACTCCTGCATTTTCTTCTGCTGTCTTTTTTGACCAAGCACCAGCACAGTAGATTTGATAGGGCTCTCCCTGTTCAGGACACAACATATACTTGACAAAAGACACACAGTAGAATGGTATGAAGGCGACTGCCATTTTTATGAAAGGAATGACAGAGGTTAAATGTAAGCAGCAGTTCGGCGTACATAGTATGTCTGTAACATGGCAGTAGGTGTCAGTATTATTTAAAGGGGGATTCAAAGTGAAATCAGTGACATTTTCATTCACTGAGGGTGTTGTAAAGCCCAGAAGTAATGGACATAGATTTCGGATATGTGATACCCCAACTTAAATAGTTCAAGTTTTCTGTTTTCTTAAATATTAACTCCATGTTGTACTTTGTTAAATTTCAGTCAAGTGTAGTGGACCTTTCTTCAGCATCATTCATGTGTTTTATCTTGTATCATCTTTGTATGTCACAGCTGTCAGGAGCTAATTAGAAGTAGTTTGCCTGTACTGTTGTTTTGTGTCCTATGCTTAGAAAATGTCATGCACCATATCTTATTGTTTTACATTTAGCCATTGTGTCATGCTGTACTGAAAGTGGCTCTAACCTAGGTCACAAATGAAACTGATCCATCTTTAATAAGACAATTCATCATAATAAACATGGAAATAAACAAGCAGAATGAACAGTGATTTTGTTTCTGTATGATAGTCTTTCTCACACAGCAGAGTGCTGCATTCTTTTTTCTGAATGTAGACTTTTCAGAAACCTGACCTGTAAATTAGCTAAGGTTATAGTGTTGTGTTAAGAGCTATTAATCACAACTGATAAAAGTAGATTTGGTGTTTTAGACCCTTTTTTAATACATTAAGATCTTTCGTCCCATACAGATAGAACTTCTTCAGAATACTTCCAACAAATACATCAGTCCCTCATATATTAGAGCTAATACTTTAATTAATTTAATTAGTGCAGTTAAAACATCTGTTAAGTAAACAGTTCATTAAATATTTAAATAATACCACATATTTTTTGAAATTCATGTATCAGTATAATAAAAATATTTTTAATTATTTGTACACTACTATTGAATTAATGAAGGAATTTATAGGAAACCCACCTTTAGTAATTTGTACCTGCCATTTAGTAGTGCACACTCCTTTGCACAGAAAATAAGTTTAATTAAGGGTCACTGCATGCAAGTAGTAAGGATGATATCAAAAAGGAGGATTTTGCATAAAAATTTTATAGTCATGCCATAAAGAAAATCAATTGGTTAAATATACACATTTTTAGGGAATTTATTAATAATAAAATACAACTATTAAATATGAATACAAAACCCATTCATAACATTTTAGAATTTTTCTTTAAAATTAACAATGATGAGTTCAGAATCAAATCTTGTTTATCAACAATCTGTAGAATTCTAAGAATGGATTTTCTGGTTTTTGATTCATCTTACTGGGACTACTCAACAAAAATAATCAACTTTTTTTTCAGATTATGAACTCTATATCACCTTGTCACTTTACTGGAGCTTTTTTTAATTTGAAGTGTTTACATAGAATTTTTCTAACACCACATACATTTTCTCTGATTTATAAGAAAGAAAAAATAAAATGTTCAAGATGTAATGAAGTTTTAGATGCAAATTGGATTCATATGATTATTGAATGAAAAACGGTTATTTAATTTTGGGTATAGTATTACAAATTCCTTGATTTTATTTAATGCACCAATTCCAGATTCTATACCAAGAACTCAAGTGCCTCTCCTGTGGTCCATTCTGCCTGTTGCCACAAAAGTTATTACAATTAATTGAAAAAATAAAAATTTCCTTTCTTTTACTAATTTCATCTGTCTGGCAAAAAAATATATCTAATGAAAAATTCCAAACTGTTTATAGCAGAACATCAAACATCACACATAAGCATTTATCTTGTCAAAAACTTAAGAGATTTATTAGAAAAGTGTTAATGGTTTTGTGAAATGTTGATATTGTTGTGGTCTCTGTATACAGTTTTTATTTTTAGTTGTTATGATTTGTTAAATTTATACTGTTTATTTGAAATGCAATAAGAAGTTTTACAAACAAAAAAAGGAGGATTTGGTACATGACCTTGTGTAAATCTCTCTTGGATGCTTCTGGACAAAGGATAGCCAGAAAATTTTGCCCAGGAAATTATGAGAGAAATTTATGATCAATCCATCAGAAACTATAAACCACTACTAGGTATAAGTTTTGAGTAGTGGGAGTTTCACTGCTAGAGATAATTACAATACATTTGAAAAGAGAATAGTGGTGGAATTCAATTATGGATCACAAAGGACAAAAGAAATTATTACTAGTAAATGAAATATATTTACATTTAACCCTGAAATTGCAGGGGTGGTGAGATTAGATCCAAAATTTGTTTTTAAAACTGGACTGAAACTAAAACGTATGTATGAGAAGAACATAAATTTGGGTACAAAGGAAGGGCAAGCAAAAAGGAAATGCGGGGCATGCAATTGATGTTTGCATATTTCTTAAGAAGACAACATTGTTCTTGGTAATATTTTAACTACAAGAGTGAAATTTAAAAAAGGAAATTGTGGGAGTATGCATATTATATATTTAGCAGTATGTAAAAAATGTTAACAGTTTTTATGTGAGAAAAACTGAGAGAGCATTGAAGAAGTGAATATATGAACTTGTAAATAGTATGAAGAATAAACATGTGAACAATGCTGTCTATAAACATACTTTCATTGATGATTACCATAATGAATTTAAATTTGGAATTTTGGATCAAGTTGACCTTAACCACAGGGGCGGGGATGGAGAAAATAGTTTGAAATAACAAGAATTATAGCAATTCAAACTGAATGCCTTTACCCCACCCCCTCGGTTTAAATTACTGTATTTTGATCCAACCTATTTTAGAACTACATAAAACTAAATTATAAAAATTGTAAAAAAATAACTAAAAGTATTTTTTTTTTAAATCTAGGAATTTTAAAAATAATGTATTATTTATGTTAATTATTTATGTGGAATTTTGATTTTATTTTTACGAAATGGTAAAGTCTGTATTAAATGTGTGGATGTTACTTTAAGAGAATGTTTAGTTGTTTAGTAGATGTTTTGACTAAACTAATTGAATTAGTTAATTAATTAATTAAATTATTAGCTATATTATATAAGGGATTGATGTATTTGATATATTTATTCTGAAGAAGTCCTAGCTCTATGAGATGAAAGCCCTTAATGTATTAATTTGTATTAGTTATGATTAATAGCTCTTACCATTCCTCTCAACCTCTTAGAGCAAGAAATCTGGACAAAGCCATAAATATGTGTGACAAAGGCTCCAAAATAGGAAAAAAAATATATATTGCTCTTACAAATTTAAATACTTGCTAGAATAACAGGTTTTGCATTAGCATACATTTTCTGAAGGTTATGAAGTCTGAAACTCAAATGTCTGTCATTATTTTATAAATTTAATCTTGAATGATTTGTAACTGATTTGCCAGAAAAAAACACAATTTTATGAAAAATGGACCAAAAATATGAGGCAAAAATCTGGACATTCTGCAAAAATCTATACAGGTGAGAGGTATGGCTCTTAACGCCACACTGTAACCTTACTTAATTTATTTGTTTTGTTTGGTGATTTTGGGCCCATTTTTTTTCAGTTTCTTAACCCATGAAAGAAGTGATAAAACATCAATTATTAAGAGTGCATTCTGGTATATAACAGCTTGCAGCAAAATGCAGATGGTCTGGTAAACATCTGAAAACATGCTTAACAATGCCATCCATGTTTATAGCATTTACAGTGTTTTCTGTGTGTTTTTCTGCTGTTTCCTGAAAAAAACAAACAAAAAAAATATTCTCTTTTCCCGTCTTTGCTGAACTAGATTAGTCCAGATTTCAGGTATTGCTGAATTCCGGACTGTGGTATAGTTTCCTGTGTTTCCCATATCCTTACTTGGCTAGGAGGAAGCTTCTCTGTTCACCAGTGAGAGTGGGGAGCTTTGAGCAGCCTATATGACCCTGGAGGAGTGGTCTCAGCCCTGACACTAGTAGCTTATTGGCCGCTCTGGGTCAATTCCTATTTTTTTCAGTTTCCTTGCTTTAGAACCTGCATTTGTGCGGTTTTGCATGATTTTGTGCATAGCGAGGCATCGGGCAGCGCCGCTTAAATGGGTTTAAACTATTCCCGGCTCCACAAAGTTTGCTCTTCACTTTTTCCCTTAGAATTGTTCTAAATCTCAAAGTAAGCACTCTATTTTCATTCTAAAGCCCTGCAGTTGCTCGTTCAAGTAATCTTATAAGTAAGCACTAATAAACTAAAGCACTACACCCTCTTATACTCCCTTTAAGTACTTGGCTCCCTATTGGTCCTTTTTGATCAATCAAAAAGTAGTTCCTTATACTATTCTGGCATGTCCAAAAGTCAGTTTTGGGTTTACTCTCCAGTCCAGCTGGTGAATCTGTGAATCTTGAGGCAATGTTACAACTACCTTATGTACACAAACCACCCTCTCCTCCTCCCAACAAGCTCAAATATATGTGAGAGATGCAACTATATGGCCAAACTGGAGGCTGAGCTCTCTCAACCCAATACTGGCGCAGTCAGGAGGAGAAGGTAACCACACACACCACAAATCCAGTCTCACATAGACCTATCGCAACAGAAAACCAAACACATAAACACACAAAAACATACTCGGAGGCTCTAAATAAAAATTTGCCCAAGCAGCTGAGACCTCCAAAGCAGACATCCAAGCAACCGCTACCCCACAACAATACCCACGTATCACATAGTTCACAAAGTCAGTGTGCCACACAGTCACAGCCCTTAAGGCTAAACAACACACCTAATACACTTGTAATAGGTGACTCTATTGTCAGACACACTGACGTCCCACTCACCAGGCTGAACAAGGAGAAGGTCACTGTAAGCTGCCTGTCAGGTGCCAGGATCCACCACATAACACAAGCACTCAGGTCACTCCAAAGCAAGTACAAATATGACTCCATCATTGTCCATGCTGGTGTGAATGACCTGAGATGTACCTCCCTGGACTACATTAAAAGAGACATAGAGGAGCTCTCTGATCATGTAGCCCAGGCCGGTATGACCCTGACCTTGAGTAGCATCTTACCCTCATCAAGAATGATGCCACAGTATAAAGACAAAATGATCAATTTTAACAATTGGCTAAAGTATTGGTGTCATTCAAAGGGGATCCAGTGTCTGTCAGCCTGGGATGACATGCTTGACAAGCCATGTTGCTTCACTAGGGATGGCTTACACCTGTCACCCCTGGGCTTTCGAATACTGGTAAGGCTCTTGCCACCCCCATAGTGCCTTTTTTAGGCATGGCTCAAAAGACAAACCCACCTCCATAGACAACACAAAGAAAAAGAAACTAAAGGGTAATGCTGCTCAACGCCAGAAGTCTAAACCTCAAGATGCATGCACTCGAGGCTCTCCTCAGTATGGAGAATATCGATATCTGTGCAGTAACAGAAACCTGGTTCAAGGCTCCCGAGAGCACCTCAGCACTACCAGGTTATACCTCATACTATGCTTTTCGGCCCAAAAACTCAGACCGAACCACAAAAGGAGGGGGAGTTTCCATATTCATCAAAGATACCCACACCTCCAGGTTAGTGGCACTGCATGAAGCATCGGAGACAATCCATGTGCAACTAACAAGTGGGCAAAACTGCCTTTCAGTTTGTAGCCTGCTACAGACCACCCTCCCAAACTCAGGAACCCCACTTGGCTTTCCTGAGAACACTGGAGAACATGAAGGTCTCTCCAAACACCATTATACTGGGTGACTTCAACTACCCAAACATAGACTGGGAGCACTACTCAAGCCCCAACACCCTTGCCCAATGGTTCCTAGAATTTATAACCTCAAATGCTATGGAACAACTGGTCACCACTCCCACAATAGGGGAAAACATATTGGACCTGATCATCACCTACATGGGGACTCTATGTTCCATACCAGAGATATACCCCTCATTGGTAAGATCTAACCATAAATTAAGCTTGCTGGACATCCATATCCCGTCCCCACCCCCAGCCAAGGAAACCACGGTGAAGAACTTCTCAAAATCAAGCTTCACACTTCTCAAAACCGAGGTGGAATCCTTCAAAGCCCCCAGGCCAGTGGAAAATACGTCCCAAACCGCAGAATCCTTTACAAACGCTTTATATGGACACCTACAGGAATGTATGAATCATGCTATCCCAAATAAAACCAAGACTCATTGCTCCAAAGGCAGGAGACCTGTCTGGTGGACTCCAGCCATAAATAAGCTGTAAAACAAAAGGAGGAAGCTACTACATGATAGAGCAAAATCCCAAAAAGGGAAGGCATCTCTGATCAGTACTAGCAAGAAACTACGATTCCTCATAAAATCATCTAAGGCCAGCTTCGAAAGAAAAATTGCACAAGATGCTAAAGATAATCACAAGGCCTTCTTTAGTTATGTCAGGAACCTGAGTGGCAACTCCCAGATATGCTCTGAGTTAGTTCAAAATTACAAAAAATACACTGAACCCACAGACATTGCCAACATCCTGGCAGACAGGTTCAGTGCAAACTCCCCCACCCCTTCCCCCCCAAAAGAGCAAATGTCTATCCCAACAGAGTGTAGCCTCCCTGACATCACAGATGCACAGGTGAAAGCTGCCCTCTCCAAAGCAAAAAACACAGCATCAGTGGGACCGGACGGTGTCCCGGGCTGCGTCTTACACGAACTCCAAGAAGAACTGAACCCTCACATAAAGTCACTGTTCAATCTCAGCCTTACTACAGGATATGTACCTAAGGAATGGCGTATAGCAACAGTGGTCCCACTCCACAAAGGTGGTGCCACAATGGACCCCGGAAATATCGCCCTATAAGCCTGACTAGCCTGGTCTGCAAAGCTATGGAGCATATCATCATGAAACTCATAAACAAAGACATTGGGAACCTCCAAACACGGGATCCTACCCAATTCGGCTTTGTTAAGGGCAGATCTTGCCTCTTGAACCTGGTCAACTTCTTTCAAACAGTCACCAAGGCCATAGATGAAGGGAAGGTAGTCCACACAGCCTACCTGGACCTCGCAAAAGCCTTCGACACAATACCCTACTCGGGCATCATAAATAAGCTCACCAGCTTAATTATCAACCCCTATGTCACAAGATGGGTTGCAAACTGGCTCAGGGATGGAACCCACATGGTCAGAATTGCAGGTGCCATGTCAGACTCTAAACCAGTTACAAGTGGCGTCCCACAAGGCTCAGTCCTGGGACCTCTCTTGTTCGGTATATATTTCTCTGAGGTACAGGCTAACATGGGAGGTCTATGGCTGACCAAGTTCGCAGATGACTGAAAACTGGGTGCCATAATCGACTCGCTGACTGACACAAGCATCCTCCAAAAGGGTCTCACAGAGACGGATAACTGGTGCTAGAGCCATGGCCTAAAGCTAAATGCCAAAAAATGATAGTCATCCCCTTTGGGAAAAACAAAGTGCCCACAAATTACCACATAGGTGGTAATCCATTAAGTACAGAAGAAGTAATTAGGGATTTGGGGACCCAAGTAGATAGCATTCTCTCCTTTGACAATCACGTTGCCAAAGTGGTTAGAAAGACCTTCTATATAGCCCACCTCATCACAAAAGGGTTCAAATCTAGATCAAGAGAGGTCATTGTGCCCCTCTACTCATCAGGCCCATAATTGAATACAATGCCCCATTTGGGATGTACCTTACTCGACACCTGCAGCAACTGGAAAGACCCCAAAAGTACCTCACCAAGAGGATCAAGGGACTCAAACAGATGCTCTACGCAGTTAGGCTAAAGAAACTCCAGCTCTACTCAGTTGCTTACCGCCTACTCAGAGGCGATCTGTGCCTGACGTATAAAGCCATGTTCAACCCAGAATTAATGGACATGTTCCACCTCAGGAAATCCAAATCCCTTAGAGCTACACGCTCCAGGGACTTAAACCTCAGCACAGAAAAAAAATAGGACATGCTGGAGGGACAGATTCATATCCCAGAGGCTCCCATCACTCTAGAACAAAATCCCAATCCATGTTAGGCAGAGTCCCTCAATGACCCTCTTCAAGAGGAATCTTGACGAGTGGATGGGAGATCGTAGGTTTACCCTTGGGATCTCTTCTGTGTCCCTACTAGACAGAGGCACAGTAAACTAACCTCAAAAGGGCTATCTTCTGTGACCTACTATACAGAGGCACAGTCAACTAATCTAAAAGGGTGGCAAAAACCAAACACACTCTGGCTAGGCTTATAAATGCCCTAGGGAAGATAGCCTAGTATCAACCTATGAACCTATCTGCACTGTATGGGAGACTATGAATGTGTTAATTTTTCTGCAGTGGTGGGCAGACTACAAGACTGAGTAACACCAGAAGTATATGGATTCAGAAATATTACAATTGCTCAGAAATATGCAGGTAATGCTGACAGAAAGATAAATATACACAGATCGTACTTGAGCAAAGCACCTCGCTACTGCTGATGCATATGCAGTCATTCTGTTCCATTCAAATTGCAGTGGATAATTTCTGAGAACCTCTGTTATGTATCTGAAATAACTGCTAGTCCAGAAACTGTTATGTCCTTACATCTTGGAACAGAATATTTCATGTGTCACTTGTCCTATCTAACCCAAGAGCAGACTGTCCCTGGCCCAGGACTCTATGTGTGTGTGCTTCTTGCCCAGTTAATTGATTAACTGTGTCACATTGCTTTGCTAAATGATGCAGATCTTGTTGCTACAAGACAAGCCATTCTTTAACCCCTATTCAAGGCATAGCCGAGGCAGCTACACTGACAGACAGTGTAAGTACTAGCAAATTCAATACAATAGATATAATGACCCTACATTTAAATCTAATTAATATTAATATGCAAGCATATTAACCATGAACAGGAGAAGATGAGTATTTAGAGTGCCATCTATGCATTTCTAACAAACATTTCTGCAGAGAACAGCTGAAGGTCAGCCTAGTTTTTAAGTAACTCACTGTGAAGCAGCTACATCCTGCTAACATGGATTATTTTCAATGCAGATTTACTTTTGCTTTCTTTTTTTTTAATGTATTTATTTGGTAAGTGGTTGGCCTTTATCAACAAGATAACAACACATTATTATTGGTGACCTAGGCAAAGACGCAAACTTGCACATTAAGTTTATTCATTAAAGCAGAAGGTGTTGAATGTATTCTTCAAATGTGTGACATGAAACACATTTATCAACATATTATTTATGTCATCAAACACTAAAACAATGTGCCTGGTGCAGTAACTCTGTCCCTTTCACACTAAAAGAAAAAAAAGAAACTTTAAGTACTGCACACAAAAAATATATAGGACTCTATTCCTAAAGACTTAAATATTCCTAAAGAAGTAAATACTGTTGGAAGAAATAGCCAGGGAATTGTTATGGCTGGGCTTGTATAGGCCCTAGGACCGATTGTTTAGTACCAACCTATGAACCTGCTTTCAGTGGAAGTGACCACTTCCACAGAGAGTAGGTGATTTGGAATCTGGTCCCGGTGTAAGTCTGTTTATGGATAGGCCTTTACACTGAAGTATGTCACTTACACTGAGAGCAAGTTTCTTGGAATCAGGGCAGACTTAGACTGAGAGCAACTCCTTTGAAATTTAGCTGTAGTCCTGCCTCGCAAAATCAACTGTATAAATCAAACCCCTGTAAATGAAATTTGAAAAAGAAAAAAAAAGTAGAATGAAAAAAAAATTAAATAAAATTTCTAGCAAAATGGACCAATTTTAGATAACTAAACATTAAATGAACTGAAAAACAATGAAACTGTAAACCTATAAGTCCTGATATAACCCTTTCTGTGTCACTGTAATAATACCACAAACCTGATGTTAAAAAATTAAAAATCCCATCAGAATAGCAGTAGAAAATCACATATAGGACAATGCAAACAGTAATTAAAAATAAATTAGAAAATAAATTAATAAAACATATGGATTTAATACATTGTGGCTCTGCAAGTCATTAGGAAATTTGTCGCATAATCTTACTGCTCCAATTATTTCAAGTATCACCGTCCACAGACCTCACATACTCCATTATATGTGTGCATGAGTCATGCATCAGATACTGCGGCACACAGACCTTTACAAGCATTTAGGAAAAGGTGTAATTATTTTGTTATATAGTCAGTTTGTTGGCAGATTTATTCTTCAGAAAATACATGTTAATACAAAGCTGTCTTTTCTATCAACTTTTCACATAAATGGTGTCATTATTATTTAAAATGAGTCTCTGATCCGGGGTCTTGATCTTGATTTCTTTTAACTTTTTCCTTGATTCCACAGATAAGACGTTTCTAGATTTGTTGCGTGTCAAAAGAGTAATGGAATTGTGGGCCTTTGTAGCAGGTGGCAAAGTGTGATTTATTACAGAACTACTTCAGAACAAAGTTCTCTTCTGAAGAAATTCTGTAATAAACGGGACGAAAGTGCTAAGCTTTACTCTGACTCTTGTGCTATTTTATTCTATTTTATAGTTGTTTTCTCGCTCTGCAGTTTTTTAAAGTGTAGTTTATTGTTGAGCCAGGTCTCCATTATAGCTAAGAGGTCAACAAAACAAGTGTGAAACTATGCCTGACATTTTACTGATCAACCATCACAGACCTAGGTGGAGTCACTAGAGTACAAATCCTGTCCTTCAAGGTTGGCTTTGTAGTGCAAAGGGATGGTGACCTAAGTGCACCCTAAGCAGCTGGAGCTTGACTTAGTGGCTCAGGCACTGGTGGAGCTAAGCAGGAAGGGGATGAGTGAAGGGGTATATCCCACTCACCTATTCTTAGACGGAGGGTTCATTGCACTTACAGACAGACAAAATCTGTGCAAAAACCCTGGTGGAGACTGCATAAACCACCACTTTTGCCTTGGGGGAAGAATATGGCATCTCTGCTGTGAACAACCCTTATGGAAATGTGGGAAAGCCCAGCACAGTCTGCACAGTGCACAGCCCTCCTCAGCTCTTAGTTGAATACATGTGGGAGATAAAGCAAAGCCACAGCTGGAAGAAACTGTAAAACCACAAAGCTATGAAGTGAGCATGCTTAGTGCAGCCTGCCACTGTCATATTGATATCTCCTTTGTAATGATCTTCATCACTTTCTACCACTTCGTATGACTAATAGGTCCGTTTTCTCAGTGTCTTAGCATCTGCATTGATAAAATGTCTCTGTATACCACTTGTATGTATACTGGTTTAATAATAGGGAATGAAATGAACTCATTTTCCTTCTAAAAAGGAAACGTGTTTAAACACCTGTTAAAATGACAAGAAGCCTTACTACATGACAGAGATTCTGAAAGGAATTCATGCATGGCCTGACCTTAGCGTAAGACTTGCTGTAGCAGATTCCATTTCATAAATGTATGTCAGACCACTATACTGCTTTGTGTAGCCTGCCCAAAAACTCTTCATGTGCCATGTTACTTTTTATGCAGATATCCATATCTGTTTAATTACTTATGAAGAAATAAAAAAAAAATGTATGAGATATAAAGAGCAGGAGTTGGTTATCCACTGTTTCTACCTGGATTATGTCTATATCAGTATGGCAACTACAGTAATGGCACAATTCAATGGTGGCTCAGAGGATTCAGGAAGTATGAACTTGGATACCCACGGGTTTCATGCTGTGTCAAGCCCTTGCCATTCTGTACTGACAGCTGCCACACACCACCACCCCTCCCCCTTCTTGCTCACAATGATATTCTGTTTCAAAGTCTTGAACCACACAAGACTCATACAGTACTCCCAGTACATAAGCCATCCACATTCACAGTCCTGTGTATGTGCTTAATACCACTTAACAGCAGTCATTATGAATCATTTTGTTTTGTATTGTATAACAGAGAAATAAGGAGCAAGCATCATTTAGAAGTTTGGCATAGCAAGGAGGTATACTATGCTGGACATCTGCATCTATGATAATTTAATTTATTCTTGATTTACCGCAAAGAATGGCCATCAATGCATCTTATCTGGGTAACTAAGGTGTCCTCTTACAGCAAAACGTATTCCTACATCTACTACATAAACACATGAGAAGGGATGTCTTCTCTATATTGAACTAATGCTTAAAGAATGAGTCATCTTATTTTCAGAGAGGTAATCTTGGTAATAAAAATACCAAATAGTGCAATATCTGTCTAAAGCTGAAACTAGAGCAAGAATGTGTTATGTATACAGTACATAATTAGAGATTCAGACAAGTTGTGATTGCTGCATTTAGAACACTGTTACAGTTTTGAAAGTGAAAGAAAGAAAAAATAAGATTTAACCAAGTGCATTTCATAGTTAACTAATCTTTTAGACCGTCTATAGTACTACAGTAAAAACATTAGTTAAGATAGTAATATTGTAACCATTAAGAAATGCAAAATCAGGAAAAACTCCTACAAGCTGCGTACTTTGTAAAAAGCTAGAGCCAGCCCGTGTATATAACCTAGACTACTCAGGCTGGTCTCCAGGAGTGTCTTGGCCTGACTGCACTGATGCACTTATGCACTTACTGCCTTCCTCAGTGTATGGCTAGACTGCATTGATGCACTTATGCACTTACTGCCTTCCTCAGTATATGGCTAGACTGCACTGATGCACTTACTGCCTTCCTCAGTGTATAGCTAGACTGCACTGATGCACTTACTGCCTTCCTCAGTGTACTTGCAGTCCAGGGTGCCACTTCCACAACAAACACAGATCTCAGATATAAACCCTGCCTAAACGTACTTCTCAAAAATGTCTGATTTTCAGGGAAATCTCTCATCTGGGCTTAAAGTTTGCTCTGTCATTTCTTTTACTTCAAACAGTTCACATAATCTTACTTTGTCAGCTTTGCAAGTTTGTAGTACTAATGTATAGACTGTATCCCTGATTTGGTGTATTTGTCCACGATACTGAAGATAGAAGATTGAGAACTATGTCCCAAAAGCTTAGCCCCCATATCATGCAAATGAAAAACAAAACTATGAATCAAAGTGTGGTCTTCTCACACAGCAGCACACAAAAACAAGGACTAGACTAATTACACCACCTTATGAAAGCAGATACCATTGTAAATCAGCCCAAACCACATTCCTTAAACATATACATTCTATTCAGGAACCCAAAACATTTCTGGAGGTAAATCAGATAGCTGATGGTACAGCCACATAACCAACCACTGTCTTCCACAAAAGAGATAATGACATATGTGATGCCAGTGCACTGGCCCAGTAATCAAGGAGCCTCAATCCTCACCACTAGAACCAGTGAGGGGTGTGAACATTGGGAAGGATAACAAGTACACAAACAGTAAAGTAAAATTTCCCTTAAGAGCACACAGAGATCACAGTCTATCTGGGGCTGGTTTCTCCCTTTCTCTCCAGATCCCCAATAATACTTCCCACTGGCACGGCTATAGGGTACAGATCTCAGCCAAGTGGTCAAGCCAAGACCTCCAACACCCTCTCTGTCCAGCCAGTGCTTTGTGTCACTGCCCAAGTACCTGATACACATACACTTTGAGATATGAGTTATATACAATACACAGACACTCCTGGGGGAAGGCTGACACAGGCTTTCCAGCTATGCCCCCTTCTCTCCAGACTATAAGGTAGAAATCACTGCCACCTACCACTAATATCAGCTACTAGAAGGCCCTTCCTAATGGGTAACCAATTTCACTGTGCAATATTACTGTTATCCAAATAATAACTGTGAACCAGGGCTAAAGCTATTGGAGTGGCTTGGACAGTATCACCGAGTACATGCAATGTACTCTAAGAGCTTAAATTATCTCTACACAATGCCATAGTTGAAAGGTTTAAAAATATTTAATAATAAATAATACAAACACAAAACAAATATCATTACTTCAACACAATGACATTACTGAGTTCAGAAATCTCAGGAAAATGCTTTAAAATAATACTGTAAATAGTCTGACATAAATACAGAAAACAGCTAGACTGATCTGGCTATTTCTATCTGTCTCTAAGAGAAATCATTGTTCTAAATAAATATCTTACTTACAGAGCAGAAGCAGAGTGCTGGTGAGTTGATGTGTGTCAGGCTCAGACAAAATCCAAAATACTTAAATCTTCCTCTCTTAGAAAGTCTTAAAGTGCTAACCACCCATAACTGCTGAGTCATTTCACAGTACATCATTTTTATTACTTCTTTAGCTTCCAGGCTAACAGAAACTCAAAATTTACATTTCTTAGTAAGCTGCACATGGCCAAGAAGCCACAGCAATTAAAGACATTATAGATGTAAAACCTTAGTAATTATCTCTTAAATCAAGAGAATAGAAATCATTTCCTGGGTTCAGACATCCTGTCTCTGAGCCTGAGATCAATCATGCAGTGCTTGACTTATCAGCTTTCTTCCAGCAGAGTGCACTGTGGTTACATTTTTGAAGCTCAGTACAACATATAGATTTCTTACATTTATAAACAGCCTGTGGATTACATTAATATTTTTAAATGACATTATTTACAAAATTCTATCTAGCTAGGCTGGCTGCCTTTACAACTTATTTTCTAATGACATGTATATAGCAAACATATGTAGAACCCTTAGCAATCTTATACGTTCACACCCCCCCATTTCCTCCTGCTCTTTCTTCATTTGACTCCTTAACCCCCTATCACTTTCTAATCCCCCCTGTGATGCCCCAGCACTGGCCCAGTAATCAAGGAGCCTCAGTCCTCACCACTTGCACCAGTAGGGGGCGTACATTGGGAGGATGACAGATACACACACAGTAAAGTGCAATTTTCTTTAAGAGCACACAGAGACCACAGTCAGTCTGGGGCTGTTTTTTACTTTTTCTCCAGGTGCCCAATAAGACTCTCTACTGACACAGCTATAGAGTTGAGATCTCAGCTGAACCTCCAGCACCCCCTCTGTCCAACCAATGTTTTGTGTCCCTGATCAATTAGCTGACACACACACACACGCACGCACACACACACACACACACACACACACACACACACACACACACACCTGGGAAAAGCTGGCACAGGTTTACTAGCTATGTTCCCTTCTGCACAGACTATAAGGTAGTTTTGACTGCCACCAGCCATTCCTTATCAGCTACTCTAAGGCCCTTAATGTTACTATTAATCCAAATGATAGTTTGACCAAGAGCAAGGCTTTTAGGAGTGGCCCACAGTGTCACCAAATAAATATGTAAGTACTCTCAGAACTTAAGTACGTCTCACAAATATCAGCCACAGTGGAAGGTTTAAATATATTTAATAATAAGTAATAAAAGAACAAGAAAATAGTAAATAATCACAGTTCAAAATCAAGGGAATATTTAATACAACATTGCAGGACGGTCTCAAATAAATAAAGAAAACATCTAGACTATACGTCACTGTATTTCTGACTATATCTAAAATAATTAATCTGTTGCCTAGACTTACTTACTCAGAGCAAGCAGGCAGATGTAATGAGTGGATGTTCTTGTCAGGCCAAAGACAAAATACAAAATACCCAGTGTCTCTCTCAGAGAGTTCTTAAATTAATATCCCAAATAGTATTGCTGTGATAGTATCCGACTATCCCAGGTGAAAACCCGCACTGCAGATGGTAGCATTTAGCATCTACCTGTGAAAATACATAGACCTCAGATCTTTTGGCAAATGTTTGAAGTCGTAAAATAATTTACATTCCTCCACATTTAAAGGCAATACAAAAACTTCTAGTTCTAGACAGTATGTTTCCTGTTGCACTGAAACTGAAGGATAACATCTCTTGTTTATGGCCAAAGCATAAAGGTCTTGCAAGTTAATCTCCTGTGTTTCAGCATCCCCTGTTAAAATATATACATCTAAACAGTTACAATAGGACATATATATTTCTGTTCAGTACCCCACAAAATATCTCTTTAGCACACGTCTGCACAACATGACATATACCTCTAAAACATCTGTAACACAAGCATCTTACATGAGCATGTTGACATCCACAAACAACACACGACCACTTACAAAATTCCAGATAACTGGACTGGCAGTATCTCCTTCTGTCACATTATTACATAAATCATATTAATATGCACAAATGACATATAATTATTTATAAAATTCCAGCTAGCTGGGCTGGCTATCTCCTTTTGTTACACCAGCACATTACCATCCATTTCTCATGTCTCCTCACATAACATACCAGACACAGATGGCCTCTATCGTTAATTTCTTAAAGCAGGTGACACATATATATATATATATATATATATATATATATATATATATATATATATATATATATATACACATATGTATATATATATATATATATATATATATATATATATATATATATGTGTGTATATATATATATCTATATATATATATATATATATATATGTATGTATATACATATATGTATATATATATATATATATATATATATATATATATTTATAGGAGTTTGCAAATCCATAATAACTGAACACACTTTAATGAAAGTGCTTTTATTCGAAAAAAGCGCTTTCGTTAAAGCATGTTACAAAAAAAATAAATAAAACAATACATTTACATTTTAGCAGGGGGGCTTTGCCCCCTGCACCCCCCGATGTGGGGGGCAGTGGCCCCCACACCCCCCCACTTTAATATTCTCCCTCCGAGACCGCACTACAGTGGGGAAAAGGGAACTTTCCCTTACCCGCACCATAGTACAGCCTTGGCAACAGGCAATATTAAGCAAAAGTGCTTCTTCGGTGAAAAGTACTTTTGCGTAAGTATGCCCGGCCGTTTGGGTTTCAGTCGTTTGCTTATTTGAGCAAATGTCCAGAACCCATATATATATATATATATATATATATATATATATATATATATATATATATACACACACCCCTGGAGCTGAATGAAACAATGCAAGCAAATCGCAAATTGAGGCAGACCGGTAATCCTCTATGAATCTCTGATGTTCGCTGAAACACCAAACGAGATTCACGATAAAGTCCACAAAGTAACACAAACTCAGCACAAGCGCAAACCTTTCGGTTCGAGACAAAAAGATAAAGTACTGAAATGAGCAAGTTCACAGTACCGGTGCCACCAAAATCAGTTTCAGCTTACCAAATAAGCCGGATGTAAAAACGCTGGCTTCCCCAAACTGGCTTTTGATTGAATCAAAAAACGCCTACCAGAGGAGCAGGTTGGCGTGTTGCCTTGATGCAAGTCCAAAAACAGCCTCACAAGGCGGCAGTTTTAAATCAATGGCTTGGCGTTTCAGTAGATTCCAAAAAACAACCTTTCGGTTCAACTATAACAGACCATGCGAAACAACTGTGCAACTAACATAAAATTAGATTCCAAATAACGATGTTTTTAAAATAAGAAGCTAAGTTTATTTGTGAGCGCTTTCGCGGGCACTCCACCCGCTTCATCAGACAAACAGAAACACTTCAAATAACCAGTTTAAATAAATTGCAGTTCCGACATTAATCCAATGCTGTTTCGAATGCCAGCCCATGTGACTCCATCCCTTTTATATTCAAATATGCTAAATAGCGCTATGAAACAAAGTAACACCATCAAAAAACGGCTGCTTCATGAAAAAGCGCCGTATATGCCTAATGTATCAATGCATGCAGATCAATACATAAAGATCAATGCATTAAAACATAGTGCTATAATAACCAAGCACACTTTAATGAAAGAGCTTTTATCGAAACAGAGCTTTCGTTAAAGCGTGTTACAAAAAAAATAAATAAAACACTACATTTACATTTTAGCAAGGGGACACCCCCCTACTTTAATATTCTCCCTCCGAGACCACACTACAGTGGTGAAAAGGAAAATTTCCCTTACCCGCACCATAGTACAGCCTCGGCAACAGGCAATATTACGCAAAAGTGCTTCTTCGGTGAAAAGCACTTTCGCGTAAGTATGCCCGGCCGTTTGGGCTTCGGTCATTTACTCATTTGAACAAACATCCGGAACCCATTTTTATATATATATATATATATATATATATATATATATATATATGTATAGATCTAGGACAAATGCCGATGACCACACAACACCGACGTCCCGAAACACTGACTCTCCACTCCAGGTAAGTAACCACCTGGGCATCCTGAAAAAAAGGAAAACCGAAGGAAAGCAAACCTTCCATGGGGGAGGCTTCACCCCCCACACACCTCCCTCCCATCTCAATATACCAACTCAGAGATCACACTCTGGAGGGGAGGGGCAACATTAAACAGGATGGCCAAGTGGTTACTTACCTGGAAAGTTGGTGTTCCGGGATGTCAGTGTTGTGTTGTTGTCAGCCTTTTCATCTCAGTGTTTTGGAAGTCAGGTAAGTGAGCATTCGGGTTTCTGAAGGGGACCCATATATACATATACTATATATATATATATATTTGTGTATGTGTGTGTGTGTGTGTGTGTGTGTGTGTGTGTGTGTGTGTGTGTGTGTGTGTGTGTTAGCCTTTCACTCGGTGAAGAGGACTATGCTATCACTGCTACACTGATGACTTTTGATATTTAGCTATGATTTAGCTATGCCTCTTCTTCCCTCTGGATACTCTGTCAGCTTTAAATTCCCTGGAAGATGATATGGACTGTCTCAATCAATGTGTGATTTGTAACTGGCTAAACCTTAGTACCTTCATTATAGCTGTATGTGACACTATGTGAGACTCAAATGCTCCAGATTTTAGCTCCCATATAAATTATGTGGGTGTTACATCAGAGTTCATGCCAAAGGTGCATAACCTTGGGGTGATCTATGATTACAGACTGACACCTAATGCCATTGTGCTGTCTGTTATTAAGTCTTGGTGTTTTCATTTAAGAAGGGTTCCCTTTTTAAGCACCTTATTTTACCTGATGTTCCCATTTATGTTATGGCATTTTCCCTCTTGGAATACTGTAATTCCTTATCCCTTGGGGCTGCCAGACTCCAAACGCTACTTATGCAGGACTCTGCCGACCAATTACTCATAGAGTACTGTAGTCCTCCAGAGCTTCTGCTTGCTCAAGTCCTATACTATTTTCAAAGGTATGGTTTTGCTTCACCTAGTCCTTCCTGATGTGTGCCTTCTCTACCTCAAAGAACTTCTAGTCCCATACACTTCCTGTGTCGTCTCCTCTGCCATCCTGAGGCTTTAATACTTCCAAGGGAGCAGCTTTAGTCTTCTTGTGTCCGTTCCTTTATTAGGCACCCCAGCTTTGAATTTATTGTCATTGTGGCTTAGAGAGTCCCTCATGCTTTTTACGTTTAAGAGGATCATTAAGACATATCTTTCAATCTTGGTTTTGACTGGTAAATTTAACTTTTATGTAATTCTAATTCTTTTGGACAATCCTGTTTTACTGGATTTACTCTTTATGTTTAGACTTTTTGATGTTTTATGATATCCTTGTTTCTACTGAACTGTTACACTTTCTGTTATTTGAAGTGTATGTTCTGTATGAAAAGTTAACATTAAAAAAAACTCACTCACTAATGTTCATAGTTAAGTACTATGATAGCTGCCCTTATGGGCTATTGTAAACCTAGTCAATTTCCCCAAAGTGAGAATCAAACTCTGTATGTTGTGTTTGTTAGGAAATACCTTAACCATTATGCTAACCCCCAACAAATGACTGCTGTCTGATTTTAATTACATAGATGTTGATGCCAACTATACTGCTGCTAGTAACTACTTTATATGAACAGCTAGTTAGAGGGTAGTGGTTAACTTGAAAAAATAATCAGATAGCTTGTACATTCACTTAGTGAATAACTGTCCTGGGCTGTCTGCAAACAAACAATTTCTAAAGTATAGGAATGTCACTGCAGGATGTGACTACTACATGGAAAATTTTCACTACTTGTCATAAGGTTTGAACAGATGCAAACATATCTGAGATATAGTGTGTGCTTTTTTATAGGTTCATAGGTGTGTACTAGGCTAATGGCCCTGGAGCCTTTACAAGCCTAGCCCATAAAATTAACCTGGCATCGTGCCACCCAACCTTAGTTTCTAGTGCCTATGTCGAGTAGAGCCACTGGAGTGATCCCCTGGGTGAATTTTCTATTTCCCATTCACTCATCAAGATTCGTCTTGAAGAGGGCCAGTGAGGTGCTCTGCTTGACATGTATAGGAAGTCTGTTCCATAGCATGGGCGGTCTTTGAGTTAGGAACCTGTCCCTCCAGCATGTTATGTTGATTGTGGTAATGAGGTTGAGGTCTCTGGAGCGTGTGGTGCAGAGGGATTGGGATTTCTTTAAATGTAGCATTTCTAACAGAGTTGGGTCAGACATGGCTTTGTAAGTCAAGCAAAGATCGCCTCTAAATAGGCAATATGAGACAGAGAATAGTTGGAGTTTTTTGAGTCTGCCCATACAGGACACAGGTTTAAGGTACCTTTGTGAGGTACTTTTGTGGTCTCTCCAGTTGTTGCAGGTGTCTAGTGAGGTACCTGCCAAATGGGGCATCGTACTCAATGATTGGCCTAATGTGGGAAGAATAGAGGGAGACAATGACCTCTTTCTTCCTGGATGCAAAACCCTTACTAATGAGATGTACCACCTAGAAGGACTTTCTGACCACAGTGGCAATGTGGTGGTCAAAAGAGAGGTTGCTGTCAACCTGTGTTCCCAGATCTCTTATAACGCTTTCTGTGTTCAATGGACTACCATTGATGTGGTAATTCAAGGGAAACAGGTTTTTCCCAAGGGGATGACGACACATTTTTTGGCATTGAGCTTAAGGCCATGGTTCAGACACCAGTTGTTGGTCTCATTGAGGCCTTTCTATAGGATGTCAGCATCACTTGGGGAGTTAATAATAGCTCCCAACTTGCAATCATCTGTGAACTTTGTCAGCCAGAACCCCTTCTTGTTGGCCTGGACTTCCGAGATGTAGATACCAAACAGGAGAGGACCGAGGACCGAACCCTGTGGGACTCCACTCATGACTGGTTGACAGTCTGTCTTGGAGTCAGCTACTTTCACACTGTGGGTTCTATCTGTGAACCAGTTTGCAACTAACGTAGTGAAATAGAGGTTGATGCCTAGCTTAGTGAGTTTTTCTGTGATTCCTGAGTGGGGAATGGTATCAAAGGCCTTGGCCAGATCAAGATAGGGTGTATGAACCACCTTGCCTTCACCCACAGCTCTGGTGACTGACTCAAAGAAGTCAACCAAGTTGAGCAGGCATGATCTAACCTTCACAAAACCAAACTGTGTAGGATCCAGAGTTTGGAGATTCCCTATATCCTTGTTTATTAGTTCCATGATGATGCATTCCATACCTTTGCATATCAGACTTGTCAGGCTAATGGGGCGATAGTTCCAGGAGTCTGTAGTCGCTCCTCCCTTGTAGAGAAGGATGACTGTGGCAGTGCACCACTCGGTAGGGACAAAGCCTAAGGTGAGGCTGTGATTGAACAGGGTAAACAGGTGAGGTTCCACTCTGTAGTTCATGTAAGACACAGCCAGGGATAATGTCAGGTCCCATAGAAGCTGTATTCTTGGCTTTGGACATTGTTGTTTTAAGCTGTGCAGCAGTAATACTGGGTGCCAGGCAATCTACTGGTATTGTGATTGGTCCTTTGGGGTGGGAGAGGGGTAAAGTTGGCACTGAATCTGTCGGCCAGTATATTGGCAATATCTGTTGGCTCAGTATAGGAAGTACCATTGTGCAGTAGCTCAGAGCAAATCTGGGTATTGTTGTGGAGATTCTTTACATAACTATAGAAGGCCTTATGGTTGTCTTTGCTATCTGCTGCAATTCTGTTTTCATAGCTAGCTTTAGATGATTTGATGAGGGACCTCAACCTTTTGTTGAGGTCATAAGGGAGTTTTTCCAGTCTTGGGACTTCAGCTCATTTCGCATCAGATGTTCTTCGTGTTTCACTGTTGCAGTCATTACATTTGGGTAATCTGCTGACAAACAATTCATCTGCCAACTTTTTATCGAAATCCACAGAAAAAGGAGAGCGAATTCTGCACTCCTTGGACGTACACAGACAGCTAAGATTCTACATGAGCAGGACTAAAGCTCTAAGAAAAACTGAGCAATTACTAGTGTCATATCCTGCAGGATCAGAAGGAAAGGCTATTTCAAAGCAGACAGTTTCAAAGTGGATAAGCCATTCCATCCGTTTCTGCTACTTATACCATGGCAAACCTGTGCCCAAGGGCATTAGGTCTCACTCCACCAGAGATGCAGCTACTTCAGCAGCCTTTCTCAGAGGAGTACCAACCAAGGACATTCTAGAGACTGCTACTTGGAGTTCTGTTCACACCTTTACAAATTATTACCATTTGCCTCTCTACTCTAAGTCCAGGGCAGGCTTTGCCACTGCAGTGCTGCAGGGCCTTATAGCCTCATCTAATGCTGTTTAGCTCCAGCCTCCTAACCATAGCTTTGATATTCTACCCAAATGTAATGACTGCAACAGTGAAACATGAAGAACATAGTACAGTTGTGTACACTTACCATAAATGTAGATGTTCGAGTGTATTCACTGTTGCAGTCCAAGTTACCCTCCTGCCATCCCCCTGTCATTCTACAGTTTACCTTTCCTTCTCTATCTTCTACAACCTATGTGGTGTATTTACTTGTAGATGAAGGTAAAGTTTATATTGATGCATGTAGATATATAAATATATGGGTCTACTTCTTTTGACCTAACTCCTATTTGCCCGACACCCATTTGCCCGAGACCAAATGACTGAAAGTTCATTTGCCCGACACTTCATTTGACCGACAAGTATTATTAGCAAGAAAGTGGAATATGCCCCCTTCCCCACTGTAGTATTTTGTATTTTGTACATGTAAGTTTCATAATCTACCATGTACATTAAAACCTCACCACCACCTTTGTCCAGCTTCATAACCCTGCAATTCTCTTCCTTCAAAAGCTTCAAAAGTTTAATTTCAACCTCCGTAAAATTCTGGGGTGGTGCTTCACTAAAGTCAAGTTCCCTAATGTCCCTTTCAACCAGTTCTTCAAAAATTCTTAAAACCGGATGAATAGGGGGATTGAACAAACTTCTTCTAGTCAGTTCACGTTCTTTTAATTCTTGTCCCTTAAAAACAATACCCAAATTTAACTGTCTAATAAACATTTTCAAATCAATGATGGTGTTGACCATCACTCCACGATGAGTGGGTACATAGTGAAATCCCTTCGAAAAGAAACCAAAATGTTCATTTTTAAGAGCCATGTCAGTAAAATTGTAAATAGTAAAATGTCCTTGTTTACAAACCCTGCCATCCCTAAAACTACCGTAATCAGTGTTGTTGTACAGATGAACTTCATTTACCATGGAAAGGAGGGACACCACTAGGTCCAAGGATAATTCCATCCTCTCACCGTATATCTGCCCCCCCTCCCGCCTCTCGAGTGTTGGAAATCCTGAAAAGAATGTTTTCTCTGCTTCTTGGCCAGTTTCTCGCTTCTACTCAATTCTGGTTGTCCTAAAGGGTATCCTGTGTGTTCATTAGTGTTGTAGCCCTCTTCTGTCCTTCCTGAAAAGACATTATCAGAACTGGGAGAATGAGAAAAGTTTTAGGCAAGGGATAGGCTCTAACTTCTCTATATTCTACCAAATCCCTCTCCAGCTTTCGTATTTTCCTGTATATAATTTTATCGCAGTAATTATCAACATCCTTAAACAAATTGTCATATTTCACTTTTTCAACACTAAAAACATTGTCACTAGTAATCTTATTGTGTAAGGAATTCAGTTCATTTAATACAGTCTCCCTCTGTGTTTCATAATCTCTTATCATTAAATTCATTAGTTCAATACCCATTCTGTTGAACAATTCACTCAATTGTTGGTACAGTACACTGCTGTAATTAACATTGTTTGGAAATTTAAAAACCCTGAGTCCCTTAGGAACTCGATTAACATGCACACATTCTTTTAAATAATCAATTTCCAATTGGTTTGTTTTAAGAGTTTATAACTTTTCATTAAATATTTTGAAATTATTCTCAAAAGTCTCATTACTAAGGTTAAAATACCTTCCTTAAAATTAAAATGCTTCGTAGTCCAAGATTCAAAATTAAATCCTTTATCAGTCACTCTGTTCGCATTACTGCCCCGACTGTTCAAATTCTTGTCCATAATGTTCTGTTGTTGGCTTGAATGTTCGTTAGTTTGTGTACTCGTGGCTCATCCACCTCCATCTCCCGAAGCCAACAAATTTGTTGGCGCATGCAAATTACGTGAACTCAGAGCCTCAGTGAACAGCTGTTGGTTACCAGGCAACCTTGATAACGGCTCCGGCGTTCGTTCACAGGTGTTCTCCACCAGTTGTGTCAACATAAGTACTACTTTGTTGAGTTTGCCCCTTGTAACAAGCGAATTATTCACCAAGTCCACTGATTCTTTCAAAATCGTAGGAGTGTCCATCATCCTGTCCGATTCTACTCCTTCAGCCATGGAATTCGAAAACCACGTAACAAAACACAATGACCAGCAACAAAACCAAGTAATCCACAGCAAACAGGACTATAGAATCAGACCAAATTTAATAGCTGGAACGTATAAAATAGTCAAGTAAAAAAATACACCAGTTACAGTTAAGCACTTACACCCAGTCCAATACCAGGCTTCCTCAGAACAAAGTACCACCTCATTAAACCACCATATATAACTTTTTTAAAATCATGAGATCAAACTAACAGCAATACAATTGGCTAAATATATTAATTAATTAGTACCTAACAGTCAATTAAACATGTTTTTGTACAAATTCTTATCAGCATCCAATTAATACAGTGCTTCGGTTTAAAAATAACCTGTTTGAAATACACAAAACACCTTAACTTTGTTAAAAATGTACCCCTAATTGTAAGGGAATAAATGAGAAAAATGAAATGTAAAATGTGCTCATAAAAATGCTGGACAGGTGTTACAATTTAACAGCCCTCAGTTTCAACACACTGCTAATGCTAATTGTGATATGAAAATCAAATTTATGGTGTTGGAACAGGTGTTGGTGGGTCCCCGGGGAGGGAATTGTGAATCAAGATTAGAGTACAGAGAGTTGCTTTGGCAGGTCAGGCCTGATGCAGGCAGGGCTCCAGGGCTTAATGACACAATTAGCATTAGCAGTGTGTTGAAACTGAGTGCTGCTGAATTGTAACACCTCTCCAGCATTTTTGAGGAACATTTTACATTTTATTTTTCTCATTTTTTTCCCTTACAATTAGGGGTACATTTTAACAAAGTTAAGGTGTTTTGTATATTTTAAACAGGTTATTTTTAAACCAAAGCACTGTATTAATTGGATGCTGATAAGAATTTGTACAGAAACATGTTTAATTGATTGTTAGGTACTAATTAATTAATATATTTAGCCAGTTGTATTGCTGTTAGTTTGATCATATGATTTTAAAACGTTATATATGGTGGTTTAATGAGGTGGTACTTTGTTCTGAGGAAGCCTGGTATTGGACTGGGTGAAAGCGCTTAACTGTAACTGGTGTATTTTTTTACGTGACTGTTTTATATGTTCCAACTATTAAATTTGGTCTGATTCTATAGTCCTGTTTGCTGTGGATTACTTGGTTTTGGTGCTAGTCCTTGTGTTTTGTTACGTGGTCTTTGGAACACCGCCTAAAAAAAGACACTCTGGAAAAGCATTGAGGTCTATCAATCATGTCATCCCAAGCAGACAGATACTGGATCCACTTAGAATGACACCAGAAACTTAGCCAATTGTTGAAATCAATAATTTTCTGCGTGTACTGTGTTATCATTCTGGGTGATGGTAGGATGCTACTTAGGGCTAGGGTCATACCCACCTGGGCTACATAATCTGAGATCTCCTCCATGTCTCTTTTCATGTAGTTCAGGGAGGTATGTCTTAAGTCATTCACACCCACATGTGCAATGAGAGACTCATATTTGTACCTGTTGTTGAGGGACCTGAGTGCATGCATTATGTGGCAGATCCTGGCAGATCCTACTTTCTTCTTATTCAGCCTAGTGAGTAGGACATCGGTGTGCCTCACTATCGAGTCACCTATGACTAGTGTGTTGGGCATGCTGTTTTGCCTTAGGGGCTTTGGTTGAGTGGCACACTGTTTAGGACAGTTATGTGTCTCATGATTAGTGTTGTGTTGTGGTCACATGCGTTTCTGCCTTGGAGGTCTCTACTGTTTGGGTAGATTTTTATTGAGAGCCTCATCATAGATGGGTGTGTGGTTTGTGCTTTTATGTGAAGACAGCGCTGGTGTGTGTTCTGTAGGGCTATGAGTTCCATGTGGTGTGGTGCAAGTGTTAACCTTCTCCTCTTGACCAGCGCATGGCTTCCAATTTGGATATATAAGTGCATCTCTTGTAAGTTTGAATGTTGGGAGGTAAGAGGAGAGGGTTGTCAGTGTACATGAGGCAGTTGCTACATTGCCTCAGGATGCCGCAGTTCACCAGGTTAATAGGAGAAAGCACAGGGAACTGACCTTTAGACATGCCTGGAGGGTGGGCATTAATAATAACTACTGGAGCTGCTTCCAAGTAGAACATTTAGTGCTGGTAACACTTTTGTGTGCTACAATAATTGCTACAAGAAGTCTGGTAGAGTGCTAAACTAATAAGCTAGTAAATGTGCAGGAGAGGAGAGAGCTAGCAGATTGAAGGGAAAAATTGAAGAGCAGACTTTGGTACTGCTCAGAAGCTTACAAACAGCCCTCAATACAACAAATCTGTATCTGGACTAGACTAGTTACAGGAAAGGTGGGAAGCAAGCGCAAACGCAGGCTTTTAAACCAGAAAGTAGAAAGAGATGGAAAAACTGCCCAAACGGCCAATAAACTACAACTTTTCCTCTATCTGTCTCCATACTGGCAGTGCAAGAAAACCATGTAACTATTGACTGGGTGTCATCTACAGATTTGTTTGTTACACGAGCTCTAAAGTAACAAAATTCATTATTGTCCTTTGCAGATTGGTAGAAAGTAGCAGGACAACACTGGTCAGCAAGAGAATTAACTGTAGACAATGACTAAATATAGAGCAGTATAGTGGTGATCTACTACACGGCACAGAGTAGGTAGGTAACAGTGCAGAACCACTGTGATACAGTATGGAATGTCTCAGTATACAGAACTAAGTAAGGCATACTTGTCACCTGTCCAGATTTTTGCAGAATGTCTAGATATTTACCTGATATTTTTGGTCAGTTCCTCATAAAATTATTTGATTTTTTGGCAAGTCACTGAGGATTGAAGTTACTAAATAATGACATACATCTGAGTTTCAAACTTCATATCCTTGAGACAATGCAAGCTAACATAAATTCTGTTTTTCTAGCAACCTTCTAAGTTTATAAGAGCAAAATGTAAAATTTTCCCCTATTTTTGGTCCTTCCACCCCCTCCCCCAATTATTTCAGGTTTTGTCCAGATTTCTTGCACTAAGATGTTCAGAGGTATCTATGTAAATAGGAAGGAATACACTAAAAAAGGGAAATAGTAGTTTATAGATCTGCTAAGAACACTGGGATCTAAAGTGGCTCAAAGTAGCTATATTTTGAAAAATATCCAGATTTATTAATTATAGAGCACCCCTGATCTTGCATATATAATATAGAGTAAAACTGTTAAGATAAACATTGACTACCATGGAACGTGTGGTAGTAATACATCACAGAATAGCAACCGTGTAACAGCTGGTAGTAATACATCACAGAACAGCAGAAAGTCAAGAAAGACTCTGTTCCTTTGTTTCTCTAGTTAGTGCAAGATATGTGAGAGTAAGGAATGTTTCTATTATAACACAGAAGCTGTGACTACCACCCCCTATACATACAACATGCACAGTCTACATGATTCATATTTAGTCAGGATAAATTATTCCAGTTTGAAGACACTGAGAAGGAATGTACAACATAAACAACTTTCTTTGATTGCTCTCTCATTATGTTATGATAAGAAGGGCAGCCTCTGTTATATAAGTGAGCCTGCATACTAATCATATCACCCACCACTGCTGATAATGTACTGCTTAGCATGGCAGAAAATTAGATGCAGATAACATTTATGAGCTCCAGCTTTTTTTTTTTTTCTGTTGAGACAACATCAAGAGTCAGTTTACTTACATTACTCACTTTAGCAGTAAGCAACGCTATTGGCAGACTTTGGTCATGGTTCACTGGCCACTTTCTGACACTTGCAAAAGTTCTCTTTTACATAGCACTTAAGGCAATACATGCTCATGAGCTCTTCGGAGGTTTAACTTGCAAAAACAAACAGCTGTATGCCCTTACTTTTTATAGCCTGCATAAACCCTATTTACCCTGGTGTGGTCTCTGTGCCATTTTGCTTCATTTGTCAATGATTTGCATTGAGAGCCTTCTGTAGTCTTTGTTTGTTTGTTTAACTTCCTTTAGCAGCCAAATGCTTGCAGGTGAATATTTGTACCTTTTGTTTTGGCCCTATTTGCCTCCTAGTATCAGCCATCAGCTGTCCACTTGACAAGAAAGTTGGACTCTTACTAAAGTGTATACATACCTGAATCTCTAAAGAGACGTTATACTTTCTGATTCTGTTTGGGAGGAGAGGTCAAAGTATGAGCATCTAGTTATAGCCCTCCAGAAGTTGAAAGTGTTTATTGGATCTTTTACTTAGGTCATGTGGCTGTGGGTTTTGGTACAATACGTTGTTGCATAGTGCACACATTTACACACACACACACACACACACACACACACACACACACACACACACACACACACACACACACACACTGTTCAAGGACATGCTGTCTCTACTTTACTGCTATGCCTGCAGCCAGGGTAGGAAAGCAGTCATTTCTCTCTCATGTGAAGAAAGCCACTCTGTCTTTTGTACACCTCTCCTCCTTAGCTGTCATTCTGATACCCAGATCATTAACTCAGCCTAAGTCAATAGCACCCAGATAAATATTCCCCCTCTCTGCAAGTGGGACAGTAATTAACAGTGGCTATCCAGAGTGCTTCCCACATCATAGTGTATTACATATTTGACTTTTGTGTAATCTAAATTGCGTACCCAAATTCTAATACATAAACATGAATTAAAAAAAAAATCAAAATACATATAATCATAAGTGTAGAAACTTCTGTGCTATATACTCCACATCCCTGTAACTTAAATATATTGCAAGGCTACACAACTTTGGAGGTACAAGGAATATGGTTTTGCAGTAAAATCAGGCATTCCATTTACCTGTCAGTGTGACCTCAGTTAATATAGTTAGTTTATAAGAAGTGATAGTATGTATCAGCACATCAGAGATGGCAAGAGGGTACAACCCCCCTCACATCCCAGCAAATCTTTTCTGTTAATTTCCCAGATAAAACATGCAGAAATAAAACTTTTGATTTTTAAAATGTTGTTTTATTGTCAAACCTTCTGTGTGAGCTTCCTTGATGGCTTTATTTCAATAGATTATTTCCCTACTTTTAGAAGTCTTTTGCTTTTTCTTTGTAGTTGGCCTTCTAAAAATGATTTTGTACAACTAACTAAGTATTAGAATCGTAAAAAAAATGTGAAGTCAGGGTAGCTTACTAGGTGTTATGAAATAGTCAAGAGTTTCACTGTGAGTAATCAGACATTTTTACTGAAATCTAACTAGATTACATTGCAGGTGCTGTCCACAGCATTTCAGTTAGGAAGAATTACGTGAGGTACAGAGAGAAGTTGGGCTTCACCTGAAATTGCTTCATGTGCACTACACTGGCAATTAATTAAAGCATACTTCAGTACTACTCTTTGATTTTTAGACAAATGTGTTGAAGCTTAGAAATCAAATTTATGAAATCGAACTTCTTAATAGTCAAGTCATCTACCCGGTTAGGTATCCAACAGTTTCCCTTTTCTGCTTTCATATCCAAATGTTTATTTAAACGCCTTTATTAAATTATCACTTAAGACAAAGGCACACTGTAAGTAATGGAAAACAAGCCATATTAACATAGTTTCATTTACATACATTACACATTCTTGCTTCATAACAACTCTCATTTATTCTAACATTAAATAAATTGTTCAATTCCTGCCTTCCCTTATATCTCACTCTTCGCCCTCTTGGGCATTATTTTGCATGTACTGTTTCCACTAATTTGATTTATTAGTATGTAATTTGCTCTGTCCATTTTCTAAATTTCCAATTCCAGTTATTTTATCTCTTTTACAATATTCAGTACTTCAGTTACAGTTGGTTTAGATTTTGATTTTGATTTTCTAGTACTTGGTGTTTTGACAGCCAACAGAATTAAACTTAATTTGTTTGTGTCTATCGGCTTTTCCCGGTTAGGGGTCGCCACAGTGGAACTCCGGTCCGCTAATGATTGGCAGTTGATTTTTACATACTGGCTTGCCGGGCCTAACGCACAACCTTCAACGAAGGAATGCCCATTGACGCATGTCGTCACACAGAAGACGCTCTAACTGAGAATCGAATGGGCAAAGTCTAACTGTGAGGCGACAACGCTACCGCAGCACCACCACCGCATGGCCTTAATATATCTAGGCAATTCCACAGGGATTTTTTTTAAATCTGCTAGCTCATTACAATCATGTCTTAATGTTCTGAGCAAATTCTATATTGACAAATGTCTTTCTGTTACTTCTTGTGCTAGTTTCATTAAACTTTCCTGCATGCATTTAGTTAGACTGGTAAAGGTAGACTGTCATTAAATATATTTGGACAATTATAAAAGTGGCACTTTAATATGTTATAATGAAGACTTTGTGAATACTTATCAACTATTGAGTGGAATTTTAAAACATGGGGCACAAAGATAGTTGGCCACGTTTAGCTGTGACAGGAGGAAGACCATGTCCTTTGGTGGACTGACAGTAAAAGGAGCAATGAACTTGACTGGACATGTTCTTTATATAAGTAGAGTATTGTTAGTAATAATTTAAAATTTGCTGATGATCATTTAGCTGTGGTGTATAGTAAAGCTTTGAAACTTGTAGGTATATCTTACAAGAAAAAGACATCTATAAATTCCACAGTAATCATTAGCTTTTCAAATCATTTAATTCTACCTATTACAGAACAGAAGAGTACATTCTGTGTGTGCAGTCATAAGGAAATTAATATGCTAAATTTAATCTATCAGAAATTTAAATGTTGAATTCCATTTGTGCAGCATCCGGATTATTCTCACAGGCTGTGACTTTTGAACTAATATAGTCAGGGGCAGGATGTGCCTAGAGTGGTTAGGTACAGAAATTGTTTTCCTGTTGAAGTAATGTCCAGTGAAACTGAGCAGAAGTTTAAAACTCATCTAGATATGTGTGTTAACAGTAAGAAATTTATTTTGGGGGCTGTGGGAGGCTGTATTCATTGTTAGATGACCAGCCTAGAAAAGGAGGTACTTCAAATATATAATCTATTCAAATGATTTTTATATGTAGCTGAGCATGTTATTGTTTTATCAAGTATGAACTACAGATTATAGTTGTGAATACCATTTTTAAGAAGCAACAAGTTTAAGTTTAAATGTTCATTATGAACAAATGAATGTGTCATTTTTTAATAAAATTGTAATCACTTAACATTTTAGTCTAAAAGCCAACATTATCATCTCTTCATGCGTTATTTATTGTGTGTTTCTCTTAATCCTGCCTTGATGTAGGGTGGAATTTATAGAAAGCTTGCATACTGTGCAAAGGTGTGCAAGTGGTTTTGTGCAGTACACAAGGTAATATGCAATCTATAACTGCACTGCTGCTCAGTAATGCAGCCTTGCTGTACTGAATAATGAAGGCTTTCAGAGCAGCATGTAAATGCTGTGGGCATGACCTGTGCTAATCAGACCCCTGAACATCCCAGTGCACAGCTGTACAAGGCTTGCTGTGCAGTATGACAGTTCATAAATATCCATTCTATGCAGATCAAGGTAGAACTGTTCTACACCTGTCCATTCCAGTGGAAGAATCAGAGCAGACTGGAGTAGCTTCACTCTGCTCAGATTGCTGATCCAGGTAAATAGTACATTGCAGTGTGTGTGTGTGTGTGTGTGTGTGTGTGTGTGTGTGTGTGTGTGTGTGTGTGTGTGCGCGCATGTGTATGTGGGTATATTGGGACAGTGTATAAGTAGTTAATATAACTATATGTACTTAATGTGCATAAAGTCCTTCACAGCTTATTCTGCCAGTATGAAAGCATGTGCCTGTGTGTGTTACATGCTTGCTGTCTGAAGTGATATATATCTGGAATGGCTGGGCAGAGTGTAAATTCAGAGTATGATGACAGTAGATGTGTACATGGTTGTTCTGGTGAGTGTGTGTCTTAGTGTATGTGTTTTCAAGCATGTGCACGTGTGTGTGTGTGTGTGTGTGTGTGTGTGTGTGTGTGTGTGTGTGTGTGTGTGTGTGTGTGTGTGTGTGTGTGTTTTTTTGCAGTCCAATGCAGCTGTATTTGGCAGAAAAGTGAAGTTTTTTTTTGTATTTTTACATGGCAGTCTACCTGTGTTTGTTTAATATATATGTGCAAATACACACACAGATGAGCACAAACATAGATTGATAGATAGGTAGATACATAGATAGATAAATCACTTTCATTTTATTGAACACTCATTCACTGGATAAAGTGAACTTCAAACGTTTTTGTGCAAATGGTGGTTTTAGTGAATATTCATTTACTAAATGCCTGTTTTGCTGAATGATGTAAGTGGGTTTGTATAAGAGGTGTGTGTGTTTTTGTGTGTGTGTGTGTTTGTGTGTGCAATGGTTTCAGGTTAGAGGTAGAGTAAGGGTTAAGTAAGGGGATAGATTTAGTGGTATATGTGTGTGTGTGTGTGTGTGTGTGTGTGTGTGTGTGTGTGTGTGTGTGTGTGTGTGTGTGTGTGTGAGTGTGTGTGTGTGTGTGTGTGTGTCTGTACTGTGGGTATCAGAGCTATCTCTTGTGTAGTAGTATAGTAGTAGTAGTAGTGTTTCAGAAAGGGTATTTCTAAGGTAAGCTGTATAGTTCAGGGTAGGGCTACAGTTAGCATGTATTACTATGGTGGTTCCTGGTGATGAAGTACATTTTTTAACTAATATTTACTACAAAATCAACATGTACATATACTGAAGGAACACTGCATACAGAAGTCTAGATTCTAACAATCCCAGAAATTAATTTGCAAAACGCAAACACACACACACACACACACACACACACACACACACACACACACACACACACACACACACACAAAATAAAAAAATACCAGATATTAGCTTGAAAAAATAAACAACTTGATTAAATAGCAAGTGAAAATGTTTAATCAAAAGCTATTTATGAGGCAGGATTTTGCCAGGCAGACATAAAACATCATCAACATTCCACAAGGCAAAAAGAGCATAATACATATTAAAACATGCATTGACACATAATTTATGATAAATCAACATGTGTATTTGTGTGCTGAAGTTTTTTTTTATTTATCGTTTTGTTGCCTGGTTAGTCCTACTAGGCTAGTAGCCAGTTTTCAGGGGAGACCTGATATGGTATTTATACTGTTAGGGAAATTTATCCAGATCATTGGAAACTTAAAAGATACCCTGGAGGTAAAGAGCATGCACATCCCATTCCTAGCACAGTGGTGATTGGGAGGACGGAGCATGACATGGAGAGCATGATTGAATGCATGGAGGCAAATGCCAGTGCCGCAGAGTGTTCCAGCAAAGTTATGGGGGATTCAGAGGTTATTTTTCAGCAAAACCTCTTTTTTAAAATTGAAAAAGAAGAGTCTATGAGTGAGTCCTGTGTTATTACAATCCTCCAGTAAGGAAGGATGCATGATGATGTATTAAAAGAAATGCTGATAAAAACAGAGAGAAACAGAAAATGAAGGAGATGTTTCATAGTGAGACATTACAGAAACAAATACAGAAAGAAGCAGCAGAATTGGTCCTGTAAGACAGTAATGAAGCAGAAAGGATTTCTTATGTAGAAAAGGTGAAGAAAAGTAGTAGGAGAAGAGCAGAAAAAAAAACAGAGAATAGAGAATGTGAATTGGAAATATATGGTGAAAATTCAAAGTAAGGACGAACAAGAACTGGCTAGGTTTGAAGTTTGGGGCAACTTAATGGTTCCTTTGGTTGTAAAAGCCCAAGAGGTCAGAGCATTTGTTTTTATCAAAATGCAATGTAAGATTTTCTTGGGGAATATGAAAAAAATGGGTCTATATTAGAACACCGAACATTTAAAATGTCGAGTGTTCTAATATCGACCCATTTTCAGTGAATGCTGAAAATATCGAAGAAACAGAAAACCAAATTTTTTCCTAGGGAAAGAATTTGGTTATCCTTTTCTGTTGCTTCGGTATTTTCAGCACTCTGGTGGAAAATTACGGTTCAGGTTCAGGTAAGTGTGCGATTGAGTGCAGGTTAGGTTAGTTAGGGTTAGAGTGTGGGTTATGTATGTGTGCGATTGGGTGGACGTGAGGGTTAGGGCGGGTTAGGTGAGTTAGGGTTAGGGCGCGGGTCAGGTAAGTGTGCGATTGTGTGGACGTGAGGGTTAGGGCGGGGTAGGTGAGTTGGGGTTAGGGTACGGGTGAGGTGAGTGTGTGATAGTGATGGACCTTAGGGTTAGAGTTTGGGTTAAGGCAAGTGGATAGTTAGTGGTGTGTGTATAGTTTAGTGTAGGGTTAGGTATAAGAGTTTAGGTGTATGTGTGGATTGCTGTTTGTTTGGTGTGCTTGTGTTGTCTGTATGTGTTTTGGAACAGCAAATTTTTTCCCTAGGAAAAAAAAATCATTGTTCTGAATGTTCAATGTTTAGTATTTTCTATTGTTAGGGTTCGATATTAGAACACTCGACATTTTGAATGTTCAGTGTTCTAATATAGACCCGAAAAAAATGAAGGACTGTAAACATGGAACTTATGTGTAATGAAAGCATTTAATAGTGAAAGGAAATTCATGTACAATTTTAAATGGAAACAGAGATACTGTAAAAGGACATATGAAATGTTTGTGCAAAGATGTATTGGACATTGCATAAGTTTATGATAAAAGGGGTTTATGGAGTGATGGATGGGAATGTAATATTGTGTTAAGTATGGAAAATGATACAATTATACATATTCCAATATAGTAAATGTTGAAGAAAGTAAGGGTGAGTAAAATATTGGGGACAACCCAAAACATGTTTCTTTTGTGGGATAGCAGGGCATTTGATAAATATGAGTAACTATGACAAAAAAATATATTTTTTTGTGGAACTCGGTCGTAATGCATAAAACTTGTGAAATGAAATTTGTAAATGTAACAAAATTGGGCATTTATGGATGGATTGTAAGACTAAAAATAGTGAAAAAGAAGAAAAAAAAGAGAAGGAAAAGAACAAAGAGAAGAAACTTTAGAAGTGGTAGAAATAGAATAAAGGTTAAACAAAGAAGATAAAAAAAGAAACAAGAAAGAAGGGATGGAGAAATGTTCTGAAATAAGTGATGAGGAAGATATAAATTGGGAAGTAGTAAAAAGTAAAAAAAGAATTCAGTTGGTAAAAGGGTAAAGGGTAGGAAAATAAAATTTAAAAGAATAGGCTTAAATGAAGAAAAGAAATGGATCAGAAATAAAGTATAATTATAATCTCTAGAAAGTCAAGGAAAAAGGAAAAATAATAACATTAGGATACTTTATATGAACAGTATTAAAATGTAATGAGAATGATAGGCACTTTGGAATGGTTCCATAAATGTAATGTAGAAGCAATAGTACTGGAATATACAAGATTCTTATCCAATGAAGAAATATTACAAACAGAAGGATTATGTGGGAATAATTTGGAATTTGTGAAATGATCAATGTTTTTGAATAGCAATATTTTGTAGAAATACAGTAAAAGTATTAGATATAACTTTAGTAAGAATGGGAAGATGTATTTGTGATGATTGGGGAGAGATGGGTGAAGGCTGCCAGCCTAGTCAAATAGAATTTGATATATAATTCTGTAATTTGTATAAATAAATGTAAAATACAGGCTTGTGTTTTTAAATGAAAGAAAACACTGTAAAATGTGAACTTCAAGATGGTTGCAATATTGCCATCTGCTGTAAGGAAAACCAAGCCAAGCATTGAGGAATATAGAAAGTACAATTATCTAAAAAATGGTGCCAGAGTGGCAAGTTGAACACATTCTTCCTATTGTCTTAACTTAAGGAATAATTGCTAGAGTGTACATGTGGAAGGTGCTTTATTGCTTTTGTTTCTGATAGAGTGTATATGTGAAATGCCTTTTATTGTTGTATTCTCTTGTGCAGGTGTTAGCTTGCTAAATAATGAAAATGGAGTTTCTATTAGCCTGGGAACTCAGAGCAGGTGTCAAGATGATGCAATATGAATACTGGAAAAACCTAAGTGTCAAAAATGATGTAATTTGGGTAGGGACCCAGCAAACATGTTTGTTAGTAATGTTTAAATACTATTTCTCAGAAGAGACTGAAAGAATTTTGATCTGGATATTCCACTTATCAGCACTCTGCCTTGTGCTCACATGTAAGTTTTGGTACTGTGATTTCTTGTAGGAATAGTTAAAGCTAGTAAATATTAATTAGGTATTTTTCTTTGAAATCAGACCTGTCCTACTGTATTATTTTAAGTTTATGTGTGATCTCTGAACTCTTCGATATCTCTGTGGTGTAGTAGTTTTGTCTTGTGTTTTAATTATTTATTATTAAATATTTTTAAAACCTTCTACCTGTGGCTGGTTTGTGTAGAGATAAGATATAGAATGCATTGCATATTTCTAGAGGTTATTGTAATAGGCCACTCTAAAGTAAGCCTTGACTGTTAGTCATACTACCATTGGATAATAATATTGCACAGTAATAATTGAACACCCTTTTAAGGGCATTTTAGTAGCTGATATTATTAACTGGATGGTGGCAGTAATTACTACTGTATAGTCTGGGTAAGGGGGCACTGCTGGAGAATCTGTGTCAGCCTTTCCCAGGAGTGTCTGTGAAGTTGTATAAATACTTATCTCAAAGTGTGTGTGTGTTGTGTCAGCTACTGGGCAGGGGCACGAAGCACGGGTTGTCAGAGAGGGTACTGGAAGTTCTAGCTTGCCCAGTTAGGCTGAGACCTGGATCCTATAGTTGTGCCAGTGGAGAGTCTTATTGGGGACCTGGTGAGCAAGGGAGCAACCAGCCCCAGACTGACTGTGATCTCTGTGTGCACTTGAGGGATATTGTACTTTAATGTGTGTATTAGTTATCCTTTCCTCTTCTATGAGACAACCTCCCTGGTGTTAGTGTTGAGGATTGAGGTTCCTTGATTGCTGGGCCAGGGCTCTGTCATCACAGTATTATTGTGGACTTAAAATGAAAAGAATAAGTATATAGAATTGCAGAATTATATGCTTATGTTACGTGCAAAGAAAGAGAAAGTTTATTTCATCAGATTCTAAATTTTGTAGTGATAAATATGAAAATTATACTGAGAGGAGATATTGATTGTAACTTATAAGGTAAATGTAAAAAGGAAGGAAATGATATAAGAGAAATATTATAAGTTATGGGATGTGGTAAATTAATACTCTGGCACAGGAATTTGTTGACTGATAGAAAGGGCACATACAGTACTGAAATAAATTATTTTATTTTATAATGTCAGAAGGACTAATCATAAGGGAGGGATCATTTATCATTATGGATATAGAAATTAGGCAAAGGAATAAAAAGGTTAAATGAGAAAATATAGGGTAAAGGAGGAAAGATATTAATAATGCAGTTATGGAGAGATCATATTATGATGAAAACATTTTTTAAAGATTAGTCTGAATGATGGATGAATTTAAAGATCAAATATAAAAAAATGTTTACAGAGGCTGTATGGTGTAAGAAATGTGGTTAAAGAAAAGTATAAAAGAGGGTTGAAAGATGCATTGGAATAGAATATTTAGAAACTAATGCTAGATGGTATGGTGATACAGAGAAAGAATTGTATAAAAAAACTCAAGAAAAAAATTAAAGGACTATTATTCAAAAAATATATTTTTTCAAGGAAAAATGGTAGTTTCTGCATATTTAAGTAGACTTATAAAGGATGATAATAGTGTAATGACAGAAATCAAAAATACAAAAGGAGAAATAGAAAGAAATCAAGAACAAATTATGAATATTGTTGTAGAATATATACAAGAGATGTCTAAAGGAGAAAAGTAACCAGCAGTAATAGGAGAAGTAAACAAGTTTTCAGAGCAAGAAAGTAAGGAATTTGAAAAGGAAATTTCTTTATATCAGTAAGATTAAGTATTAGTATGAGTGAATGTAGATTTGCTGCATGGACAGATGGAATAGGATATGAAATTAATAAAAACTTAATGGAATGGCAGAAAGAATATTATTTAAAGATTTTGAATGGCTAAATAAAGGTGTTAAGTCTATAGAATTATACAGTGAAATACTCAAATGTATCTGGAAGAAATAAGAAACAAATATAATGAAAATCTTGAGACCAATAGTACTAAACAATAACGATTATAAGATTTTTATGAAAATATTGCATAAGAGATTTGAAATAAAGTTTAAAAGTATTTTGGAACACAGTAGGTATAGTATAAAAGAGAAGGGATGTCAATAGTTATTAATAAAAGATAGATTGTGGATGATAAGTGGTGCAGTGGTTAGTGTTGTCGCCTCACAGCAAGAGGTTCTCCAGTTCAATTCTTGTCTGGAGCACCTTCTGTGTGGAGTCTGCATGTCCTCCATATGGTCGTGTGACATTTAAAGACACTCAGGTAGGTGCGTGTGTGAATGGGTGGGCCTTCATTGAAGGTTGGGTGTCAGGCTGGCACCTCAGCACCGTAAAAATCTACTGCCAATCATAAGCGGATCAGCATTCCATTGTGGTGACCTCTACCCAGGAAAAGCCGAAAGACATTACTAAATTGTGGATGATAATATAAACAGAGGAGAAGAAGCTAAAGTTTTGATAGGAAATCTTAATAAGGCATTTGATACAATAGAACATGGAATCTTATGGGCAATAATGAAAGAATACAGTATGAGTGAGAACTAGAAATAATAAAGAAAATATTTTGGTAAAGGGTTGGCCAAGTAAAGAGGTTCAAATGAGGAGGGTATGAGATAGGGATGTCCAAGGAGGTGTATATTCTTTGCTTTAACTATGAATGCAATTGTATGTGAAATAAAATATAAAATGAAAGAAACAGACTATGTAATACCTGAAGTCTTAAGAATTCCAGTACTGTTAAATTAGCAAGTGATATTATAGTAATTAAAAAAAAAGATGTAGATAAAAGAAGGGATATGTTATTTAAATGAACAATTAAAGGCAATAACAATGACTTTAAACAAAGAGAAAAGTAAAGGGTTAGGAGATGTGGTTAAGATAAGAGGAATACAATTTAAAATGAATGAAATTGCAGTCTTAGGTCTAAAATTTGGTAATAAGGTCATAAGCAGGATGAAATAGAAAATGATAATAGAAGAGTTAAAAGGAATTAGCTTTTTTGAGGAAATAAAGAATTTGAAAATAAGATTTCTTTATATTAGGAAAAAATGTTTTTTTTTTCTGGAAAATGTTGTTTTTCATGGGAAAATAGCTTATTTAGCAAGTGTATTTATGCTACCAATGATACTGGAAAAGAAATGCTGCAGACAAGTTTTCCTTCATATAGGGTTCTAGACTGAATCTGGTAAACAGAGGAATTCTGTAGGTAAATAAAGAAGGAGGCTTAGAGTTAAATAACATAGTGGTATATATTGCTTCTGTAAATTTATATAAAGTGTTAAAGTGGATAAATGAAAATGAAGAAAGTTTAGTTGTAAGAATATTTAAATATAAGTTTGAAACATTTTGGAATTTAGTAAAAAGAAATAAAAGAAAAAAGAATGCAAAAATGAAGAAATGAAATGTTACCTAGAAAAATATTAATGTGGAAAAGAAAAAAATATGAAATAGAAAAGGAGAGAAAACTACAGTTCAAGAATATAATGGCAGAATATTATTTTGTTAAATCATGTGAAAAGTTAGCAGTAGAGAAAATTAAAGCTATCAAAATAAGAAATAAATGGTATAATAAAAAAGTAGAATGCCAAGATTTTTTGTGAAGACTAGTAACATATAAATTACCAGTGAAAGGGAATGTACCATATAAGAGAAAAAGTGAAATAATATGTTTATACTGTGGTGAAGAGGAATTGTGGGAAAAGTTGTGCAAAGAATTTTTTTAATTTATTGAACAGGTCCAAGAAACAAAAGAAAGAGAACACCACGATGGAATAAAACGTAAACTGAATTTATTACAAGAACAAGCGCTTTCATCTGTATTAAAACACGCTTCCTCAGGTTTTAACAGCAACAAAATCTCAAGGAGTTTAAATAAATATCTAATCTCTAGTTCATAGGTTAATGAATTAACAGGTTAATAGATTAGTTGTTCCCAATTACAATTAAATAAACAAATCAACCTATCTGTCCTGTTCTGTGAAGCAAAGCAACTCCTTTAGTTTTATGACAGTTTCAATATAAACATTTCAAAGTAAAAAATGAAAAGATATAATGAAATAAAATAAAAAATGAAACTAAAAAACTAAAATGACATTTCAAAAATCATAGAATCCTGTCATGTTTAAACTCAACCAAATAACTTATAACTATATAACTGTAAGTATATATTTTTCGTATCCAATATACCTAATAATCAATCCAAATAAATAAGATAAAATACATTCAAAATACTAAATACCAATTACAAATTACAAAATACAAGATAAATAAGCTTAAAATGCAACTTAATAGATGCCATTATAATCATCTATGTGCAATTAAACCAGGTTTGATGCTGACACATTGGTTAAGTCCTGGTTCAATATGAGCTCTCATTCTTAGAATCCATAATTCAGCTGATTCAAGATAGTTCATCCCCCCCCCCCCATTTGTTAACATTTACAATCTGTAATACTCTAAATTTAAATGTATGATCTAGGTGTACAGCAATATGTTTAGCCAGTGCATTAGATAGATTCATTTTTCTAACATCATAGACATGATTATATACCCTGTCTATCAACTTTCTCGAAGTCATGCCTATGTAGAATGCTGTGCATTCTGTACACGTGGCTAAATATATTAAATTCAAACTGTCACAAGTAGCATGAAATCTGGGATTAAAAATGTAATCTAAACAGGGGTGAACAAATTGTTGTTCATCAGTGATATATTTACACATGTTACTCTTATTACATGGAAAAGTACCATTCCTCAATATACGCCTATTTATATTATTATATTTAACACTTGTCCTCTCAATACAAAGTAATCTTTTCAGATTCTTGCTGTTTCTATATCTAAATCTTGGTTTTTCACCTACAAGCTTAAGAATCTGTGAGTAGTACATTCCATTTCTTGCTGATAATTTTTCTGACTTGCCTATTATCATTGGTATATCTGGTAGTAAAGGCGGTCTTAGTTTGATTATATCTGGTTTTGATAGTACACTTCATCCTTCGATATCCTTTACATATATTCTGATGTTTATTTATACTGGCATTCACTGGATTTAATACTAATTGTTTCATATCTCTTATCAGAGAATCAGTGTAGCCACTATCCTGAAATAACTCGTCCATGTGTTCTAATTGCAGGGACCTATCAGTGTAATTTCTACAAATATTTATAATTCTCATAAACTGGCTCTTAACAATATTCAGAAATTCAAAATGTGGGTGCATGCTATTAAAATGTAACAGTGCATTCTTCCAACACGGCTTCCTGTATAAAGTGGTTGAAATTAAACCTTCCAAATCCTTAGAGATAGTGATGTCCAAAAAAATCTATCTTTAAGAAAGAAGCTTCCATGGTGAATTTTAGGAAGTCTGTAGTTGTTTCCAAATATACGACTAGATCTTTTAACAAATCCAGGTTTCCATCCCAAATAATAAGTATGTCATCCACAAAACGTCTATATAGTATTATGTGTGGGAAGAATGCACTGTCAAACAAATAAGCCTTTTCCCACTGATGCATAACCAAATTTGCATAAGAGTTTGTGTATGGGGTGCCCATAGCGACGCCCCATGTCTGTGCATATAAACTTTCTTGAAACATAAATACATTGTTGTTAAGAACTATATCCAAGAGAGTACAAATAAGTATCTGTAAATCATTTTCAAACCCCCCCCCATTTCATGTAATATTTCTCTAATGGTCTCAATTCCATATTCATTAGGAATTGCTGTAAATAAATTTTTAACATCTAAAGTAGCCAATATATATGAAGATGGGAGTATGTGTTCCATCATTAAATTGTTTAAATCATCTAACAACTGATAGGTATCTTTCAGGATAGTAGGAATACTTCTGGCAAGAGGTCCCAATATCATTTCTAAATATTAGGAGATATTCTCTGTGACCCATTTTTCTCCTGCTACTACTGGACATAGGGGAGGTGGAATCATACTTTTATGCATCTTCGGCAGACCTTTAATATAAGGAATTAAAGGAAAGTCCACTATAAAATAATCATAAAGTTCCTGAGTGATCTGTCTGCACATCAATAAATCATATAAATCATCAGGAACCTTTCTCACTATTTTAGCAAGAGTATTTCGCTCTATCAGAGTATATGTGTTTGTATCATTCAGCATATTAAGCATCAATTCATTATACATATCAGAATCCAGTAATACCACACCTCTCCCCCCTTGTCTGCAGGTTTTATGGTCAAGTAAGTATTATTTGATAAACAAAATAAAGAATGTCGTACATTAATACTTAAATTAAAGTACTGACATTTATGTACAGAACTTGAAAAATATTCATAGAAATCTTTTTCACACATTCGGATAAAACATTCAACATTAGAAGGCAAAGTAGGTATATATGTACTCTTACATTTGTGCCGACAATTAAAATTCAAATCAACTTCATTACTATCATTAAACAGTAATTTTAGAGAGATGGATCTTCCAAATAGGCGTATATCAGTCAATAGTTCAGTAAGGCTGCTGCCTTGTGAAGGAATGAAGGAAAGGCCTTGTTCAATAGAGTTAAACCAGTGGAATTCAGTTCATAACTCGAAAGGTTAAATACGAGTTCATTTAGTTTCTGTTGCGTCGTCTTACTTCTAGGTTCTCGCCTGAGAACTTTTTTTTCCGTTGTCCTCGACTGTTGGATCTTGTTTGTGACTTCCCTCGATACTGCATGGGAAGGGGTAAAAAATTGTTATTAATAATACCAAATGCTGTTTTAGGTCTCGCCCCAGTCATATTTGAAGAGGTCTGACTCGCCAAAGCCTGTTGATTTGGTGGTGGAGTATCCATTGCTGGAGAGGCATCTATCGTACTGCCTCCACCCAGTGACATCACATCTGCGCCAGTTTCACTCACGTTGTCATCTGGAATTGTTCTCATAGTTTTTAAAGAGACAGTACCAGTTGTCGTATGTTCACTATTAAGAGTATTACGCTGCTCTTGTACATGAACATTATCAGTGTTTAACCGATTAACTTTCGGCCATATAAAAACCTGGCCAGATGTAAAGTCTCGATAATCTCTTTGCAACTTTCTGTATTTCACCTGCTGTAACGTATCACTATAGGCTGCAATCTGCATATACATAGTATCAGTCTTCTTTTCAAAGACTTCACCATTAAAGCGGTTATGTAGATCTTTATGCAAAGCCTCTACCTTAACAGTTAGTTCAGTTTCAATGGGAAAAAAGTAATCAATCAAAAGCTTCATATATTGATTACTTAAATCTAGATTCAATTGTTGCCATCTTTTTAATAATTCAGGGTGACTGTCTCCATAAGTCGGCATGCAAAGCACTTGCATGACTCGTGGTGCTATGTGAAAATGAAGACTAGCTTCCATGTGTCTTCTTTGCCAAACTAACCTTTGCAGCCTATATAAATCATTCTCGAGTTCTCTAAGGTTATTATTGAACTCATTAAGATTTTCTACAGTACCTATAGCAGTAGATGAAGCAGGATAGTGTAATTCCAAATTTAACAATGGATTAGTACGTGGTTGTAGAATATCATTCCATTTACAATTAAGGCTCCTCACTTCTGGGTTATAATCTAGCTCCACGGCAGGTGTCTCCATCATGTGTAAGCAGCAGTAATCAAGAAGAAACAAGAAAAATAGCAAAATAATGAAAACTGCTACTACCCAAAGCTCTCTTTACAGAAAATACGAATTAATGTCCAAGAAACAACAGAAAGAGACCGCCACGACGGAATAAAACGTAAACTGAATTTATTATAAGAACAAGCGCTTTCACGTGTATTAAAACATTATATTGAACAGGTGTTTAAGATAAATATGGACATGATTAAATATGGACATGATTAAATATGGGTATTATAAAACAGAAGTAAAATATGTTAAAATAATTGATAAAATGTTTTATGTTTATGGGTTATATAGAATGAAAGGCTAAATGAAATTATGTTTAATGGAAAATGGATTTTGGCAGTAATATTGAATGAAATTAGATGGTGGCTATGGGAAAATGAGTGGGAGTTCTAAAAAGGACATAAATTTGATATAAAATATATGAATGTGTAATAAGTGGAAGAATGATATGGAAAACTGTATTTTTGTAAGTAAAAGACACTATTCTTTTTGATAGGTGCCATGGGATCTTTTACGTCCACCTGAGCAACCACAAACTAAAGCAGATGTGGCCTTGGTTTAACATGTCAGCTGAAGGATGACACATTTTGGAATCCAGCACCTTTCTTATGCTACACTGAAGTGCCAGTAATATAACTACCTGTTGTGGGAATAGAATCTGCAGCATTCCTCACCAAAGGTAAGTGTGATACCTGTTGCACCAATGACACTGTACTAGTTTTATATCTGTGTACAAATGGGTTGTGTGAAATTTATATATATATATATATATATATATATATATATATATATGTCCACACACTCAAACACACACACACACACACACACACACACACACACACACACACACACACACACACACACACACACGTATGCTCATAAAACACAAATGGCATGACCTTTTCAGCACCCCATATACATTATTTCATATACAAATTTTCCAGAAATAGAACAGAATAAAATCAGATTTGTGAGCTAGGAGCTTAGTCTACACCAGATCATTTGATAAGAATGGATAAACTTTAAATAATAACAAAAATAATAATAATAGTAGTAATAATATCAATAATAAAATACTGCTTGACTTGGTACTCTAAACAATTTATTTATATGTATATTTATATAATAATCTATATATATATATATATATATATATATATATATATATATATATATATATATACATATATATATATATATATATATATATGGACATCATTCACCCTTCACATCATTGAATGGCTGGAGAAGTAGGGATCACTCCAGTGGTTCTAATGGACAGACACACTAGGAACTAAGGTGGGATAGCACGATACCAGCGTAATCCTATGGGCTAGGCTTGTAAAGGCTCCAGGGCCATTAGCCTAGTGTACACCTATGAACCTAATTGTTGTAGATGTCGAAAGAAGGAAGTTTGTATGCCTTTTTGTAAGGTAAAGTTGGGTTTGCATTTTAATGCTGAAGCTTTTGAACATCAAAAAGTTTCAGCATTAGGGGATGGATGTGTATATGTGACTGTGTGTGGGTTATGGTTAGAGAAAGGGTTACGTAAGGGGATATTAGTATTGTGCTTATGTGCTGCCATTTGTGAGACATACCTTAGTGTCTTGTGGAGTCATAATATTGCAGAAAGGTTTTTTTCTAAGGTAAAGTCTAAGGCTTGCGGATGGAGCAGGGGCAAGGTTAGTTTTGGAGTTAGCACTCATTACTAAGGTGGTTGAAGCCAGCTGTGCAACTGAAGAAAAAAAACATCTTGAACACCCTCCACATAACATCCACCTGTACCTATATTCATGGGGAAAAGGCCTACTCATCCTGGTGGCATTCTTTGAGAAGGTCACCAAAGCAGTTGATGAGGGCAAAATGGTTCACACTGTTTGCCCTGACCACTTGGGCATTGCAGACAAACTCAATAGGTTAGGAATAAACCCCTATGTCACCCATTTGATAGCTAGATGGTTCACAGATGGGTCCTAGGAAGTTAGAATTGGGGAGTCCACCTCTACAAAGAGGTCAATCAGTAGAAGAGTTTTTCAGGGATTGGGCCTTGGACTGCTTCTTTTTAGCATCTACTTCTCTGAAGTCAAGGCTAACATCAAGGGCTTCCGGCTGGCCAAATTTATAGATGATTGGAAATTAAGAGCAGTCATCAAATCCCCCACTGACATTAATTTTCTCCAAGAAGGACTAACACAGACTAATGACTGATAACAGACCCTTGGACTAAAAGTAAATGCATACTATTATCATTTGGGAGTCAATCATCCTTGATAACTTTAATATTGACAACACACCCTTAACAGTGGACCCAGTGATCAGTAACTTGTAGACAGTAATCTATCCTTTGACCATCATTTGTCTACTGTAGTGGTGAAATCATTCTGTGTTGTGCAACTTATAAACAAAGGTATGGCATATTGGTCCAAGGATGTCATTGTTCCACTGTGTTCGACATTCATCAGATCTGTTATTGAGTACAATGCCCACTTTGGTATGTATATAATCAGGCATATCCAACAAGTGGAATGTCCACAGAGATTCCTCACTAAAAGAATACAGGGCATATGTAAAATGTCCTATGCAGACTGCCTCAAGGACCTATGCCTGTCTTCTGTCTCCTATAGACTTTTGAGAGAAGATCTATGACTGGCGTACCATACAGGGCATTGTCAGACTCCACTCTAATGGACCTCCTGCATATCCACAAAACAAACAGCACCAGAATTACCCATTTGAAAGACTTAAACTTTGTGATATAAATAGGACCTGCTGGAGAGAGAGGTATGTATCCCACAGACTACCCCTATGGAGCAGGCTCCCCATCAATGTGAAGCAGAGTTCCTCCCTAACCCAATTCAAGTGCAACTTGGACAATTTCTTGAGAAACTGGAAATTCATCCCTGGTTTGGCACCTATGTCTCTAATGGACACACCTGCAAGTGCTTCATCTCCCAGGCCCATGCTTACACTTATCAAGGGAATCAGAACTTGTCAGAGATTTGGGATGCATGGTTAGGCTTAAAAAAGCTCTTGTGGTCGTTAGCCTAGTAAACACCTTTGGACCTATGATCCTGTAAGTGGCAAGGCTTTTCAAATGATTCTAGTACTAAATAAAATTAAAACAAATTAAAACGAAATTAAAACAAATTAAAACAAAGAGTTAGAAGGTCACACTGAAAAACCAATGAGAAAAAACTAAATGAAAACTCCAGCCAAGCTAGAACTTCCAAAGAGTGACCTCCCAAACCTTCTGTAACTAAATAAAATGTTAAGAATGAAGAAAATGAAGTAAAATATATTTCCTTTAATGTTTTGAAATTAATTCTGTCTTTCATGTACTAAGAAATGTTGCACAACTGAGCACACAGATTTAAAATAACCTATAACTTTCTCCATTTCCAACACCTTTATACCATTCATAGCAACTTTCTGTTGTATAGATGTGAAATCTTTGAATTGCTATTATTTGCTGTTATGTTACTTTTTATGTATAAAATACAAAGTACAAGTGGTGGCTTTCCTTCACAATTCTTACACGTCATTCAGTCATTATACAATCTGTTACACACTGGATCGTGTTTTATCATTAGTTTCAATATCATTGGCTTTTTCTTCCAATAATGTCATGCACAGACACGCATTTGTATGTGCGCACAAACACACACACACACACACACACACACACACATATTTATCTTTAATTATTCTAGATTTTTAACTGTATTTATTGGTTGAGTTGCAGTATCTTACTTTGGCATAGTTTATATTTTCACCACTCTGTAGTAAACAGAGTACAGTCTGATGTATTGCAGATTAGCTTGGAGCTCTTTACATTTACAGAGGAATATAATCTTTGGGAAAAGAAGTTCTAAGGGATTTGGTGGCATTTCATAGCTGACCACAATTTAAAATACATTGCAAAGTTTCAAAAAATAAGTACTTAGCATACAAAATGTTTAACTCATTAAGGGAGTTTAAGGTTGATATAGCTGATCTGTTTTATAGAATATAAATGTTTTGAACAGCATATCTAGTATGCAATTGTCATCTGTCAGAAAGTGCTTTTATTTGGCTGCTTACAATTAGCGGATGTAACTGTATACATAAGTTGTCAGAAATACTGATATCTGTGCTAACAAGCCAACCATCTTGTAAATCTAAGGGATGAGTGAGGCCAAGCCCTTAATCATCCCCCAGCATAAACAGTTCCCTATAACACCACCACCACTATAATGACTTTCTCACTCATTTCTCCCACCTTACATCTGTTACGCCATCCTAAACTCAGTCTGGCAACTCCCTACTACAACCAGCCTTCTAAATCTCTTTTACTTCAGAGAGAAGAAATTCAAATAACCATTCAGTGTACTAAATGAAGTTAAAATAGGTACACCCAGCAGTTTACAAAAATTCCAGACCTATTTACCTAATTCTTAAAATCATGTAAAACTGTCTAACCATCTCTTTATAACATAACTACAGTCTGTACCTCTGCCAAAATAGTATGCCACAAATCTGGAAATTATAATAATAAATTCCTTCCAAAGGTAGTAAAACACAGATCATCTGGAGAATTCCTATAAAATGTACATGTCCTACATTTGAGAAAATCTTAGAAGAAAGAAGTCCCTATACTCTCTAGAAATCAGTATATCATTTGAACAGGGTGAAACATTATCACTGTTGAATGGACTCTAAGACAGTATCCAATTAAATATGGACAAAGGTAAACTTACCGTTGCTATAGTTATAGATCTTTCAAAAGTCTGTGATCTAGTGGACTGCAGCCTTCTCCACGATAATGTCATAGCAGCCAGTATCAGTCCAAAATCCTTCCCATGGTCCAAAGAGTCTTTACCAGACTGACCTTTCACTGTTAAAAAGGAACTTCCCAGCCAGAGTGAGTTTAAGAATCTAGTCCTGCAGTCTTGAGTTCTCACCCTCTTGCAATGTATCTACTCTACACTAAAAAGCTGCATAGCAGATATCATAGTCAAACCCATCATAAGGAAGCTATTTCCAGCAATGATTAAAAAATAAGCTCTTACACAGAATTTGTATTGCTTTCAAAACATATCTCCGTGAAAAAGCTCAGTGTAATTGCTTCTCTTTTGACAGTATCACCTGAGATTTTTTTTGCAACTAAAACTTGCAATTCTAGCTCATAAACACAATGAAATCTACTACTGTCTATAAAACCTAACAATCTTTGTCACTTCTTAATTCTCTGAGCATGTGAATGTTATTGATATAATGCTTACAAGGCTGAGACATGATTAAGCATCTACTTCAAGCCTTATATCCTGAAATGGATTCATGTACATGTTCTGACTCTGTCATTGTCCATGTTGGTGTGAACGACCTGAGACGTACGTCCCTGGAATACATGAAAAGAGACATGGAAGAGCTCTCCAATCTTGTAGCTGAGGCAAGTATGACCCCTAGCCCTGAGTAGCATTCTGCCATCACCCAGAATGATACCGCAGTACAAAGACAGAATGATTGACTTCAACAATTGGCTAAGCTTCTGGTGTCATTCTAAAGGGATCCAGTATCTGTCTGCCTGGGATGACATGGTCGACAGACCACGATGCTTTGCCAGAGATGGCCTGCACCTGTCACCCCTGGAATTCCGGATACTGACTAAGGTTTTTGCCACCCCTATAGTGCCTTTTTTAGGCAAGCTTCAAATGACAAATTCACCACCATAACAGGAACAGGCAAGCAAAAACTGAGGGTGATGCTACTCAATGCTAGAAGTCTAAATCTCAAAATGCACTCACTCGAGGCACTCCTTAAAATGGAGAACATCAATATCTGTGCAGTGACTGAGACCTGGTTCAAGGCTCCAGAGAGCACCCCTGCACTACCAGGCTATAACTCATACCACACTTTTCGGCCATGTAACCTGGACCGGAACACCAAAGGCGGAGGTGTGATCATATTCATTAAGGATATCCACACCTCCAGGCTAGTTGCTCAGCATAATGGAGCCGAGGTTATCCAAGTGCAACTAACTGTGGGCAAAACTGCAATCCAAATTGTAGCTTGCTACAGATCCCCCCACCATGTCCCAGGATTCCCACTCCTCTTTTCTCGATGTACTGGAAAATATTAGGGTTCAACCAAACACCCTAATAATGGGTGATTTCAACTACCCCACCATTAACTGGGAAAACTGCTCATGTACCAACTCCTTTGCTCAACACTTTCTGGAATTCATAAACTCCAATGCCCTGGATCAACTTATCCACACCACCACTAGGGGCAACAATATCCTAGATCTAGTCATTACCAACATGAGTGACCGGTGTTCCACACCTGAAGTCAACACCTCATTGGTCCGATCCGACCATAAGCTAATTACCTTAGATATCCACATTCTGCCCCCACCCCCCATTAAGGAAACCATTGTAAAAAATGTCTCCAACACCAACTTCATGCTTCTTAAGACAGAAGTGGTGAACTTCATGACACCCATGCAGATGGACAATACAGTTACTACTACTGAATCCTACACAACTGCACTTTATAAGCACTTACACAAGTGCATGGAACGTGCTATCCCAAACTGAACCAAGATGCTATCCTCCAAAAAAAGGAAGCCAATCTGGTGGTCTCCTGCCATAAGCAAACTGTACAACAGAAGGAAGAAACTGTTGCAAAAGAGAGTAAAATCCCATGAGTGGATGAGCTCCCTGGTCAGCCTCAGTAAGAAGCTGTGATCCCTGATAAAATCCTCCAAAGCTAGTTATGAAAACAAAATTGCCACTGATTCTAAAGACAACCACAAAGCATTCTATAGCTATGTCAAGAATCTCAATGGCAACACTCAAGTCTGCTCTGAGTTACAGCACAATGGCACTAAATATACAAACCCAACTGATATTGCCAACATCCTAGCATATAGGTTCAGTGCTAACTCTACCCCCCTCTCACCCCCTAAAGAGCCCATCTCTATACCTGAAGAATGCAAAGTTCCTGTAATCATGGCTTCACAGGTAAAAACCACACTCTCCAAAGCCAAGAACACAGTATCCATGGGACCAGACAACATCCCATGCTGCGTTCTACACGAACTACAGAACGAACTGGCACCCCACCTAAGTACCATGTTCAGTCATAGCCTCACCTCAGGCTTTGTGCCTGCTGAATGGCACACAGCAACGGTTATCCCACTCCATAAGGGGGGAGCTACCACGGACTCCGGGAACTACCACCCCCATTAGCCTGACGAGCCTGGTCTGCAAGTTCATGGAACGGATCATCATGGAACTTATAAACAAAGACATTGGTAATCTCCAAACTCTGGACCCTACTTAGTTCGGGTTTGTAAAAGGCAGATCATGTCTCCTAAACCTGATAGACTTCTTTGAAGCAGTCACCAAAGCTGCAGATGAGGGTAAGGTGGTTCACACAGCCCATCTAGATCTTGCCAAGGCTTTCAACACCATCCCCCACTCTGGAATTATAGATAAACTCATTAAGCTAGGTATAATTCCCTATATCACAAGATGGGTTGCCAAATGGCTCACTGACAAAACCCACACTGTGAAAGTAACAGACTCCAAATCCGACTTTAGACCCGTGACAAGTGGAGTACCACAGGGTTCAGTCTTGGGTCCTCTCCTGTTTGGTATCTACTTCTCTGAAGTACAGGCTAAAACAGAAGGTCTTTGGCTAATGAAGTTCGCAGATTACTCTAAACTAGGAGCCATAATCGAAACTCCTAACGATGTGGACATCCTACAAAAGGGCCTCACTGAGACAGATGCCTGGTGTCAAAGCCATGGCCTCAAGCTCAATGCCAAAAAGTGCATTGTCATCCCCTTTGGTAAAAACTCTGTACCCATGAACTACAACATAGGCAGTAGTATACTTAACACCGAAAGTGTGATAAGAGACCTTGGGACACAGGTGGACAATAGTCTCTCTTTTGATAATCACATCGCCACTGTAGTCAGGAAATCCTTCTACGTGGCACACCTCATCACAAAAGGTTTCTCCTCCAGAAAAAAAAGAGGTCATTGTTCCCCTCTACTCATCACTCATTAGACCCATTATAGAGTACAATGCCCCTTTTGGTATGTACCTCACAAGACATCTTCAACAACTGGAAAGGCCACAGAAATACCTCACAAAGAGGATTACTGGCCTCAAACAGATGCCCTAAGCAGACCGTCTCAAAAAACTCCAGCTTTACTCCGTCGCATATCGCCTAGTCAGAGGTGATCTCTGCCTAACATACAAAGCTATGTCAAACCCAGAGCTGTTGGACATGCTCCACTTAAAGAAGTCCCAATCCCTCCAAGCTACACGCTCTAGGGACCTAAACCTTGTCACCACAATAAACAGAACATGCCGGAGGGATAGATTCCTGTTCCAGAGACTTCCCATACTCTGGAATAAACTACCTATCTGTATCAAACAAAGCTATTAGCACTCTTTAAGAAAAATCTTGATGATTGGATGGGAAATAGTAAATTCACCCCGGGGTCACTTCTGTGGCTCTGCTCGACAGTGGCACAGGAAAATAATTTTCTTGGGTGGCAAAAGCCAGGGTACCTTTTTGGCTGGGCTTGTATAGGCCCTAAGATCGATAGCCTAGTACCTACCTATGAACCTATGAACCTATGTCAATTCAACAAAAGTAGTTTGGTGAATGTAAAATTTTGAAAAATGTTTGCCAATACTACCTTCTTCTAACATTCTATTTCTCCAAACTTGTATATATTAACTGTAAGGTTGCACAACAGTGGAGAAAGAGACAAACTTGGTGTAGTAGTATTTTGGTCATTTCATTTTTGCCAAAACTACCTTCGGTGACCTGACATGCTCCTTATTATTATATATTTCTACCTGCGGTCCACATTTATCTACAAAGTCTGCTATTACTACTTTCTGGTCTCATATTTTATACTCTGTTTGCATTTTTCATGTACCTTCTGGGCTGAGTATAGGTTCGTAGGCAATTACTAGGCTAACAGCTCAAGAACACTTACAAGCCTGGCCAGTTTACCCAGATTTTACCCAATTATATATTTCTAGATAAAAGATAGAAGGGTCAACAAGAGGGGTTTTGACAATTTTTGCAGGCTGCCTCTGTCCATAATGGACATGGGCTCCATCCCAGGAATGAATTTGCAATTTCCCATCCATTGGTCCAGATTGTGCTTGAAGATGGTTAGGGAAGGGCTTTGCTTCACGTAAATAGGAAGCCTATTCCAGAGGAAGGGCAATCTCTGGGACACACATCTGTCTCTCCAGCAGGATCTATTCATGTCAGAAATCAAGTTTAGATCCTTAGAGCGGTTAACCCTCGTGCATTCAGTTTTGCGAATATGCAACATTTTCATCACAGCTGGGTCAGAGACTGCCTTGTAGGTCAGGCATAGATCACCTCTCAGTAATCGGTAGTAATACAGTGAAAGGGCTTTTAATCTGTATGCATGTGAAATGTTGGTTATACCATGTATTTTTTTTGGTGAGAAACCTGTAAGGATACTCCAACTGTTGCAGGTGCATGGTGAGGTACACTCCAAAGGGTTTGTTGTTCATGATTATTGGTCTGATGAGGGCCTAGTACAGTGCTACTATGACATCCTTAGATCTAGATGCCATGCCCTTACTTATAAGCTGAGCCACATAGAACAATTTTTTCACCAGCATGGACACAAGGTGTTCAAAATTCAGATTACTATCTATCTCAGCACCCAGATCTCTCGTCACTGGGGCCACTCTTGGGGGATGCTGTAAATGTTTTAATTTGCAGGGTTATTTGATTCCCTAAAGGGTATTATTATACACTTCTTCAAATTTAGTTTGAGACCATGGCTCTGACATCAATCATTAGTCTGCGCCAGTCCTTGCTGTAGGATATTAACATCATTTGGGGTGTCATTGATTACCCCCAACTTGCAGTCAACAGCACACTTGATCAGCTAAAGACCATGTACATTTGCCTTGAAATCTGAAAGGTATATCCCAAAGCGGAGGAGGCCCAGCACTGAGCCCTGTGATACTCCACTGGTGACTGGCCTCTTGCTGGATTTGGATTCCCCCATTCTATTAACATGTGTTGTATCTGTGAACCATTTGGCTATCTGACATATGTGGTGACATAGAGGTTTATGCCCAATTTTGTGAGTTTATTTATAATGCCCGAGTTTGGTATTTTGTCAGATACCTTGGCCAGGTCAAGGTAAGTGGTATGCACTGACTTACCTTTATTAATGGCCTTGGTGACCTTCTCAAAAATGTCCACCAGACTGAACAAGCAGGACCTGCCCTTGATGAAGCCAGGCTAGGGTTGTGTCTAGAGTCTGGAGATTTCCGATGCCATTATTAATCACGTCCAGGATTATCATTTCCATAGCCTTACATATGAGGCTAGTCAGAGACTTATGTGTCAGTAGTTTCCTGGGTCTGTTGATGCCCCCCCCCCCCCCCCGCTGTGCAGATGGATGACTGTTGTTGTCATCAACTCTTCTTAGACAAAGCCTGTGTTGTCTATGGTTAATTAGAGACCTAAGCGGGTCTGCTAGCCCAGATTTCAAGCTATTTAATAGGCACTTTGTATTCTGTCAGGGTGTGTTGATGCTGTGTTTGTAGCTTTGGAGAGCGCAGTGATGACCAGTTCTTTTCTGATAACAGGCAAAAGGATGGTTTAGGGTATTTCATGGGGAGTGACCAGCGGTGATGAGGGGGTATAATTTGAACTGAATTTATCAGCCAGCAGGTTTGCTATTTCTTCTGGCTGAGTATATGTAGTGCCAATTACAACCAACTCAGCATATTGTTGAGTGTTTCCCTTAAGATTTTGGACATAATTAAGAAATGCTTTGTAGTTATCCTTTGCTTGGGAGTCTAATTTAATCTCATATTTAGTTTTTGAAGACTTGACTAGTTCTCGGATTTGCCTGTTGAGACTAATGAGGGATTTTATTTTCTGTTGTGCACCCTCCCTCTTACTTCTAGTTAGGAATTTCTTCCTTCCGTTGTATAGTCTACTTATACTAGGGGTCCACCAGGGGGACTTGTTTTTGCCAGCTAGACCTAGGTTTAGATCAGTCAGGTACTGATGTTTCTCTGCAGTTGTTTAAGTGGTTGTACAGGGTAAATGTGTATTCTTCTGCATAGGCCTCTATGTTTCCGGGGTTAAGGGGAGTTTTAAAATTACCTATGCTGTCACTTAATAGAAGGTAATTTGCCTTGGAAAAATAATTTAGGGTTGTAGATTTTGATGGGGGTTCTGCCATTACATTTATTTTGAAGAAGACTGATTTATGATCCAATCTTACCAATGAGGACATTATGTTGAGGGGGGTGCAGTGCTCCCCTATGTTTGTGATTACTATGGCAAGGATATTTGAGCCTGTAGTGAGACTGCAGATCAACTGTTGCAGAACATATGCACTGATAAAATAATCACTGAGCCTGCATATTAGTGGTCATGTATGTTTCCCAGTTTATGCAGGGGTAGTTAAACATCACCCATGAGTAGTGTGTTGGGCTGAATGGTAAGTGATTCTAGTAACTTCAGGTATGCAGAGTGGTTTTCATGGTTTATAGTTAGTGACCTGTAGCTAGCAATGATATGATGGGGGACTTTGCCTATGGTCAGCTGGGCATGGAGTAGCTCAAGTGAGTCACCCTGCTTGAACAATCTTGATTTGTGATTCTTTTTTATGTAAATTGAAACAACTCCTCCTTTTATTTTTTCCTTTTTAGGAGGTGGTCTGAATATGTGATTGGCCTTGTAGCCTTCCGCTGCCGAGGCGCTTTCTGTGCCTTGAACCATGTCTCTGTAACTGTACAGATGTTAGCATTCGTCAGGATGAGGGGAGCTTCCAGGGAGTGTAGTGTCTTGTTAAGACTCCTAGCATTGAGCAGTAGTACCTTCAGCTTGGCATTAGAAGAATTTGTTACAGACGTAGGTTGTTGGTTTGGCACTGTCTAAAAATCCACTATAAGGTTGGCTAATGTACTGGCCAGTACTCAACAGCCTAGCAGTGACAGGTGCAGATCATCTGTGGCAAAGCAGCATGGTCTGTTGATCATCCCATCCCAGGCAGACAAATAGTGGTTCCACTTGGAATGACACCAATAACTAAGCCAAATATTGAGTCAGTCATTTTCTGTTTGCATTGTGGTATCATTCTTGATGAGGGTAGATTGCTTTTCAGAGAAGTATATCTGAGGTCATTCATACCCACATGGACTATGACTGAGTCATATTGGTAGTTATGGTTTAGTGACCTGAGTGCCTGTGTGATCTGGTAAATCCTGGCTCCAGAAAGGCAACTGACTGAAATTCTTCTTTATTCAACCTGGTGAGGGCGTCATCCATGTGTCTTACGATGGAGTCTTCTATGACCATTATGTTTGAATGTGCGGTGTTTTGCTTTAGGGACCTGCTTGTGAAGACACTGTGTTATGTATTTTTATGTGTTGTGGTTGGTGTTGACTTGCTTTTGTTTGCATGTGGTTTGTCATGGCAGCATACAGGAGGACTCTGAGGTTTTGTTAAGTTACTTGTGAGTATCCCCACTTATTTGGGTTTATGTGTCAAGACCTTATTTTATAAGGGAAATTATGTGTTTGTGTTGAAGACCTGTTGTCATTTGATTTGTCAGTATGAGACAGTTGTATCTCAATTTTCATAGTGTAACTACATCTCTTACATTGTGTGTTTGCTTGTTTCAGGATTAACTGGCTATTAGTATACATGTGACAATTGCTACATTGCCTCAGGATGTCCATGTCCACCTGGCTGACCACAGAGATAGCATGAAAGAGCCTATCCATGGTTTCAGTTTTTTTTTTACTATGGGTTTAACCAGGGAGAAGAGTGGGTAGATTTAACTAGACTGGGATGATAGCACACAGGTGAAGAATGGGTGCTATACTCAGTGTGAACTGCAGCTATCCAATAAGGTGATGCTGCTCTGTGCATAACTCAGATGCTTCTAGAGCAGCAGGGGGTTGCAGAGATAGTTATCCTAAGGGAAATTTTAACTTAAAAGCATATGCATCTATAAAAGGCACTGCAAACCACTGCTGAGTGGAGAGCAGCATGGCGCAAACACTGTGCTTATATAGAATAAAAAAAAACAAGTTTTACAATAGCATGGCCTACAGATCAGTCAGGAAAACACACAATAAGCGTTCAACAGGTCCCAAATGAGACAGGTTTATTTCAACACACGTCTGTCACAAGAGTGCAATCAGAAAACCCTCAATGTAAAATGCTGGTTTTAGAGATCAGGTGCAGGGAAAACACACAATGTAGATACTAGAGTCTTGTAAAACAAGCAGACACAATACAATTAAATACTGTATCAGCAGTGGAAACAGTTCAGCTTTGAAACACTGCTAAAGTGTGAGAAATGTAACAAATAATGCAGGATTCTTAGGAACTACAGTAAAATAATAAGCAAAAGTACAAAATGATACTTATTTTCATTCTTTTAGCAGTGGATGGATTTAGATGCAGCAGATTCTTTGTAACTCTCAAGTAAAGTAGCCAAAACAAGAGCAGCTCTGAGGAAATGATCTGGAAATTGGATGAAATTGGTTCATGTGGATAGGTGCTCTACTAAGGTAAATACTTGTAAACAAGGAAATAAATAAATAAATAAATAAATAAATAAATAAATAAATAAGACCTACATACATACATACATGTCTGAGACCACTTGATATAATGTTTAAGGTCTTTCCTCCAATGCACAAGGTACAAGGTTCAATTCTTGTCTATATACAATGCCTGTATGGCGTTTGTATGCTCTCCCTGTGTTTCTGTGAGGTGTTTCAATCTCAAACTCATCCAGAAATGGAGTTGTAGGCAGCAGTACAGAATCTGGATGATGTCTATAGGGGAAGGGTTGTATAGAGTAACTGTTTGGGGCATCAGCTGTGATGTGCAGTATCCTCAAAATAGGAGAACATGGATCACAGACTGTGTGCTGTATCAGGGCAGCCATTTGAATGTATAAAACATGGCTCAAGGTAAATTGGTCATGTTGGCTAATGTCACCAAATGGACATAGTTATTTGCCTTTGATAAGCAGGTTGAGGACCCAGACTATTCCAACAGTGGAAGTTTTGTGTGTACCCCTATTGGACAGTTTGTACTTGCCATATAGCCCAGGAGACCTGGCTCAATAAGCTACTGGCCAGCTTGTTTCCAGTTGCCCAGCGTTGGTTTTCTGGGATAGCTTTGTTTAACAAAAGATGGATGTAAAACCAATCAACCTGCAAAACATGAACTAAGTATTGCTGACACTCAATGTAGGCTCACTGGTAGGATAGAGCTTATAAGTGGATAACATGATGGTAAGGAGGAGGCTGGACACCCTATATATCCTAGAGATGAGATGGAAGGGCAGTGCTGCAAAGCCACTTGGACTGGGATCCAGAGTCTACTACTCAGACAGACTAGAAATGGTATAGGAACTGTGGTGAAGCAGAGGCTTCAAAAGACAGTAAGGGATGTCATCAGAACTAGTGACATAATCATGGCAATCAGACCCTAGTAAAAGGATAGGACGGTATTCATAATCTCCATCTATGCTACACAGCAGGGTTGTGGTAGTGAAAAGAAGCATATTCTGACAGCAGTTGCAGGACCTACTACATAAAGCAGGACAGAGTGAATTGGTGTTGATAATGGGTGACATGAATGCACATACTGGGACATACAGAACGGGATATGCGGACTGCCTGGGGCCACATGGGTTAGGCAACATGAATAAAGAAGGAAAGGCCATTCTAGACTTCTTTCTGGCCAACAAATGGTTCAGCAAAGGAGGTAGTCATAAGATCACATGCAAAAGTGGCCAACATGCAACCCAGGTAGACTTCCTCCCATTAAGGAAAGGGAACTGGGGTAGAATCAGCAATTGCAAAGTCATCTCCAGTGAAACAGCCTGCAGCATAAACCACTGGTTACCACAATCATCTGCAAGCAGTGGTCAGAGAAGGCTCTAAGGTCAACAGGGACCAGGCTGAAGACCTGGAAGTTTACTGGCGAGAGAGGACCGCAGTTCAAGGAATCACTCATTGCTCTAGCACCTCAGGAAGAAAAGCAGCAGCTCAAAACAACACGTGTAAGGACTTCAGAAAAGATATGCAGCCAAGCCAGGTATGGAAATAAATTACTTAAGAAAAGCTAGTGGTGGAATGCAGAAATCCAGGAAAACATCAAAAGAAAGCAGGAGTGCAGAAAAAAGTGGGAGAAAGAAAAGATAGACCGGGCAAAGAAGGAATAATGGTTGTCTAACAAAGAGGCTAATAGAAAAGTTGCAATAGTAAAAAGGAAGGCATCAGCGACTATCTAAAAGTGAAAGTGAATCAGTAGATCATACAAAGAAGCTCTATCAGGTTGCAGTGCAAAGAGAGAAAAATAAGGAAGATAGCCAGACACCTTTCATATAGGAAGTCAGCAACAACCTGCTCACCAATCCACAGGACTTCGAAGACAGATGTAAGGAGCATTTCCAACAGCTTCTGAATGAAGAAAACCCCACAGAAGCTGTACTGTCCCAGACATGGCCTATGATGAAAAAAGAGGTGGAGCCTACCCTAGAAGAAGTAAGAACAGCACTAAGGAAAATGAAGTCAGGAAAAGCAGCAGGCTCAGATGAGGTCACAGCAGATATACACATGCTGGGTGAGATAGGGGAGAAATGGTTCCTGAGGGTACTCAGAGAAGTGAGGAGAGAAACGCATATCCCAGATGACTGGCTAATAACCATTATAACCAGTGTTCAAGAACAAAGGAGACATTCACAACTGTGGGCAGCATAGTTGTATCAAACTCTTGTCACACTGCATGAAAGTTCTGGAGAGAGTGCTTGATAAATAAATATGCAGAGTAGTAGAAAATAAGATGGTAGATGAGCAGACTGGATTCAGATCAGGATGCAGCACATGGACCTGATGTTTGCAGTGAGAAAGATAGTTAAGAAGCAGGTAGAGATGAGGAAAGAGTCCAGCTAGGCATTCCTAGACTTGGAGTGTTAATTAGTGCAGGCTATGTACAAGGACCCAGTGACTCAAGTATGAACAGTGTTCAGTCTCTCAGAGGGGTTCCCATTGGAAGTGGGTGCAAAAAGGGTTAATCTTTGAACTCAGAGCTGTACATACTGGTGATGGACTACACAAGCAATCAGTTCAGAGGGAATATATGAACAAAAGGTGCTGTGTGCAGACAATGTGGCATTGTTGGCAGACTCTGAGCAAGAACTTTAACAGAGGATAGGGAAACGGAATGCAAAACTGACGGCACATGGGTTGAAACTAAGTATAGATGAGAAAGTTAAATTGGCAGTAAATGAAGGAAATCAGTAGAAGGTAAGAACTGAGAGAGAAGGGAAAATAATGGAACAGGTTAACAGCTTCAAGCGCCTGAATGAGAAGGTCAAGATTAGAATCAGAGGGGCTGCAATAACAGATAGCAGTAGCTATAGCAGCTCCTACAGTGATTTTCTTATCTAAACTTCTTCAGTCTCATATCTTAAGATCTTTCCTGCTTTCCTCACCAACCCTAATCAGAAATCTTCTGGGCCTTGTCTTCTAATTATTTATTTTTATTTTTATTTTCTCTTACTATTGTTGAATTATCAGGAGTGTTATTCTTATGTTATAGGGTTGTAACGTAACCTTGGTTTAGTATCTGAGCAAACTTTGATGTAGATAAAGAACCAAAACAAGGATTTAAAAAAAATGTTGCTAGAAGATTCCACCACAAGGATCTGCTCAACCTGCATATTAAATGCTTTGGAGACTCACATTAGGACAATGATGCTCCATTTGTAGGAACTACTGTTCTCGCACACTCGTAGACAAAAAAAGTAAATTAGTTTTGAACATTTTATTTAATTTCAGATGCTGTACCAATGGAGCCCTTCATGTCACAGGATCCGGACAAGTCATCCCAAAGGGCACCAAGAGAAAAGGAAGGAAAAATGGAAGGTAGAGGACACAGAACTACCTGTACTGTAGAAACTGTTGCCTCCAAAATTACTTAGGGTTGCTTCATCCTCACCCAGACAGGGAATGTCTACTGCAGGCACCACAGTCAGATCTTCTCATCCTCGGAACAAGTTATTAGGTACCACAGACCTGAACACTGAGAAGGGGGACAGGTAGTTTCTCATCTGAACAAGAACTATCTAGGTTGATGCATTCCTGAGCTGCCTCTGTATTGTCCTTTCATTACTATAAGTCCCTTAGGAGCCCTACACCTTTCGACTGGGAGCAGTTGATGTTGGCCTTTGTCAAGGCATAACTTCAGTACCATGTCCTTTCAGATCTAACATTATTCCTACTAAGGGCTCTGTCTTAGCACCATCAGTACTGGAATAAACATTGGCACTACACTGGTGCATATAATGTGGACTGTTATTTCTTCCTCTTCTGCATCTATGACTTCATTGCTGCTGATTTTCTTTGCAATGATTATGTTGTTGGTGGGGATCATTAAGTCCCAGTTGCCTGGTGCCAGACCCTCGATTGTGATGGCAGTACCATTGCCTTCAGCACCATTCATGGTGTCAGAGTGCTGTGCATTCAGCATATACATACCAAAGGTCTACACTTTCGCTTTGATGTCAGAATCTTTGGTTCTGAATTTGATCTCTGCAGTTCAGTTGACTCCATCATTGGGAGTTACTATGGATTTGATGGTGCAAAGGAGAGCAGAATAAAACTCTATGCAAGGACAGGTGCAGTGACCACCAACATTGCCCTGAGATACCAACAAAAGTGGGGATTTTGACCAATCATCAGGCTTGCTTCCTCAGGGCAAGGGGGATTGTAGGTCCAGACTGTTGTGATCTGGTTCACCCTCTTCCTAGAATAATTCAGATGTCTCTGACCCTAACCCTCAATAGCAAGAGTCTCCAGGTGTTTCTGTAGTCACATCTTACTGACTTCTCTAGGCATTAAATATTACTAGTTCATATTCATATTAATAATCGCAAAATCATGCTACATATAAAGTATTAAAAGATTTCATCTTAACTGCATTATTTGACCTCTGTCCAGTGCAGAGAAAGATATATTAATTGTTGTTTATTTTTATTGTCATACAGTTCATGTTTTCTTTAATCTTGACAATCATTGGTGCAGATGGAACTGCTTAGCCTATGTTCTCAACTGGATGAACAAAATGTGGAACTTGAATTGTTGCTGAGATATTGTACATTGTTTACAAAATATTACAAACTTAATGGTTGTTGTGTTTACTTTGACTTATAAAGTCCAGTTTAGGACCTAGAACCTAAACTACCACTACTAAATAGTTTGTGCTGAAGAGTTTGCCAGTTACACTTCTTTAGTAAACTCTATTGTTCCAGAGATATGAACATTTGTTTGAAATGTGAGGACATAATTTGATTAATTCAAAAAACCTGGAATGAATGGAAGCTACAGTACAAACTTCCACAGCTCCATTGGAGGGAATTAGCTATAGGAAACACCTAGATTCCCCTTTAAAGTCCCCCTCCTGATACTGAGATCTTGAAGAAGGGGATATTTACCCAAAACAACCTCCAGAGGACACATCTTTCAGTGACATATTGAAAATTATGAGATGGAGGAGAACCTAGCCCATAGACTCCACCTTCCCAAAGGAATAGATCTTTCAGGAGGCCTACAAGTCTTTTCCCCCATAACTTGGGTAGTGCCTCCTCTAGACTAGTTGGTAAACATGATTTGTTGCAAGGCTTGGAAAGAAACAGATATGGCTGAACTGATCTCTAGAAAACCAGACAGAGTGTTGCTGACCACCAAAAACATACAACACTGGAGCAAGGGACCTCTTGTGGACAATATAGAGCTATCTGCAGCTACAAAGAAAGATGTCCCAGAGGATACCTAGGCTATACATCCTCCAAATGAACAGTCCAAAATGATGAATAGGCTAGGGAAAAATGTTGATGTATCCAGTGCATTCTCATTTAGAGCCCTAAACTACATGGATCACGTGGTTAGCTTTCAGAGTGATATACGATAGAAGACAGCTGATACCCTGAAATAGGTAAAGTACACTTGCATTTGAAACCCAGGTGGCAACCACATGCACAATATCATTGTGAGCATCGTGTCTAATCCACAATGCCATAGATGGAGCAGCTAAGTGGTGACTCAGATTTAGGGATCTGAAAACAAGCCTGACTGTGCCTTATAGATTTCAGGGAAAACGTCAAGGTGGTATGAGTCAGAGCTCCTTTTGACTGCACCTCCTTGTTTGGAAACAGGTTAAGGAAAAGCTGTTGCACTGTGAGCAAGAGGGCAAAACGCTCACAAATGTTAGGGTTGAAGTTCATGACCTCTCAAAGAATGTTCCAAAGGAATCAAAAAGGGGCCAAGAATGAATGGTTTTGAAAGTCCCAGTTGCCCTAGAGTAGACATGAGCAGGAGAAGAGTTTCCAGGGCAGGGAAGACTTCCAGTCAAGTGGCAGAGGTAGTCCCAAATAACCAAGGTTCTAGAGGATCTTTTCAAGGATTTCACCCTTATGAATTATGAATGGATGCCCACCTGTCCTGCTCTAGATACAGTTGGGGGTTGTCTTTCCCTACACCTTCCAGTGTGGCCTGCAATCACATTGGACAAGTGGATAAGTGAAATTAAATCAAGAGGCTACTTTTTTGCCTTTTTGAAAGTGCCCAGAAGGCTGACATCCACCCCTCTGACAGTTCCTCTCCAAGAAAAGAAGGCAGCACTAAAGGAGGTCCAGTTCCTTCTTCAGAAAAGAGACATCCAGAAGGTTCCACCTGAACAGAGAGGATACATATTTTACTCAAGATTCTACTTTCTGTCCAAAAAGACAAAGAACATTAGGCTAATTCTTGACTTAAGACAACAGAAGTGATTTGTAAAGAAGGAGTCCGTCTGGGTGGCCTTGATGCAGTCCATCCTACCAAGTCTTCAGGCAGGGTTTTGGATGTGCTCTTTTAATCTCTAAGGTGTCTGCCTTCATATAAAAGTAGCAGAGACATTGAGATAATACCTTCTCTTCAATGTGGGAGTCAGTCATTATCAGTTTCTGGCACTGCCTTTTGGACTCAACATAGTCCAATGGGTGTTTATGAAATGAGTGACCCCATTATCAGCTCACATGTGACTTTTGGGTGTATGTATTTTTCCATACTTGGACAACTGGCTTCTAGCAGTCTCCACCAAGGAGAGGCTATTCCTTACAAGACAGTACTTGCTCTAGATCTGTATGTCCTTGGAGATCACTGTCATTGTGGCCATGTCCCAGTTAGAACCTCCTTAAGATTTAGTCATCATAGGATGCCAGTTATGCATTCTAAGAAAATTGTCCCCCAAAAAGAATTTTGTCAATAATCAGAGACGTCTCAACAGTATTACAAGAAAATGAGCCTTCTACTGCTGCTGTACTCAAGGTGCCAAGGCTCTCAGCATCATCAATTGGAATGGCTCCTTATGCACATCTGAATGTATAGATTTTGTAATGGACTCTTCAAAATCAGTGGGATCAGTCTTCCTAAACCATGGATCACAAAATCAAAATTTTAAGGGACTGCAACAGGAATTTACTTTGGTGGGTGGATCCACAGAATCTTTTAGCAAGAATGCATTTTTTAGACCAGTCCTCAATATCACTGTGACCATGGATGCATATACTCTGTTGTGGGGGTGTGGGTGGGGGCATTATTTAAATAGGATGATTTAGGGAACATGGACTTAACAAGAAGCCCTGTTGTACATGAACATTTCTGAGATGAGAGCAGACCTCCTAGCATTGCAAATACTTCAGGACATGCTCCATCTGGGTGCAGTATCCATAAACCTGGACAACAATGCAGTGGTATGGAACATAAACAAGCAAGGAGGACAATGTTCCTACCCCTTGTGCAGAGGAGCTGTGAGGTATTGGAATGGGCTGTGCCTGCATACTGTTTTCTTTTAGCTTTACCCACACCAGGGTCATCTAATGGGATAGCAAACAAACTGAGGAGAAAAAATACTGCTTCCACATGCAAGTTTTCTCAACAACAAGGTAGCCATCAGCATTTTTCAGAAATTGGGAAGGCCCTGCCATAAACATTTTGCTTTGAATTACAGCACTAAATGTCCATGTTTCTTCAGCATCATTCCTTAAACAAAACAGTCACCAAGAGGCATGTTCTCCCACAGATAGCCCCCAGTTCTCCTGTATGACTTTCCTCCTCTTAATGTTAATATCCAGATTCTGCCAGAAAGTGCAAGACATAAGTCATTTTCATAACTCCATTCTAGCCTTGCCAGGTATGGCTTCCTATTGCAGTAAACTTACCTAAAGAAGAAACCACTTCTTCGTCTGCAAAGCTCATCTCTGCTAACATGCCCATTTGGTCAGCCCCATCTGAACATACACTCCCTTGATCCAGCTGCATGGTTTCTCCACTTCTTTTAATGTCCAGGAACAATTCATTCCCTTCAGATGTTATTGATCTGATTGCAGCTTCTCAAAAACTCTAAAAGGGAAGGATTTACAAGGGTAAATTTAAAATGTTTTCACTTTAGGTACAAAAGCATGATCAGCTCATCCAGCGGTTACTTCTTTTTATGATGGCTTTCAGTACACATTTCTGGCTTCCTCTAAAACCTGCAAAGCATTTATCAAACAAATCTTTTTTTTATTCCTTGGGTAAAACTGTCTCTTGTGATCTTGATGTCATCATGGAAGAAGTAACTAAACCACCTTCTGAACCAGCAGGTTTTGTTCCTCTCAAGATTTGTATTGCAATTCTGGTCTATTGGAATTAATTCTGCAAGAAGAATTTCAGAATTCCATGCTCTGTTCTCTCAATATCCATGCATCATTTTCATCTGAATAGACTCAATCTTTGAACTAATCCAGTCTTTATCCCAAAGGTAGCTACACAGAATAATTTGAACCAATAAAGGTGAATACCAATTTCATTGTCTGGATGTGTACAGTCAAATGAACTTTTGTCTGGGTTAAAAAAAAGACTTCAGAAAAGATGAACAATTATTTGTGATCTTGTTCTCATCCAAAAAGGTCAGAATGTTTCCAAGAGTAACTTACTGAAATGGTTGTCAGCTTTTATAATACATAGTTACACCTTTGCCGGTCTTTCACTTGCCAAGCGACCAAAAGCGTACTCATTGAGGATTCAGGCTATGTTAATGCCTTTCTGTTTAACCTACCAGTAAACAACAGATCATCAGCTGCCATTTGACCATCGCTGCACATCTTTTCCAAACATTATACCCTAAGAAGTCTCTCCAGAGCTAGGGCTTCGTTTGGAGCAACCATTCTAAAAGGCTTGTTGGCTTAGGCCACCCTAAGTCACCTGGGGAATTAGTCCAGTAAATCAAGTCTCTGGACACAACCTGGGAAATAAGTATGGTATATATTTTCCAGATCACTAGATTTCTCTAGTCTCTGTCTGGACATTGGAACGTCACTCACAGCTTTCCCCTTCCAAAATTGTTACTGTCAAAGGCACTAGCCTTTTACTTTGGTCTCCTAGTGACTTGTTCATGGAGATTCCTTTGTAGTGGAAGGAAGCTGTAGTCTATCACTCGATCTGGAGAATACCTGCAAAGGATTATGGGTAAGGGAGGACTTTCAAGATTGTGAAGAATTTGTTGCCTGCAATGAAGGTGACAGAAGGAACAAGTCGAATTATTCCAGTCTCTGGTGTGAGTCCAGACAAATCTAGCATTCTGGTAAATACCCAACTTGTGTTTCCTCAATCATGCCACCAAGTGGTTGTTAAGAAGGTAGTGGAATCTCAAGAACTGCATATTCTAGAAGGTCTTTACCATAAAAGCAAATAGCTTCGTGAAATAAAGGAACTTCATCTGAAGTCCTAGATGTTAATATGTGAGAAGGTATCTACCATATCCTCTGACACTTTAAAGGGCTCTTGTGGAGAAAGGGAATTATTGCCTGTAAAATCAGTTTCCAAGATTGAACATAATGGACGAAGTCACTGAGGTTTAGAGTGGGATGGGAATCTCCCATTCCCATTTGCACGGTGAATTGGGGGAGTGGCTAAATAAAATCCCTTTGCTCATACTGAAGGAGGAATAGTTATAGGACCCCTTTCTGGTATACATCGAGAATCTGTGCCTGCATATCTTTAAAAATTGCCAGCTTTCTTAAGACATTGTCTGATGGGGGAGATCCTGAAAGCTGTAGCATGGTTCACAATGTTGGGACATACTTGAAGAATCTGTTTCCAATGTGCAGTCGTCAGTAAAAGCTAAAACTACTACAGAGTTCCCAACTAGAGAACTGAGGATGAGTAGCACCTGGGAGTATCATAAAGACCTTCCATTATAGTCCATGCCTTTTTCCTTTACCTTTTCTCAAGTGTTTGAGTAACGTTTTGTGAAGTCTGCCCAAAAAATATATCTAGGAAGGGAACCTCAAAGATAGCCTGCCTTTAGCTAATCCTTGAAAGAAGATGGTATGAATAATATCATGCACTGTAGGGTTGGGAATTATGTTACTGCCCTGGCTACGGTGTGACTGAAATCAAAACTGAAGTGAGCTATGCCTGCTTTTTTGGTAAAGAGTAATAAAGCCCTGCCCCTGACATGTAGATGACCAAAGCTTGTTTAGCACTTTGGGTGCTGAATGAACTAGGCAGTGACAGAGAGAGAGAGGGAGAGAGAGAGAGAGATGTGATAAGTCAATGCCTTCTTGTATATCTCTCTCTGGGGGAAAGGTCATATGTTTGAATCCCAAGTAGAATTCCAAGTTGGAACCAGAGGTTCTTGCTTTCAAGAGGGCAGGGTCATTGCTAGGACACCTCTTGCTAGATCAGGAGACATGTTAATTATATATATCTGTTACAAGCCAGTCCTGGGATATGGCAGGCATTTGCAGTGGGAATGGCTAGAACGTAAGACAAAATTGTGTCTTCCCATAATAGATTACAGTATAACTCCCTTCACATTTCCCTTGCCTTCACATTCTGGGAAGTTAACTCATTCTCTTCAAAGGTGCTCTGGAAGTTTGCACTGCAACTTCCAGTGGGCAGAGCTTAAGGTTTTTGAAAGAATAAAATTGTGTCTTTACATTTCAAACAAATGTTCATTATCTCTGGAACCATAGAGGTTACTAAAAAAAGTGTATATTTCAAACTCTTCAGAACAAATATTTTTATAGTGGTAGTATTCTTTAGTTCTTGGTCTTAAAACAGCATTTTATAAATCATAGTAAACACAGTAACTGTTATGTTTGTAATATTTTGTAAACAACTTACAATATCTCAGTAACCACTCAAGTTACACACATACGGTCAGCAGCATTTTGTTTGTGGAGCTGAGACCTTGCATAGGAGGCTAAACAGTTCTGTCTGTGCTACTTGGTTGTTGAGATATTAAGAAAAACATTACATTTATGACCATATAAATAAATATTAATAACCTTCATGAATTAGTACTAGGCTAACTGCCCTTGTGAGCCATTTAAAGCCTAGCCAATTATACCTTGTGATACTCAAACCCAGCACCTTGTGTTTGTAAGGCTAACACCTTAACCATTAGGCCACCCTCCCAACATCGTTGTTATATTAACAATAATTAATATATCTTTACCTGCACTACAGAGAGGTCAAATATCAATACAGTTGTGTTTGCCATTGTGTAAACTTTAAGATGAAATATTTCAATACTTTGTATGTAGCATAGTTTTGGAATTATTAATGCAAATATGAACATTCAATATTTGGCGTCAGTAGGATGTAACTGGAAAAGCATCTGGAGCCACCACTCGGCTGTAATGAGTTAAGTGGGAGTGATGTTTGATGGCCAACTGTTCTGCAACACCAAACAGTATGTGCTTCAACAAAAACGATACCACCAATGCCACAAAAAGTATTTTATTTCTCTAGCGCCTCAGCTACAAACAGCCTTCAAGGAGTAAAATACACAAAATTAATCACACTTTATATAATGCCAGCAGCTTCAATCAATGAACAATTAAACAATAAATTAAAACATCACTCAAATGTAGTTAAAACTTTTTTAAAGTGTCAATGTCCCATTTCATATAACACTTTTCCAACAACATTCAGTGTTTAATCACTTTGGTACCAACGTACTATATTTTAAAATAAATATTGTTTCCTTTTTTAAAAGGTTATATCTGTGTGTTTCCTTATCATTATTATTTAAACAAATCTGTTCTAAAATTGTTTGATGGCCAAGCCCGGCGTTGGATCAAATAACAGCCCAAAAATTGAAACTGCAATGGGCAACGTGGAAACCCACTGATGAAATCAGGTCAAACCTGGATTTCTGTCTGACTTGCTCAATACTCCTGACTTTGTGTTTATAAGTGAGACATAGCTAGATGATAATCATGTTATTCCTTTGACTGCTGCTGTGCTGTTTGGATTCTGCATTAATCAGTGCGCATAGCAGCATAACATGGGGATGCAGCAATATTTTAGATAACCTTGGTTAGCAGCAAAGATTCCAACTCCTTTTGGTGTGGTGTGGGTACAGAAACTTTATCTAAGGATTTCATTTGCTACATTTTATGCAGTTGAATGAGGACATTACTTTAGGCGTTTCCAGAATTTTTTATCAACTTGGTTTTGAATAGCCTAGACTGACTTATTTAGGTCAGTTTCAACATACTGGTTTTAGGTTTTTCATTTGGTATATGTGGATCAATGTGTCTCCTGGACATATGCTAAACTTAGTATTCAAAGTAAATCTGATGACCTCAGATTTGGTGATGGAGCAAGTCTCTTGATCTGATCACATCCTCTTTTGGTTTACCCAAGGTGCAGGCCCACAGCATTTGAGCTGGTGCAGTACATGATTTTCTGCATTGCCATCACAGAACAACTCTATCCTCTTCCAGCCCTCTGTAAGAATACAATACAAGTTATCCAGATCAGTTTTTCTTCACCTGCAATATGGAGATCAGGATTATATTGGAAGAGCTTGTCCTTACTAACAGATGGCGATCTCTTAAGAAGAGAGCAATATTTTTAGTTAAGGCACAGAGCACTGCAATAGCTGGTCAACTGGGAATTATTCTCCAGTGGCATGGCAAGCTGTCTTGCACTCCGAAATCTTTTTCTTCAAAGAAATGTGAGTTATCTCCTTAATGGTTTTAGAGCTAAGCTGATTTCCAGACAATACTGCTGTTTCTTCGTGCTGGAATGAGTCCATTTCATCAGCTTGTTTGGAATCTATTCCACTGCTTGAAGATTGCATTAGACTTCATGAAGAATAGAGAAACTTGACTGCCAATCAATAACAATTTCATTGAATCCCTACTAATTGAGTAAAGTTCACTGAAAACTGCTTTTAGTGAACCAGAGTTTCTTTCTTCCATATACAATCATGGTTTCCCTACCTTCTGAGAAATGCTGCCTTAAAGTTTCTGTTAAAGTAGATTTCCGTAAACCATAGTTGCATAATTGGGATTCACTGATTCAGTGGTCATCGAATCAACATAATTCCTATACTAAACCCTTGTACTACTCATATTCTGAATTGTCATTTGTTTTGTAGTTTCAGGCTGTGCTTTTTCCCTGTTTGTTGAGGGAGGCACTGATTAAACCTTTTCTCAGTAAACAATACTGGATCCTAAGTATGTATTTACAACTCCACCACAAAAACTCCCGTTTATTTCTAAGGTACTTGAGGAGATGGTATATGCCAACCTTGATTCAGATTTTAATGAATAAGATGATACCTGTGATACATTTCTATCTAAATTTTATACTTGACATAGTACTGAGAATGCTCTCACAAGAGCAGTTCATCGGGTCATAGGAGGTTACTAGGCTAATGGCCCTAGGGCCTTTACAAGCCTAGCCATGTAAAAACCCGAGTACCCTTATTGACCATAGTTAGATGCTCATTGTTAGCAGAGCAATTTTGTGATCAGCACTGACTGCCCTTGTCCCTGAGGGACATAGGCACCACCCCTGGGATGAATTTATGGACACCCATCCAGTTCTCAAGGTTGAACTTGAATAGGGTCATTGAAGAGCTCTGCTTTACATGGAGTGGGAGCTTATTCCAGAGGAGCAACAATTGCTGGGAGATATATTTGCCTCTCCAGCATATTCTGTTTATCACTGGCTAAGTTGAGATCCCTAAAGTGAGTTATTCTTGTCCCATTTGATTTGCAGATGTGTAGCATTTCCATTAGGGTTGGGTCTGAGACTGCTCTGTAGGCCAGGCACAGGTTTCCTCTCAGCAGATTGTGTGATACAGAGTACAGTGACAGGGCCCTCAGTCTTTCCATGCATGTCATATTTCGGAGACCCTAGATTCTCTTGTCAGAGACCTCTTTGGTCTCTCCAGTTGCTGCATATGTCTGGTGAGGTACATACAGAAGGGAGCATTGTACTCAATTAGTGGTCTGAAAATGGTTGAGTACAGCAGAGCTATAACCTCCCTGCTCTTGGATGCGATGTCCTTATTTATGAGATGTGCAAATGTAGAATGCTTTTCTTACCACTACAGTCATATGGTGATCGAGGTTTAGATTGGTATCAACCTGTGTTCACAAGTCTCACACCACTGATTTTGAGTTTAGAGGGGTGCTATCTGTATCATAATTAGCAGGGGCTACTTCTTTGCCAAAGGGGATAATGAGGCATTTTTTGTATTAAGTTTTAGTCCTTGAGTTTGGCACCAATCATTTGTCTGTGTCAGCCCTTTCTGTAAATGTTGACATCGTTGGGGGACTCTATGACTGCATCCAGTTTACAGTCATCTGCAAACATGGTAAGCCACAGGCCATATGTCTTGACTTCAGAGAAATAGATTCCAAAGAGCAGAGGGCCCAGCACAGATTCTTGTGGTACTCCACTGGTAACTGGTGTACTGGTGGAGGTGGACTCCCCTACTTTGACATTGTATGTTCTGTCGGTGAGCCACTTGGTTACCCATCTAGTAATGTATGGGTTAATCCCCAGATGGGAGAGTTTCTCTATGATACCTCATTGAGGGATTGTGCCAAAGGCCTTGGTTAAATCAAGATAGGTGGTATGTACTGTTTTGCCCTCATCCAGGGCTTTGGTGACATTCTCAAAGAAGTTCACTAGATTTAATAAGCAAGATATACCCTTGATAAAATCAAACTGGGTAAGGTCAAGAGTCTGAAGGTTGCCTAAGTCCTTCTGGATAAGGTACATGATGATTCTTTCCATAGTCTTGCAGATAAGGCTGGCTAGGCTTATGGGTTGATAGTTCCCAGGGTCAGTTGATGGACCCCTCTGTGCTAGGGGATTACTGTTGCTGTTCTCCATTCTACCGGGACAAAGCCAGTTCTCAGGCTATGGTTAAAGACAGAGCCAAGTGGTTCTGCTAAGTCTTATTTTAAATTGTTTAGTAAGCAGCCTGGGATATTATCTGGTCCCACAGAGGCTGTGTTTTTGGCCTTGGAGAATGCTTGTAAGATCTCTTCTTTGGAGATACTCAGTGGGGGACTGGTGTTAGGAATGATTTGGGGTATGTCTGGTGGGGACAAGTGGTGAAGTTATTACCAAATCTGTTGGCTATCAGGTTGGCAATTTCCTCAGGTACAGTGTGAACGGTACCATCCACTATACATTCGGCACACAGCTGAGCATTCCTTTTTAGGTTTTGGACATAGCTAAAGAATGCCTTATGATAGTCTTCAGCTAGGGATGCTAATTTAGAATCATAGGTAGCCTTAGAGGACTTAACAAGATATCTGATTTGAACAAAAAGTCTCCGGCACAATGAATGTTTTCCTTGTATCAGTGAAGGCAGGCAGACCACTCGAGGAAGTAACAAACACTTTTATTCCATAAAGTCACATCGACAAACAAAAACAAAAACAAAAGCAGAGGTCGATTAAGCACTTTCGTCTCCTGTTACGGAGACTTCATCAGAATAACTTTTACATCTCGACCATTCATTTTATATATTCACCGTTTTCGTTAATTAGCATAAAAACTCTGAAGTCTATTATTTGTGAGTATCAGTCCGTTTAAAAAACACCATATTAAATATTTAATTGATATGTAGGCATTCCTAAAACTAACAAACTAACAAACAAGAAGTGCTAAAATTACAGGGTGCTGCTTAAAAGGAAGCTTACATTGTGTAAGAAATACATGTCTTAAATTAAGTTGTTAATAAATTTACATTCTTGTATATTCTTAACAAACTCTCAAAGGAACTGTTACTAAAATTCCAAGGATTCATGTTCATGGATACAAAAATAGACCTATCAAAACAATGTACATAATCAAAGAACCCCCCACTACCCATGCAATACCAGGTGTACCTTAGAGATATACTTAATAAAATATACTTAAAAAGTGGGCATGTGTGTTTCTTTTACGTAGCTAGAGTGTAAACAGCCCCTAACCCTTCTAAAAAAGAGTTAACTGAGTTTTATGGTACTTTTATTCCCATGTTGTTTATGGATTGTTTGGAATTAAACAATATAAGATCCTTGTAATTCTTAAAAAATTCTTAAAAATAGTCCAATAAAATAGAACCTGTTTTCATACATACATATTTCATCTTATTCAATAAATAAACAAATAAATAAATAAATAAATAAATGTACTTATCACCATACTATTATAAACAAATGAATAATTCAATAAATCTGTGTAAATATATACACAAAAATAAATAAGTATATATAATAATAAGTATTAAATATAAATAAGTAAACATCATGTATTAAATATTGTGTAATGAAGTATTAAATAGTGAATTATTAAAAAGTTGAATTATTATTTTATTATATTATTAAATTATTGCACATTTCTTTAATATTTCGTTATTTTAGGATCTGCGGCCAATATTTTAAGTGCTGGGACAATAGAGATGTGGTCATTTAAACCTTTATCACAACATGCATTCAATTTTAACTGCCAGATCATTTCTCTGTATTCTACCTTGGTCTCCCAATCACCTCCTCGCTCCAAGTGTCCCACCACCTCAAGAACCCAGAATTTGAAGTCAGCTTTTTCACATTTCGTAACATGCCTATATAAAGCGTTATTCTCATTGCGTCTATTAATGTCTCTAGTATGTTCATAAATTCTATTTTTCAATTTTCTTTCTGTTTTTCCAACATAATAGCTTTCACATTCTTTACAAAATACTAAATAGACTACCCCTTTTGTATAACAACTACTATAATGTTTAGATGTTAATTTGAGGGGAATACTAGATATACTAACTTCCTTGTTCTCATAGATGTATGAACATTGGGCACACCTACCACACTTAAAAGTTCCGTGTTTCCTACTAGCACCATCTACATAGATCCCTTTCCTTTCTATAATATTTTTTATATTAAAATTTCTTCTAAAACTAAATTTCAAATTGTTCTTAAAAACCTCGGTTCTAGTAGCAACGTTTTTAAACATGTCCCATATTTCATTCAAACTTCTCTTAAACCAACCCGTACCATAAAAATAAGTTGTAGTTAAATACGGTGTGTACTTTATTTCATCAACAATCATAGTATTACTGTTGTCAACTGAATTCTCAATAACCTCAGTTTCTTGGTTTAAAAGTGGCGTGTATTTCTTTGTATTTCTCCCTAAAACAACATATTCTTTTACTGAAGAAATAAGTTCCATAGGGTACCCCCTTTCCTTGAATAGGCCTTCTAAAAACGTGATTTCTTTCATAAATTCAACATTATCTGAAATCATTCTGGCCATCCTAATCATCTGGCCCTTAACTATATTTTTCTTTAATTGTTTTGGGTGGTCACTGTTGTAATGTAGATAGGCATTTGAGAAGTGTTCTTTCCTATATATATTGGATTTATAACATTTATTTGTCCTATCCTTAATAAGCCTAATGTCCAAAAAATGTGTTTCATCAGTATCAATTTTGTGTGTAAATTTCAAAAATGACGTTGTATTATTAATATATCCTGTAAACACATCTATTTCTTGCCTTGTTCCTTTCCATAGGATAAAAATATCATCCAAAAATCTGTAATATTCAACTATATGCTGGTTGTGTTCAGTGTTGAAAATAAATTACCTTTCCCAGTACAACATAATGGTATTCGCAAATATAGGGGCACAGGCTGACCCCATGGCCACTCCTTCCTTCTGGTGATAATAATCACCCTCAAAGTATATAAAATTGTATTTTAAAACAAGTTCCATGTTTAATAAAACGTTTCTAAAATCTAATGGTGTGAGCCAATCCATTTCCGATAATATCTTCTCAAACCACTCCATCCCAATGTTTTGAGGAATAACAGAAAATAGTTCCTTAACATCAATAGTGATAAAAAACACATTTTCCAAGTAGGCACATTTTCCTATTTTACTTAAAAAGTCCCATGAATCCTTTAATATGTGTTTCCATTTGGAATATATAGGTTTTGTCATGGCATCTACGTATATGGCCATGAGTTGAGTTTTTGATCCTTGAGAGGCAACTATGGGTCTTAATGGAGGGTCAAGTGTGGATTTGTGTACCTTGGGTATTCCAAATATACCCGGTATAACAGTTTTTTTGACATTAAAATAATTGTATAGTGGTACATCTATCAATCCAGTTAGTAAATTGTCCTCAATAACAATATCAATTTTCTTGTACTGTATATTAATCTCATTTTTGGTAATAAGACAGTAATTCTCGTCCTTATCCAAAATCTCCTTCATTTTTCTAATATAATCCCAAGTTTCCATCAAAACCACACCCCCTCCCTTATCCGGCTTCATCACCCTTAACTCCCTATTATTACTCAAATCCTGTAGTAATTTGGTAATGAATGGTCGAGATGTAAAAGTTATTCTGATGAAGTCTCCGTAACAGGAGACGAAAGCGCTTAATCGACCTCTGCTTTTGTTTTTGTTTTTGTTTGTCGATGTGACTTTATGGAATAAAAGTGTTTGTTACTTCCTCGAGTGGTCTGCTGCCTTCACTGATACAAGGAAAACCTTCATTGTGCCGGAGACTTTTTGTTCATATTTGTGGGTGTTTCTGCTTTTTTGGTTACAAGATATCTGATTTGCTTGTTTAAGGTGTGGTGGTTATTCTTCCTCTACTGAGTTTGCTCCCTCCTGCTTTTATATATCAGTTTCATTTCTTTTGTTGTATAACTTAGTGATGCATACAGTCCACCAGGGTGACTTGTTTTTCGGGAGGAACTGGTTTTGTTCCTGTTGTATACAGCTGAGTCAATGCATTTGTTTAAGTGGCTGTATAGGACATTTGTGTATTCCTCTACATAGGAGTCATTGTTGGCTATGTTGGCAGGGGTTTGAAACATTTTATACCATCACTTAGTAAGCAATAGTTTTTCTTTGGAGAAATGTTTCAGTCTTTTTTTACTCCTGAGGGTGTTAGGTTTGATCTTTACTTCAAATGAGACAGAGTTATGGTCTGACTTTACCAGGGAGGGCAACACACAGGGGGTAGTACAGTGCCCCCCCATGTTGGTAAACACCAGGTCCAGAAAACTTGAACCCCTTGTGGGGGTGCGGACTAACTGTTCTGGGGCATTTGAATTAACAAAGTCCAGGAATCTCAAAGTGATTGTATTTGTGCTCATGTAAGTTGCCCGGTTGATAGAAGGATAGTTGAAATCTCCCATGATCAAGGTGTTTGGCTCTATACTGAGAGAATCTAGCAAGTCCAGGTAGGCAGTGTACTTCTTCTACTTCATAGTAGGGGACCTGCAGCTAACAATGATTTGGAGAGGTATTTTACCTATAGTTAATTGGACCTGGAGTAGCTCAAGATAGTTCTACTGTTTCAGTAGTCTCGAGGTGTATTTGGATTTAATGAAGATGGATATACCTTCACCTTTGGTTCTTTCACATTCGTTGTGGGGTCTGAACTTGTGAAAGGCTTTGAATTCTTGTATGACTGGGGTGCTGTCAGTGGCCTTGAACCAAGTCTCAATGACTGCATAAATGTTAACATCTTCCAGAGGCAGGAGTGCTTCCAGAGAGAGCAGTTTGCTGCTTAAGCTCCTAGCATTAAACAGAATGACCTTGAGTTTGTCTTTATTGGATTTCTTTATGTCAGAAGTTTTGATGTTTTGACATTGCCTAAAAAGGCACTATGGGGGAGACAGGCATATTTCCCAGTATCTGAAAGCTGTGAGGAGACAGCTGAAGGCCATCTCTGGCAAAGCAGCATGAACTCTCGATGATGTCTTCCCATGCAGACAGGTACTGGATCCCCCTGGAGTGACACTAGAAACTAAGCCAGTTATTGAAATCAGTCATTTTTGATTGTATTGTAGCATCATCCTAGGTGAAGGTAGAATGCTGCTTATGGCTAGGGACACACCTGCCTGGGACACATAATCTGAGAGTTTGGTCAAGTCTGTATTCATATAGTCCAGAGAGGTACATCTCAAGTCATTCACACAAACATGTACTATGACAGAGTCATAACAGTAATTGTTGCTGAGTGACTTGAGTGTGTGCATGATATGAGTGATCCTGGCACCTGACAGGCAGCAGACTATGACCTTCTCCTTGTTCAACTTGGTGAGGGGACATCTTTGTGTCTCACTATTGAGTCACCTATGGCTAGAACATTTGTTTATGAGGTGTTTACCTTAGGGGCTTAGTTACTGAGACACTGATAAGTGTGCTGTTATGTGCAGTGGTGGATTCTGTTTGTCTACTAGTATGTGTATGCTGTTTGCGCTTGGGATGTCTCTGGTCTTTTGGTAGGATCATAGTGAGTACCTCTACATATGTGGGTTTGTGTGTCTTGACCTTTTCTTGTGTGAGAGGGGAGTTGTGTGTTCTGCCAACCTGTTGTATATCTATTTATTATTATGTGAAAGGACTGATTCTAATTTCATGGTATAATCTCTCACAAACTGTATTTATTTGCTTTAGGTGCAAGTGGTTGTCAGTATATCTTAGGCAATTGCTAGATTATATCAGGATGCTCAAGTAATTCAGGTTGGCTGGAGAAATGGTGGGAAACTGTCCATCCATTATGTTAGGTATATATTGTAATAACTAGTGGGGATGGGCTAGATGGACCAGAGCTTGTTCGAGAGACTAACAAAGGCAGCTATACTGTGGAGGGCTAAGGGTGGAAGACTGCATCAACACCTCAGAATGAGCAGCTGAGTTGCTCACTGAGTAACAATGCACAACTGCACACAGAGAGGCAGTGGAGCTAAGGAGGGTTCTCTAGCTGATATAAAGGAAAAAGTTGTGTTTCTAAGCACTTGCATCTGTACACGGCAGCCTTAAAACCCGTTGCTACGTGCAAATGCGGTGCTTAAACACAGGCAAAGTTAAACAGTTTTAACACAAACTAACCAGTGGGAAAGCCCAAAACTGAGCCTTATTCCAACAATCCCAGGCTCAGATTGGTTCTGGGCTACACACTTCTGCCACAAGGGTGCGAGAAGGCCTTCTTAACGTACACCAGCTGGTTTTAGTGCTCAGGTAATACCAAACAGCCTAGATTCAGCAAGTTTGAGTCTAGCCTATGCTATGAAATACAGAAGTAGTAGAAATACAAAGTGCACAGAAAAAAATGGTCACAGCAGTAAAAACAGCAAGAAATGAAGCAGCAATTAGTCAAAATGCAGTTCAAAAAGGGCAATGCAAGCTTAGAAAATATATGTATTTTTTAACACAGTGCATGTCTTAGATTTTAGTTCAGATTCACTCCAGATCTCTGGTTATGGTCATCAAACTCGGAGCAGCTCTGACAAACTGATCGCAAAACAACTCAAATGCAGTGCTTGTATACAAGTGAAGTTAAACAGTTTTAACACAAACTGACCAATGTGAAAGCCCAAAACTGAGCCTTATTCCAACAATCCCAGGCTCAGATGCATTCTGGGTTACACACTTCTGCCACAAGAGTGCAGGAGGGTCTTCTTAATGTAGGATGGCTGGTTTTAGTGCTCAGTTAATATCAGACAGCCTAGATTCAGCAAGTCTAAATCTAGCCTATGCTATAAAATACAGACATATGTTCTCTTAATGGCAAAGGATCAACAGAAATATTTGGCTTCAGCCTCCATGCTTTCTTAGTAACATTCTGCATAGTTGACCGTGGTATCATACTATAACAGTTACATACTTAAAACAGATTTTCAAGAGGTATTCTTGAATGGCATTCCTCCCACTTCTTGGCTCACTCACAAAATAGTGTCTGAAGTAAGTTCCCCATCTGCATACTTTCTAGACAGTGAAGTTCCTCATGACTCTATTTTGGATCCAGTACTATATGTAAGCTGTCCCTAGCACAACTCATTCAGATGAGAAGTCTGTGATATCAAAAAGTGATGTGCAGTTTTGTGTATCTTTCTTTTACAAGAATGTGCCATTCATAAATTCCTTGATGGAAGTTATTGACTCTAACCATCACTTATTGCTTTGTAATCAATTTGAGCGTAAAACATCAAAGATGGTTGACTTATTCATGTCCGTGTTAGATAATGGTCTGACTTTGAACTCCTGTGGAAAGAATGACTAGTGGTTAGATGGGATGGAGTTTGAATTCCACCATTGCCAACCAGTGTGAATGGTCAGCAGGGGTATGATCTATCCAGTCTTACCTCTAGTACCAAACATATTAGTGTGCTAAAAAGGGATACATATGTGAACCACTAAGCAATTCACTAAGTGTAGCTTGGCCCCCAAGAGCATGCAGGAAATATGCACTGTTGTCCCAGGTATGGGCTTTTACAATCCACACCAAACATATGCTGCACACCCTGCTGAGTATAGTCGTTGACCTAGTTCCACAGACTATTTTTTCACAACTCTCTCTGGGTTCAGTTGTCTTCCAGTGCTCATTTTGCCACATTTACTTTACTGTAAATATGCTCTTACATGCACACACACACACACACACACACACACACACACACACACACACACTAGGGAAGGTGATCAATATTCCCTAATACTACAGCCTTCTAATCTGGCACACAGCAGTAAACAGCCAGTATCCCAGATTATTAGTCTGGAGAGCTCCCAGTTACTGTTTAGTCTTGATAGTAAGCCACATACTTATAAACACAACTGATAGTATGTTGAGGGGGAGTCTGGACCATTAGTGGTAGATGCCAACAGCTTGTTGCACTTTAGTAATAAATACTTTATCAATTGATAAGTACGAAAAAGACAATCATCTACAACCTTTTCTAAAATGAATTAATAAAAATACTTTATACAGAAAAGAAAGAGTTAAACAATATAGTAAACAGTTAAATATACGAAGAGATATTGAAATGCATAATAATAATAATAATTGAAAAAAATGGAGCACAAGAAAGAAAAAAATCTAACTACAGCTAGTCTCCTGGAGCTAATTTCTGATGTGCAAAAATTATTGGATCTTAAGCTTATCTTAATTTCCAGACAGAGATATGCAAGTGCTAAGAACAACATTCATAAGACAGAAAGTTACAGGATGCACCCTTCTCAACTGACTGTTCTTCTGTAAACTATTTGGTTTATACCTTTTCTTACAGACTATGGATACAGTGAAACCAAGTTTTAAATTTACATAGTTATGAGCCTATTTGCATGCCCTGGGACTACTGTCTCTTTAAAGAATCTTTTAATTGCACTTTTGCAGCCAATGGCTTCCTGGCATGAGAAAAGTTAAATATTCTGTAATTGCGTTTTGGCATCCTATGTATAATAGCTGTGGTCCCCACCAGCAGGAGCTATACCTTTATACATTTTCATTCCTTTTTTTCTTCTTTTTTGTTCACATATTAAAAGGTTCCAAGTTCTTAAATTTTTTGTGCTATAGATGACATGTATACTGCAGACTGAATTACATATTTCAGTTTATCTGCTGCAGATTTTATAAGAGTGAAGTGTAGCTCACATTTTTGTTGCATTCTGAATCAGTAAACAGTAGCATACTTATGTACAAACCTTACACACTGTGTTATTTATAATAGTGACATGGTGGATTTTTCATCAAAGGTGAGTGGTGTTATCATTAATGATAATGACGGGCTTGCACATAAGGACAGGTGTCTAGATAATGCCATAGTGCTGCCATCATACGAACACAGCTCAGATCAAACAGCTCTCTCATGCAGACCAAGCCATTGTTGTCCAAACCTTGGTTTCATCTACTGCAACTCTATACCTGGGATGTTGACATAAAATTGATTGGCTGAAGTTAGCTCAGAATTTTGCTTCTTACCTCTTAACAGGTCTACTATATTACTGACATGCTCTAACGGTTTTGTGGAACTCTTAATGGTTGCTTGTTAGACTGCAGATTCATTATAAGACATTCTACCTCAAATTGTAGCTTCTGATTTATCATGTGGTCTGTTCACTTTGCTGTGTCATATTCGGGCTACTATTGGTTTTGATAGTGTGGATCAAATCCTTCAGAATTCAATACTTTTTCTACTGAGCTTCACACCTGGGTAATTTACTATCTCAGTGGCTTTCAGATTCCCTGATGATGAATGCTTTTAGGAGATTTCTGACGATTCATATTTTCAGCTTAATTTTTATATTTTTATCACACTTGCATAATTTATTAATTTTCACATATATATCGGCATTTTAATTTCAGACAGTATGTACTTTTTGTATCAATCTCGTGAATTTTTTTATGTAACTGATTTTATTTTCACATGCTTCACCTCTCTCCTTTCTGTGTCTCTTCTCCTCTCTCAAGATTTAGTGAAGATTAAACCGGTTTAGAAACAAAAGTATACATTGTACATCACACTCTGCTTGATTGTGCACTGTAATTTGCTTGTTCATTGGAATATATGTACAGAGTTTTTTCTATGTAATTAGTCTGAACTATTCTGTTATTACTTACATTTTCTATATTTTGTTTGCTGAGCCTGAAATTTGTCAGTATTGATCAGTGCACTGCCCCAGTAAACAGATTTTCGCAGTAATGCTAGTTTACATGGAAAAACACTAATACAGTCTTATAAACTTCAACAACATATTTTCTGTAATGTTTGTAAGGTTTAACAATGTTTACTATTAAATTCACTGACAAAATGAGTCTTGAAAATAGGTTTCCCATGTTACCGCCAGCATGTAATGTCAGCTAAAGCTTGCCCTATACTGCTTTATATGCGTTCCTTTTCTCGTGCCATCAAAAGTTGTCAAAGCTTTAGTTCAACTTTTCTACACTGAACTCAGTACAACAGCAACTGAGCAATCCGCATCTTCTCAAGCTTTGTATGCAGAAAAACAGTACAAGATCAACTAAACAATCCCTGTCTCTAGAGTCGTATCACATACTTACAAAAAAAGAAATGAAAACGGATATTGCAGTAAAACTACAAGCATCAGTACATAAAATCAAAGCAGAACTTTGTACTTCTAACAAAGTTTATTAAACAACCTTTCATTATTTTGTTTGAAATGTACTTGGTACTTCACATAAATTAAATCGCATGTCTCCGATTTACGGTATGAAAATGACCAATACATACTTTACCTATATTACGTTCATGTGTCCAGTTTCTTCTTTTCTTCAAAAACATTCAGTTTACATATGGTAAACTGGAAGAATAATCCTTCCGACTGGTGTCCCATTTCTTATTTTAAGTAGCAACTCCAAAAATAACAAACTAAAGCAGAAAAATAAATCTGGAAAACACCTTACACATTGTACGCAAGTCCCACAGTGCTTTCAGGTTAATATACGTACACACGCGACCACTCTTAGCGCTGAACTCAATGCTAGATGTTTTTACAGCACGCAAGCCACAAATCCTAAAATTATACATGATAATTGCCTAAAAAAGCACTACCAATTTCCCAGAACACTCTTGAACACTTACCCTTCCGTAATACACATATTTTTCACTTGCTTACTTAACCTCAATAAAGTACATTGTATCGCAAAACCTGGTTGCGATAATACGCAAGTACCATATACACACACACATATATATATATATATATATATATATATATATATATATATACATATACACATCCATAAATTAATAATTAATTAATTTAATTATAAGTACTTGAATCCAGATTTAAACTTATTCTGCCAAAGCTCTTGACTCCTTTTCTAACTGAAAGATTTCCAGATCTTGTGGGCTATGTGATCTCTCCCGGACTGTAAAAATTACAGTGGTATCTACCTTAGGATGTACTGTGAAGCTATCACTCCACCACATAAATAATCTATAGAAGGCATCATCTTTCTTGAGAGCAGAAGAGGAATTTGGATTTTCTGTGCTATCTCTTTTAAGACAGCTTCCAATGTAGGAGTTTTCCCCAGACTTTTTTTTTCTGGAGAGAAGAAAGAGAGACAATAGGCCATTCGATAGAGGATGACCCAAAGAAGAGGACATTGTGAATGGCTAGAAGGAAAGATATTAATTTAAATGTGTTTAAAATAGAGACATTAGTATACTCAGAATCACCCTTACAATTGTTTCTGAGGGATAGGAGATGCTTTCTACTCATAGCTATCATTGAGGAAGATCTGCAGTTACCCTCTGACTGACAGCCTACAGGTCATCAGTGCTTGCTGAGACACAAACCAGAGACGGGGAGACAGATAGTGTACACTTCCTCTTAAAAAGCATGTAGAAGCCTGTACGGCACCCTGAGTAGAAACCATGCTGTTTTCTTTAAGGTACATTCTGACATCTAGGTAGTGGAGGAAGTGCTTCATTTCAAGAAGCCTGTACAGTTCCCTGCATGGGCACCGAGTTGTTTGCCCGAAGGGTGCAAAGACATCAAAAAAAGCCCTGAAATCTGCCTTCACATTTGGGTCTCTGGGCTCATCAGATATTTCCATGGTTTGATTCCCTCAGCTTCCATTTGCCTACTGTGTGGCACAGAAAATTAAGGCTATGAGTTGTTAACAAGCTGCTTCCTTTAGTTCAAGGTTTGGTTCCCTCAGCTTCCATTTTCCTACTGTGTGACTCAAAACAAATCACTTCACTAGGCAGTGCTATGTGGTAATTTGGAAATTTGGCTAGGTGCCTAATTGGTCTCCTACTCACTGCCTTATGATTAGATTCCATGTGCCTGAATTCAGAAAGCATGTTTTCTCTGTGAGGGTTTAGTGCTTAGTCCACAAGAACAGGCTATTTGCCACATTGCCTCAGATGGTGAAGCACAGGGGGCATATTTGGAGGACTCACTCAAAGGGGCAGCTGATTATGGGCACGAGGAGCTGCTTGACATCTCAGACGCTGATGGAGAGCACACCATGTGTGAGGAGACTCAAGTTTTACAGGAGGAGACTTTGGTTGATAACAGGGACTCCGATTTCTTAACTTCTCCCTGTATCAGAGCATTGTCTGGGATAGTCCAAGGGACCTTTCTGTTGGTTTTACCAATGATTATGCTCCCTATTTGCTATCCTATAAGATGTCAGAGAGGCCCTGATCTACCTGCACCTTCTCCTCCTGGTGGCTGGGTTGAACTGATGATACTTGTAATGCTCCTTCACATAATAATATCATCTTAGGCAGTAAAAACAAAGTTAATGCAGAGGGATTTCACAAGGTCAAGGGCACATTCAGGCTTCCATTGCTTTCTGAACTAAATATGGAACCTTTCCCATAACAAGGATGAAGACTGAGATCCAAAGTGTGCAACTAATAGTAAAGATCTATGAAGTACAAGCTGTGATGCCCACTTTGCTCAGTGGAAGACATGCACAATATGCATTGACAGACAGTGACCCCCATTCTACACTCATTTCTGCAACTAGAAAATGCAAAATAACTGTTGCAAAACAGGGCTCTCAGAACATGAAATCCCCAAGAGTAAGCCATTGCAGAATGCCTTTAAAGGCAAGTTATTTACTCCTTTTATAGGTACATATGCTCATAGTTAAGTACTAGGCTATCCGCCCTTGCAGGTCATTTTAAGTCTAGCCATTTTCCCTTTTTGTGCTTGAATTAATCTTTCCTATTTGGTTAGAGATTGGCTTTACCCATCCTATGGTCTGTAATTATAGATTACCCCTAATAAGAATAACTAGAATCATACCATAAGTAATTTGAGGGGACTCATGCATGGGATAAAGTTATTTAGGAACTGCCTTTCTCTATTTGTAGAACAGGGGGTAGTCCTAAGGTAAATTTTCTGTTTCCCAACTGTGCTTGAGTATGGACAGATATGAACTTTGTTTTATGTGGATGGGGAGTGTCTTCCAGAGCACCATTCTCCACTGTGAGATACACCTGTCTCTCCAAACTGTTCTGTTGAAGTTACAAAAGAGGTTTAGATCCCTAGAACCAAGTATTTCTAATGCCATTTGACTTGCTGATGTGCAGTGAATCCATCAGTAATAGGTCAGAAGTTACCCTGTATGCCAGACACAGGTCACCTCTTAGCAGTCTGTAGAATACCGAGTATAGTGACATTGAGTCAGTCAATGCAGGATATGTTGTTTAGGCCTTGTATCCTTTTTACTAAGGTATCTGTGAGGGCATTCCAGTTGTTGCATGTATCTGGACAGATACATGCCAAAGAGGGCATTTTATTAAATGACTGGCCTAATGAGGGCTGAGTAAAATATTTAAATTGGTGAGACCTTAACATTGCATTTTTATGGACAGCATTTGATGTTTTGGGGGTTTTATTTTGCAAAAACAATTACTAATTTTATGAACTGAATTGAGATGCATTTTATAGAAAATAAACCTACAGGAAGATACATAGATAGTAAACAACCAGACATCTTGGTTTAGTGTATCCACTGGCTTACAGACAGAACCCACATGGTAAGAATAGCGGGCTCCAGGTCAGACTCTAAACCAGTCACAAGTGGTGTCCCGCAAGGCTCGGTTCTGGGACCTCTACTGTTCGGCATATATTTCTCAGAAGTACAGGCAAACACAGGAGGACTATGGCTAACCAAGTTCGCCGATGACTGCAAACTGGGAGCCATAATTGACTCTCCGGCTGACACGGACATCCTTCAAAAAGGCCTTACTGAGACAGACACCTGGTGTCAAAGTCATGGCCTCAAGCTAAATGCCAAAAAATGCATAGTCTTCCCATTTGGGAAAAACAAAACACCCACAAATTACCACATAGGCGGCATCCCCCTTAATACAGAAGAGGTAATAAGGGATCTGGGGACCCAGGTAGATAGTAATTTCTCCTTTGACAATCATATTGCCAAAGTAGTTAGGAAATCCTTCTATGTAGCCCATCTAATTACTAAGGGGTTTGCATCTAGAGATAAAGAGGTTATAGTGCCCCTCTACTCGTCACTCATCAGACCCATCATAGAGTACAATGCCCCATTTGGGATGTACCTCACAAGACACTTCCAACAGCTGAAAAGACAACAAAAGCACTTCACCAAGAGGATTACTGGCCTCAAACATATGTCCTATGCAGCCCGACTGAAAAAACTCCGGCTGTACTCAGTGACAATATCGCTTACTCAGTGGTGATCTCTGCCTGACTTACAAAGCCATGTCCAACTCAGAATTGATGGACATGCTCCACCTAAAGAAATCCAAGTCACTGTGAGCCACGTGCTCTAGTGAGCTAAACCTCTCCACAACAATGAATAGAACATGCTGGAGGGATAGATTCCTGTCACGGAGACTCCCCATGCTTTGGATCAAAATTCCTAACTACATTAGGCTGAGCCCCTCACTAACACTCTTGAAGAGAAGCCTTGACGAGTGGATGGGTAACAGAAAATACACCCCTGGGATCACTTCATTGGCTCTGCTTGACAGAGGCTCAGTTAATTAATCAATGGGGCGGCGAAAGCCGACACACTCTGGCTAGGCTTATAAATGCCCTTGGGCAGATAGCCTAGTACCTTCCTATGAACCTATGAACTTTCCTGCGGGTATTAAGTGAATGGTTGTAACTTGCTTTTTCATTTTGCCTTCAAATGTATAAGCAGATGGCTTCACAAAATAGTATCTGTGAAGGAAGGTACTCTTTGAGTCTGTCTCCAGACTTTTTCATGTACGTTATAATGTACTACCTACTGTAGCTAAAAGTAACAGCTACCAACAGAAGGATAACTGTTGTATGAGGAATTTGTATTTCTGGTCATACCTCTCAACTGCCACTGATTTTGCAAAATGTCCCTGATTTTGCCTCATAGTCTTGACTTCTGTCATGCAAAATTTTTGATTTTCTGGTAAATTACTAATGATTATAATCAGATAATAATGAACTATGAAGTTTCTCATTTACTGTTCAGAAAATATATTTTGAAAAACACTTTCCCCGCACACCATTCTGAGTGAGCAGACAACACAGACATAACTCTCACCTTCTTCCTAATAATTTTAGTTTTCCTACTGGTTTTATTGCAGCTTTAAATACTGACAGGAATTTATAAAGGTTACCACAAAGTGTAGACTACCTGTACACTTAAGTGTAATCTTTCTGAGTGACTAAAAAGCAAAAAAAAAAAAAAATGGGTAGGGATGTTCTTGACTACATATTGTGTGCACTTAGTGTTGGCTTTGTTGAATCTGGCTCTTATTCTGTTAGCATTTTAAGTGAATTACAGTAATGCTTAAAACATTGCCCTGGTTTTGGGCCTTTCTCCCTCCATTATTTTAGGTTTGACCTTGATTTTTTTTGAACAAGGAAGTTGAAAGCAGTGTTTTTCGGATTAAGAAGACATGCACTTAAAAGAAGTTCCCATGTAAAGACATCTGACATTAGTGATATTTCTATACAACTGAAATATTTGTCAAACACTTTTTTTGTAATTTATATTATGGATAATGAAGGCTTTTGTGCATGTGTGTGTGTGTGTGTGTGTGTGTGTGTGTGTGTGTGTGTGTGTGTGTGTGTGTGTGTGTGTGCGTGTGTGTTTGTGTTTTGTTAAATCTGTTTTCTGTAAAACTGGGATTCATGTTGAAAATATTCATATTTTACCGTTGTTTATCATAAACAAGATACAATATCACAGTTATTATCTCTTTGAAATAACTTCAGCCTTTATAAAATCCAAAGCATTCGCTTTTCATTTCATTGTTTAGAGACCCCTATAAAATCAAGTTGTTCTCTGCTCTCTTCTGTGACAAGATAGGTTACTGCTGTCTTATTTGTATCCATCTTGTGTGATGCACTGTAAGGAGAGTAGTAGTCTCATTCCAAGGCATATCAGTTATCTTATGTTGGCGTCTATCTGTTGAAAGAATTTTACAGTGATGTGTTCGGGAGAGTGCTGCTTTTGTTTATAACTGTCACTACCAAGCAACAGTTTTGTGAGACATTGCTGATGTGAACATACTACATTCTTTTCTTTGTCAGATTTCAGTGGACTTACTCTTTTGTTTACATTTTTTTTTTCAGAACAGTATGATAATAACCTTTCCCTGTTAGTCTTGCTTGTGTTATTCGTAAGACTTTGCCTTTTTAATTTGTGTTCCTAAGTTATGTGATATTTAACTGTAAAGACAGTGTAAAAGTGTGTTACATATCTTGTCTCTTCTGTGATTGCTCTTCTGCTCCTCTATCAGACCCCTTCAACATTTCTATATCTTGACAAAACAATTTTCTGCTTGGTAAACTGGCTACCTTTTCAGCTCTGTGTGTAAGTTTTGAAGTACACTGCCTTACTTCTTTAAACACTCCCGTCCTAGCTGAAATTCTGAGAAAGTTGTCCTTCACAAGCCTCCCTCTCTTACCCACCTTATGAAAGCATGTGAAACAACTCTGGGTTAGATATCCACCCATTTAATGGGAGGAGTTTGGAGCAGTGCAGATTTTGTTCAGAAGGTGCCTGCTGTGAGCTGCCTTTTACATCTAGCAGGCCAGCTGAGCAGAAGAGCCTTTTCTTGTTGTTTCCTGGAAAACTGAGGGGTTGTGGATGTTACCAAAGGAGGATCTCTCAGCTACTTTTAACAAGGGAACACAAGGTTTAAAGAAAGCAGAAACGAGAGAAAGAGAGTTGCACTTGGGATATTCCAGACTTACCTACAAAGTTGTGATCACTGCACTTTGCTCTCCCTTTTAGAAGATATTCAGGAATAAGCTAGCATCACAGAGGAGGACTTCCATTCTTCATAATTTTTAAGGAAAACACCTTGTGGAGAGACATTACAGAAAAACAAGTAAAGCATCAGCTGCCTTTTATTTGACAGAGCACCTGAACAAGAAAAGAAAGTTCACTGTAAAATTAGTGAATGGTAGAAAACTGTAAGGACATTTCACCATTTATAATAAAAGAAAAAGATAAAAAAGAAGCACGGCTTAACAACGGTATAGTGAACTTATATTTAAAGTAACTCAAACCTGCATTACCACTCCAGTCTGAAATCACAGGGTCTTTTCCTACAGAAAAGACAACTCGGTGCTTGTTATATTTATTTATTTATTTATTGTAACAGCTCAGGTGAACATAGCCATGCCTAGCCTGCGTCAGTCATACACTGTTACTATGCCTGAGGAACCCCCAGCTGCTCCATTCACCTTGTTCAGTAAGGACATTAGGAAGAAGAGTTCATCCATATCCAGGTCGGATTTTGTCTCCAGCTTCATGGGATTGCTTCTGAATCAAGCTAAGGTACAGTCAATAAATTAACTTATTTCAGTAAAAGTTAGATGTTCAAGGGCAGGAGGACATTGTAATGCTTTTGGGGAAAGGACATCCACTCCTCATTCTCTGTACTTTCTGTGTTAAGTAGCAGTGACAGTAGTTTTGTTTCTGTGCATACTTCTGAATGTAAGTACAACAGCAGTAATCTCATTCATGTTCAGCACTGATGAACAAAAGGAATGATTTGGTTTAGAGCTGTTGCTTTCTAGATAGTGTTAATCAGTAAAGCATTTTTACCACGACCGATAACTTCTTCGTTTTACTTTTTTTTCTTGTGTTAAACTTTGTCAAACTTGTTGGTAACCCCTTCAGTGCTATCCACAACATTGTGTTTTGTCTTTTCTGTTGAACATTTCTGTCAGTGGTGGCATTTTGTTGGGACAGGGGAGCAGCTACCCTCTGTAAACAGCATGGCCTTTATGATTACTAGTAATGGCCTTTCTGGAGGTACCTGTCCGTTTTCAGTTTTTTTGGACAGGTTTGTGCATTCAAGACAGTTCCTTTTTCAGTCCTCTTAGGATATGCCACTGCAAGCTGAACTCTGCTATCCCACAGTAGGTGAAAAGCATATCCTTTAGGATATTCAGTACAGTTGCCCCTAAACCTCCCCAGGCCAGACGCTCACCTTAATCACCAGCTTATTGAACATTTGTGGCAAGGGCTTTAGTAATCTTTGAATGGAGACTTAAATGTGTTTCATATGAAAGCTCTTCGGATCTACTTTTAATGAAGCCTGCATGCGTTTTCCCAAAACATTTTTTTTGTTTGATAAAAGTGAGTGATGAGTGTGCTGGAGTTCTGGAGATGGTGTGTGAGAATGAAATGTGCTGATGTGCTTAAAAGGGAGGCAAAAAGGAAATTGTTCACCTCCTCATCCATTCATTCATTCTAGAAATGGAGAAGCAAATGAGCTGAATGAGGTTATGGACAACACAGATTCATCCACTCCATTTCTTACCCATCCAGTGAAGAAACTGCTGTTATAATCCAGCTTCTCTAAAATAATTTGTTTGCCTATTCTCTTCTGTATGATTCATTCTCCCATTCCCCCCAAACATCTGGAAATAAAGACAGGGACATTGTGGCTTTCATTTAGAAAATGTTACAAGATTTTTGTATGCTTCTGTCACCCTTCCCCACTTGTTAGAAAGTGCTCTGCCATCCTCCAACACCAGTTAAGGAGGAAATGCATGCTTCTTCACACCCATAATTCTTGATTAAAGTACAATGTACTTGTCTGGTGGCTCAGTATCCACCCTCCACCCCCAATTTTTTTTTTCTGAGTTAACTTCTGGCCTTTCCTCAGATGGGGTGCCTTGACAGCTGCCACCTTGTGGCCGTAATGACTGAGCCAGATTTGGCCACTCACTCTTTTCCCTTATTTGTCTTTTCTTCATTAACCTAGGCCACTAGTTAAACCTTCATCATGTTAAATGTACTATAGTCAAAAATTCTATACCATAGCGACATACCTACATTGTAAGCTACGAATATTTAACTTACTGCTCCTCCTCCCTAGTACAAAGTTGTTCTTTTCCAGTACGGTTAAGAATTCTATGTGTTACTGAAACTGCTCGCATTTCACTAAGGCTCATTTATGCATCCACAACTTTCTCAATGAGGAAATGTCTCCGCACTGCACCCTTGTGATATTCGCTTTTGTTTTCAAATCACACCCCAGTTCTGAACTTTGCAGTGCTTTTTACCTGTAATCATTAGGCACTTGTTTATTCATGGAATGAATATAGTGGTGTTGTTAGAAAAAAGGGTCACTCGGTCTCTCTCTCTCTCTAAAAAATATCTCTCTATTGGTAATGTAGAAATTTGTGTAATAGGAGGTAGAAATTTATGTATTAGGTGGTAAATATCCTTTTTTTCCAGCTCTCTAATTTAAAGACGGTCTTTCTATATATTTACTCCTGATTTTACTAATCCTGCCCTTTTAATTTCCTATGGTTGCATCCTTCATGTTTAGGTTGGAGTAATGTAATCACTGTTCAAGTTGTTCAGGTCAGTTTGGAAAGAGAGAGTACAGCACTTATGTGGAAAAAACAATGTGGATGTTGTCGATTTATACTGTTGAGTGGATTAACACGTGATAAATCACAGCCTGAAAGAAGACGAGTTGTTTTCTGAGACAGTTTTAGCTTCCTGCTGGCATTCAATTGCATTCAATTGCGAGAGTGAATCTGTAGTTAGCACAACGTGGCTAGGAAGGCTGCAGGCTCTGGGAGCAGTGCTCACAGAGGTTTACATATATCTTCTATGTATTTATTTTTAATTATTCATCTCATGGCTTGTTTTGGTCTTCTCCTTACAGTTTATAACAGTGTCTGCTTAAATAATGGTTTCTAACTGACTTATTTATTAAATGGGTGCATAGTAGTGATTTGTTTCTGAAAGTGACAGGCATATTCCATTCTTTTAGCAGCATTATTCTGCTCGTGTGCTGTAGCATAACTAGTATGTATATTAGATCTCCGTGACATACATTGAGTGAGGACTTTGCCCACCCCTCCCCCATTCTTGTAATCATTTAGCCCATAAAACTGCTTGCAGCGATCGTAAGACTCCCCCTGGCCAAGATTAACCACCCCAGGGTGATTACATGTCGTGGCTCCCTGTGTAAGCAGAGTACTTACTAGTTAAAATGCTTGAATGATCCCATTTATGCTACTAGGCCAATGAATAGGGCAGACTTGAAACAAGAGAGAGAGAGAGAAAGACATTGAAAATGCCTATAGAGTTTTAGGGTTAGGAATATAGTGTAGCTTTAAGGTTAGACATTTAGGGTTAAACTTTTAGGGTTAGGGCTGGGGAGCTTAGTTATTTACATTGTTTCCTAGGAGGAGTACAATACTGAAACACGCATCTTTTTTTTCCTTTTTACATTAGCTCCCAGTAGCGAGCATGGACTATCGTATGAGTTTCACCTAGCTGCTACAAGTAAGTGGCACCATTCTACCAACCTCACCCCAAACCCAGACCAGGAATAAGAAGTTTTTATGCTTCAGCTTTTAAATTTTGCTTAGATTTTTCTTCTGCTTGTTACCAGCCTTCTTCCTCTAAAACGCCAGAAGCATTAAAGCAAGCTCTGAAGTAGTTTAAGAAAATCCTTGAAGTAAAATCTAAATCAGTATTCTGAGTGCCTAACAGTTTACTGATCTTAACGCTAATCTTGTCATAATGCTGAATGAAGAATGTTGAAGTATCAAATAACCGTAACTTGAAAAAGAGTACTAACATAAGTCCTGCAGGGGGCCAAGTCTACATTTATATTGCTGAAGCTATTTTCATTTCAATTTTTTCACGTTTCAGCATTTTTCATTTCATATTATAGTTTCAGTATATCTATACTTATATTTATATCTACATCTATATTTTGTAAATTATCAAACACCCATTCTAAATCATTCTGTAGTCAAACAGGGTGCAATAATTAAAAATAACTTGCCTTCCATAAAGGGGTTACTTAGCCAGGACTTGAATGGCTTTTACTTTGTCTGTTAAAGTTTATGGTTTATGGCGTGCCCCTAAATCATTTTCATTATTTCATTTTTTCATCCATGAACTATTACCATCCAACCACCCTCAAGCCCCTTTTTCACATTTTTGCACATGGGGTCAGGGTGTCACATAACAGTGACGCAGCCAGTGTTCACTATTTCTTGTCAGTTAAAGTTATGTGGACTGCACATGTGCAGTGCCATGTAGTGGCAGTTCCTCTGAAAAATAGATAACCTGTATGGAAAAACATTGCTGCTGTGTTTTTAGATTAATTAGCATGTGCCTTAAACCTGTCCTTTCTGGAGAGAAGTGAACCAAGAACTCATGGTAGTAGTTCATGGAAGTAGTGCACTGGCCTTCTAGTATCACTGATGGTGGTGAATGTTCATGGAAAAAAGTATAACTTTCCCTCAAATACAGCATTTATACCACAGAAATCTACAGTCACCAGAAAAGTGCATATATCTGAGTCTGTGTAAATCCATATGGTTCATTAACTTTATGATTCGGAGATCACGCAGGGAACTATATCTACTTTCTGCTAACTTCATTATAATTCAGCATATACTGTAAACTAATCCAGAGTATAAAAGGTATTTTATTGTTCTCTCTGTAACTACATATCTCATTGTGATAGGCTTTGCTAAAATTTGCATGCAAGTGTGATTTATGTAGTAAAATTGAGTTTGTTGAGGAGAAGGTTAATTGATAATGTACACTAAAATGAATCTGCTTCTGTAAGGGACTACTATTAAGATTTCTCACTTGAGTTTAAAACTTTATGACAATGACTAAAGCAAGTGCCCACCAATTTCTCAGCATTGTTCCAATGGGTATCCTGAAATGAATTAATTTCTCAACAGACAGGAAGCTGTACAGCATCCATGATATAATTTAAAAGTCTGACTCCCTGCTCAAATTCAGTTCAAGGCATTTTTGTCAAACACACACCCATTGAACATTTAGGGAATATCATTATAAATAATATTGCCTTTTTTGGAGTATTCCTCCTACCCCCCTTACTTATATATGCTAAGTCCACTGTTGCATATATATTGGAGAGAAAAGGGAAAATACTCATTTATGTTGAATCCTCTCTCACACAACTATAATCTCATAGTATTGCTGAAACTATGCAAAAACAATTCCAGAAGCCAATGCTTAGTGGAGTTTGCCTCCGGTGCTATGTTTCCATGGCTCTCCATTGAAATAGCTGTAGTGTAGATCTCCCAGCCTGCATTTTTATGTGTCCATCTCCAACATGCACTACCTCATAAAGACATAAAATATGGTGGTAGTTACTTTGGAGAACAGAAGCTAATGGATGCAATGTTTCTCTGTACTGTGACTACTTCAAGTTTAACTGCTTAATGCTGTACAGGAATACAAACTTAAATATAAGTACACTAAGACATACATGTGACAGGAGATAGAACAGTAAAATAAAGTATAAATAAGTTATGCTAAAATAAATAAAACAATGTATGTAATCCAATGAGTCTTAAGGGTAATCTTATAGCCACTTAAGGCCACTCCCTCATAGTAGTTTACAAAGGTGCAGTGCGTGAAAAGCAAAAGAACAAGTCTCATAGGATATAAGCTGCAAGATATTATGAAACAAGCAGCCAATGAAGACTCTAAAGATTCAGAGTAGTCCACTGATAGTGAGACGTACCCATTAATAATGAGGCCAGAATAATATGCTGGTAGTAAGGGAGGAGGCAAGATGGAGTCCGACCTTTAGACTCAGTGCTAGCTAAGCTCCAATACAGCTGTGATGTTTTTAACCTGCAAAGTATACAGTCATGGTCTTTTAAAAGTAAAAGTCCAGTTTAGAACATTGCTGTTTTCTGAGCCATATACAAAATTGTAAAATCTACCATGAATCAATCTAGGAAAAGAGCTTAACTCTGTGGTTGCAGACATCCATGTATTCCGCTATTCCCTGAGCTGAGTGGGAGAAAATGAGAAACAAATTGTATAAGCCAAGAAAAGTTTTTGCAAAAATGTTTAAAGGACAATCTTGATTCAAGAAAGGTGTAGTAACAATGGGATTCTTCTTTTCTTGCCTTTGTTTTGCCTTTGGATTGTCACAGTTAACTGTCCTAAAGGGAGAGTTTCGTTTTGACCGTAAATTCGCACGTGAACTGTGACTCTCAAACTATACAAAGAAAAATAAAAGGGGGGGGATTAAGCACTCTTGAAACAAGTCAGAGTTAAATAAAGTTTTTATTTGATGGATCTGAAGTGATATTAAAAGAGACTGACTTGGTTGCATACATTTGAGTGTTCCTCTATTCTCTGAATCTGAACTGAATGGGATAAAAAGAGAAAGGAAATGTATAAGGCAAGGAGCCTCTTTGCAAAACCATTTGAAGGATAATCTTGTTTCGAGAATGCTGCAGCAACAACAGGAATCATCTTTTCTTTCATTTGTTTGCCTTGTAATTCTGTAAAAAGGTCTTCATCTAGACCATAAGCCCTATGTGAACTGTGACTATCAAACCATATAAAGAAAAATAAAAGAGGAAGAAAATTTTAAAAACTGTTGCAACAAGTCAATGTTCATTTCCTTTATTTGAGGGATCTGAAGTGGCATTAATCACTACTTTTTATACCTTTTCTTTTATAAAGAAATAAAAATGAAAGTGCTGCTCCCTTTTTAGATGAGGGATCTGCCTCTGAGGCTGAGATAT